>NC_134319.1:9947355-10268164 GCF_964195595.1 Calonectris borealis
TTGTTTTCTAACTGACAACTCTGCAAATGTCTGAACTGACACCAAATGAATGGCTTCTTTGTTTCTTTAACCCTTTCTTTTTACAGAAACTGTCCAATAAGTACATATCTGCTGAACTTCTTTATTTTACTTTTTTTAATCTCACTAGCATAGCTTACACTGAATAAAGCAGGTCCTGCTCTCTGTGGCCTATGCCCATTAGAAAAGTAGGTGCATTCTTAACTCAAGTTAGCTGCTACAACCTAAAATCCCAGTTATTTTTACATGACTTAGTAAGTCATTAGTCAACATAAACCTCTAAGTTCCCCTGTTGTCTTTAACTTAACTATTTAACTTCTTTGGAAAATACCGATTTCCCTCTTTGCCCTGGGATTAATTCATTAGCTAATGCAAATTAAGACACCTTTTTCTTAATAAAAAACTGCTTTTAAAGTCTGGATTAATCCCACTGGAATGATTTTCTTCTCTCCCTCATCTTATATAAACACAAGCCTACAACCTTTCCCAGCATAAATGAGAACAGAACTTGGTCTATCTATGGGGTATAAAGATGTAGTATCCTGCTAATCTATAGAACTCCTTTGTACCAGTTGTATTAATGCAGATGGACAACCTAGAAGGCAAAAAAAATCTACAAATTCCTCTTCATCTTCCTATTATGATACTTGGAGCTGGTATCTCCATGCTGAATTATGACTTGTCCAAAATCTGTTCAAGACCACAGGAACCAAATTAAACCCCTGTGTCACGGAGACGTACAGAATGTTCGTCTGTTCGTAGACTATGGTATCTCTGTTGACTTAGATGGAAAAGTTATGACACCTTACACTCACTGAAAAATTTGCTCCCTCTCCAAGCAGCTACTTTTCATGAATGTGATGGACAACATATGGGAAAAAAAAACCACACGTCCATCTTAAAAACTCTTATGTTTAATAAGGCTTGTTGATTTTTTTTCCCCCCAACAAAACATGATGAAAAATCCCTTTGGATACAATAGTTTAAACTAGAAGATTAATTTTGGTTGAAGTAGGGTTTTTCTTTCTAAAAGTCACCTACAAACCAAAAGTCAAAATATGTGATGAAAACATCTTAGTTAAAAAAGAAGATTCAAAAAACAGAAAAATACAATGCAAAGTTTTCTTTGTGAAAAAGCAGTGCTTTTTCACCTTGAAAAAAATATCAGGTGATAATGATGATGATGATAATAATAACAATACTGATAAAAGTCTGACTGAAAATAGTCCTATCACTTTCCCATCAACCCTACAGCATGGTCTTCAGGACTGGAGAAATGATTCCATGCAATCTTAAAGTCTCTGCAGTGAGAGACGGTTTAGGATTCATGGTTTGTTTGTCATTGTACCAGTTAATTCAGGAAAGTAGGTTAGGAAATAATTAGACTACAAAAGGCACATACTTTTATTTGGAACCATGGTGATGCACTGAGCTTTTCCATTTTCCAAGCCATTGCCTTGCGAAGGAGAATACAGATAACTTCTCTTTGACTTGCTGCACACTGTGACCTCCCGCCTTTACTCTATTTTTGACAGAAAGTTGTGTAGATTTGTGGTCAGTTTAAGTGGGTACAGCAGACAGTGCTATAAGCTACCCCTATTTTTTCCAAGCACAACAGTTGATAAGGCTGAATGGAAAACTTTGAGCTTTGCCCCAAATGTGAGCTTCAAGCACGCCCTGTGCATACTTTTAGATTGTGTATTTTGGCTAGCAGAAGATTAGAGATGTTAGTTTTGGACAGAAGCCATTCACCTTGCATAATATTTATTGCATGGAGCTGGATATTGGAAACGTATTTTGAGAACTTTCATTTTAGTTTTATTTGAGCTATTACCCTAGAAATGCCTTCATTTGAATATAATGACTTAACAGACCTTCAAACTCAACCTTAATGTGTTTAAAAAGATGATTGGTTCTCCTGCTGTATTCAAGACAGAGATCAGAACTGAATTATAATGTATTATTCACAAAAATGGAACTGGAAATAAGGTAGGCAAATCTTAAGGGTGCTGATAAGTTACATAGTAAAAGTGAACAGCCAACAAACCAAAACCCATTGAATTTTATTTATTGTCATTTGATCAAATCCAGAAATGATTCTGTGGTACCATCCCAGAAATAATTCTAGGTGTTGGAAAACTTACAGTATAAATAGACAAGACCACATAAAGATAAGGGAGAGAGAAAAGAGCAGAAAACAGAAACAACTTGTCCAAGACCGTAAGGAAAACCACCAATAGGACCAAGACTAGAAATTACAGTTCTACAGTTTCCCAGCCTGTGGCTTTCTCCATAAGCCTCTGGGGCTTTTTTGACTATTAGGAGCACACAGATCTCTCCACACTCAGAGCTGTCATTATACCGCACAGAGCAGTCACTCCGTTTGTCACTGATGAGGTTTTTTCCTGGGTCACTCCTCCACTGGACAGTAATGCTCAATACTCAGTAGCTCAGATATCAACGGTGTGTTTGGATATCACAGTGTGTAAATCGCTTGGCTATCAAAGTATGTTTTGACATATTTGCATTTCCTGGCATTTTGTCTGTAATTCCCATAAAATGAATGGATGTTACTGGAGCTCACCGCATTTCCCTTGCGCTGGTGCCCCGCGTTTGTCATACTGCAGTGCAGGTGTCAAAGCAAGGTGTCTCCTGCCTTTGGGGTCCACGCACTTCACTTCTGCCAGCTAAAAGCATCTAGCTCACTCAGTCATCTGAGCTTCCTCTGGTCAGGGGAGGAGAGACGACTTACAATAAATATAACATTAAGTAGCTTCCCATAGATCGTAGCTCAGGAAGCCCACATGAACGGCTTCAGCACAGTTCTCTAACCAAACATTTCTTTTATTCTGTTGTCTTACCCTAAGGTACGACTTAGGGTAACTTTTTTCAATACATGGCATGTAAGCATAGCAATACTAGAAAATGAGACCCTCACTGTGATTGATAAAATGGATTATTTATTAATCAGCATCAGCAGCCCAGTATTAATTAAAATACACTAACACTGGTTAGCAGCAATCCATGCACATCTATTGCAATGGATCGTGAATATATTCGCCATGAGTTTAAAAAGCGTGCATCAGATTTGATACATGCTCTTGAAGTAACACTGACTACCAGCTTCATGGGACTTCAGTTTTCTCTGTGGGTTTCTCGGAAAACTAGGAACCGACTGTTCTCGTTCTTCCGAAGGAAAGCTCAGATTCCCCTGTAAACATAAGATTCCAGGAGCAGGAGATTTAACAAAAGTATTTATGCCTGCTGTACATAATAGCGAATGCCGATGATACTATTTACCTCTGAGAAACACAATCAAGAGAGTCACGCAATGTCTAACAATCAAGGACGTGATTTTGGATGAGTCCAAAGCTGAATGTTCGTATGATTCATCTTTTCAACGCAGCTACAACTGACACCAATACAATTCACATTATATGTAACTGTAACATTATAAACAAATGCTAATTATCTGCCAAGCTCTTGCCCTGGTGGAATAAATACCCCATACCACCAGCAACAGATCTAACTTCCACTCTTTCATTGTTTTAATGCTTTTCTTGCCTATGTTAAACTACAGATGCTATATTAACATGCATTGCCACTTGGAGAACCAGTTGGAAGGCTGGGACAGAAGGTATTTTATATTTTATGACTGATGTACTTTCTCTGCAATCCCTCAAGCTGTTGAATAATGCAATACCTCTTCTGGCAATAAATGATGAACATGATTTATGATAACTATGCTTTATACAGGTGTCAAAATCTGCTTTGTTGAACTTCCCTTCCCATTCCTCCAAGCTCCACTGTAATTTAGGAACACCCAAGGTACAGAGTTGTATATTTATCTAACTTCTTCAATATACAGTTGTGGAGAGGGAGAGAGATGGAAAGAGGGAGAACTTAATCTATGTTTAGTGCATTGATTAGTAGAATGATATGACCCAGTCATTACCATATACCACTGTTAGGGAGGAATTTCCCATCATATATTTATGTTAGAGAAACCAAAGTGCCAAAGTTATTATCTCAGCATAAATGTTATCATTCCAAACTTTGCTTAGTACCATAAGATATTTCTATATTATATCCAAAAAGCATATGGACTTGTCATATCTCTGAACTGATCAATGTTCCATGGAGGTGCTAGAGTTCAGCTTCAATTTAAGCTTGTTTCAGCTTAACTGAAACAGAAAGATAATTGCCTAATTTTGACATCATAGGGCGTGTGCGCATGTGTGCACACGCATGCACATGCACGCATGTATGCGTGTTGTGTGCATGTGTTTTGTCCCAACCCAAAAGCAACCTTTCCTGTCATGAGCTTTTCAGGAGGCACCTTAATCTAGCTAAAGGCAGAGAGGTCTTTACAGTAAGTAATCAATACTTTTCTTCTACAGGAATGATTTAACCATCCTGCAGATTCATGCTTACACTGAATTTTAGATTGCATGTTTGTCAGTTTTCAATTCAAATGTATTTCAAATATTTTTTCCTGTTCCGCCTCCTGCTTTCGTGAACTGTTTTGAAGAGTGTAATAAAAAGATGCTTTCTAATATTATTTTGTCAAAATATTTTTGTAGCATAATATATTAATAAAATGTTATTATAAATCCATAGCACAAGAATCTCGTATGTCTAGGTTCTTTCCTTTGCACTAAAAGCTAGGGAAGCACTAAAAAAGGGGAACATTCAGATTGTAGAACTTGTGTGTGCTGCTTTCCTTTTGCCCAAGACCAACATGGGATGGAGGAAATCATGCTCTGGGGAAGGTTCCTCGTAAAATGACGTGGTTTTGTCAAGTCCATTCCTGCAGAGATTTGGAGAATCTCTCTATGTATCCTTTTATTGGTGAGAAGTTGCTGCCTCTGGCATGTAACGAGTCCGTCTGGAGCAGCCTCAGCCTCTGATCCGTGTCACTTGGGAGAAGCCACTTGGTTAACCTCACGGCACTTTTTGCGTGGGGCTTGGGGAGAGGGAAAGACTCCGAATGGCAGATGCAGGACCTGAGCTTGCCTCTACTATTTCAAAGGCTCAGTGGGAAAGCACAAAAAAAACCCCATAAAGCCCTTTTTGGGAATGTGGTAGGGTGGGGGAATGCAGGAGCAGGGATCTTAAAGGACATAGACCTGAATTCTAGGGGAAAACTCTGCTATATGGATGAGACTGAGGCAGAGGGAGAGGTTTGGGGTGGTTCATTCTTATATCTGCTCATTTGCACGCTGCCCAGGGTAGTGCATAGCGAGTCCCACAGCCTTTGGGCCAGACACGGTGGCATGGGGGACCGCAGCTGGGGGATGGAGCAGGGCAATCACATGGACCACCAGAAAGTGCTCCACGGGGCTGACAGTGGCATTGCCAACCCAGCAAGGCTTAACACCAGTAGCCCACTCTGTGCCACAAGCTGATTCACCTTCCCAGCCCAGGCAGCAAGGAACAGGCAGGAAAATGCCCTGACAACCTCTGCAGGATGATATCTTCTGCAGAGTCAGTGCACCTTTGTCAGCCTGAGTGAAAACAGAACCAAGCTCTTCCCTTTTAATGACTCCCTTCCCTCACTCCTAAATCCATTTGCCTGGATACTTAGGGTTGTAAAAGCATGGAGCCACATCAGCGTCATTAGTTACTGTCACTGCTGTTAGTCCTCAAGCACTGCCCCTGGGGAGCACAGAATCAGCTCTCGCGTGGGGCAAGGGGTAGCAGAGATGGAAAGCCAGTCCTTGTGCTCACACTAGCTGGGTGGAAAAGCCCAGATGAAGCATCTGTGTTCACGTCTGGTGGTAGCGGGAAGCGCTTTCTCCAGTGCAAACAGTTGGTGTCCTTCGAACCGCTATTGTTGCTTCTGGCAAATAAAATAACCCTGGAACTGTCTCCACCGGGGATGGAGCAGAAGCTACCTCTCTGCACCAAGAGACAGAGACACAGATATTTACTCATTTTCCTTGGCATATTCCTTTTTCTTGCATCCAAATCCTGCCTTGTAGCTGACATTGCAGACTTCTTGCTGATCACAGCATCATTGTTTGCTTCTTAATTACGTGCTAAATCATTTCCTTTTTAACACACTTCTTTGAGAGGACTCCACCAGCGAAGCTGTTTTAGAAATATTGACCATAGGAAATGCAGTGGGAGGTACAAACACTTGAGCTCGTTTGAACTGAGCTAACCATGGCACAGGAAGGCCATGTTGCAACATAGAGAGGAACCTCTCTAAAAACATAGTTGAAAAAGAGCCCATCTACTGAAATACCAGCCAGAGAGTGAAAGCTGCTTACGATTGCTACCTTGGGACTCTCAGCCAGTCTGGAGAGTCTGTGTAGTCCAGCCATGGTCTTAACCCTACCCCAAGGATCCCTGCCCCAACCATTCTTGCATTGCCAGCTATCCCTGGCCAGTCCCAGTCTGCCAAGTCCCTTTGCTCTTAAGGGTCCTGTTCAGCCACTGGTCTGAAAATGATATAAAACTTCAGCCAACAGAGCCAGATATTGGTTCAGTGGTGCCATTTCTTCAAGCTTCTCCTTCCCTTGACCTCTCTCTGTGCTCCTGGACTATAATTGCAGCTTTTTACTCTAACTTGAGATTCTCCTGTTTACAGATTTGCACCAGAAAGAGGAGAAGCTGTGATCAGAAAAGTTCAGGGCAGACGTTTGGGTTTCTTGTGGAAGAGCTTAGTATCCGCATTGCCATGCAGCAGCCTATCTCCTTTTTGGATCAGTGCTTTCCTGATCCCAAACCACTTGAGTGCCACCCACAAGTGCTCCCTACACTGAGCAGGTTGGAGAGAGTATTTAGCTAAATGAAGCTTCTGCGTGGTCTCCGTGTTTCAGTGAGTTTCCAATTGTTTCAGCTTGTGACCTTCTAGTATTTTCCACTGAGAGTGCAGACCCCTGACTGTACTTGTAATGTACATAACACCTTTTCTCAATCTATTGCAAACTGTAGAATTAGGCCAGGGACCCCCAAGGGCCCAGGGGGATGCCCCTGAGTGGAGGTCAGCACCACTGTCCCGCACCCATCTTCGGTCCAGACTAAGGATGGATGGCTTCTGCAGAGCAGTTCAGTGCACAAGTACCCGACCGCAGTCCACTGCCATTCATTTATTTGTTTGTTTGTTTATTATTTTTCATTTTAACTGGTTTGGGCTCAAATTAGAATGCAGAATGTTCTTGGTCCTCTCTTCCTGATGAGAATTTAAATGGGGGAAAAAGTCCTCGGGAGAGCTTTTGCCTTTGGAAGTGTGTGTGGGGTCATTTTCTAGCAGAGAACTCAAGCATAAAACGTCTGTGTGTCTTCCTCTTTTGACACAACATCTCATTTTTTAATTTGTTTTTAAGCATGTTGTGCTGTGAGCAGCAAACCTAATGAAGTGGTTTTGGGTTGTTTTTGTTTTAACACGTCTCTCCCGTCCACCCCACTGCAGATTTGCCAGTATTTAATAACGCTTGACCTTATTACCTCTCCCTGAGCAGAGGTACTAAAAGAACTTCCCTGTTATCTATTGCCTGCTGCCTATTCTCATGAAACTCCTAGAAATCATTATATTTGAGACCTCCAGCCCCATGTGAGCAGTTTCAAAAATTGCTAGCCAAGGGGCAGTTCCAGCCCACTGTGATCACATAACCATCATCGTTTTAGAAATGAGGCTACAGGATGACTTACAGGCAAATGTATTTGAGGCAGCACATCTGAAGGAAGGCACATCATTGCTCCTGCACTTAATCGCCACTGAATCAGGGCAGAGCTGTTCCTACTGCACACGGTTTGTGGAGGGACGGATCATGTCGTACCACGCTGGGGAAAAGCTGGAGTTTAGCTTAACATCATGACAGTCTGTGCCTCTAGCTCCAGACTCATCCCAGAGCTGTGCCCATCTAACACAAAGGAGCTCCACAGCATCTCCAGGGGCTCACCTGGAGCAGAGGGGACTGCTAAGAAACATGTTAAAAGATCAGCGCCCAGTTGGATGGACAGGTGGAGCCAGAGGAACTCCAAAAATCACAGAGGATGTTCAAAGACAAAAATAACCTGACACCCACAAGTCTGCAACCAGTAATGGAAACAATAGTAATGGAAAAAATAGTATGTGTTTAGATTGCTAAATAGCTGGATGGTGGGCATACGATTACTTAATTTCACTGAGGTCTTAAAATATAAAACACTGAAACTTTACTGAGCATTACAAATTCTCTATTAGTTTTTTTAACATACAGTCTCTCCTACTACAAAGAAGAGCTTTTTAATATCTCCCTGTACATTTAGTAAGTGAGTTTCAGGTATTGGGTTTTGGAAGAGCAGACAGTAACAGCAGTGCAAACATGCACAGGCTGGGATAAAAAGGTGCCAGGCAGCCACATGTGCTACACCTGCACCAGCCCATGCCATCTCGCGCACCTGAGAATGCTCTTTGTCAGCACAAAAACATCTTGAGAGCACCGCCGTGTGAGGTTCAAGTGCCAGGACATTAGGATGATGGGACAGACCTCAAGGCCAGGGTCCTGGCATTGACACCATACTTTTGCAGATGTTAAAAAAGGAGTCAGGCCTCAAAATCCCAACAGGTACATCTTTGAGTTAACCTGTGCCTACCTAACAGCCCGCATACCTAACACACCACTCTCCCCTCTCCCTAGGTTTAACACCTGCTAAACCGCACTATGTGTGCAGCTTTGGTGAGAGTTTGAGCCAAGGTCCAGCCAAAAGCCTTCCACTGACTGTCCTGGGCTTTGCGTTAAGCCCTGAACACCGGATTCATTTGAGCATCAGGTCCCAATCCTGCAATCTCAAACACCTTGCTCCGCAGCACGCCAGCACTTCATTAGGTTAAGTTGTACCTTTGGGCGCAAGCCATCATCCAAAGCACTGCCCTTTATTCCATTTTTCACATTTAACAAGGATAAGGTTAAAACGGCAGAACAAATTACACGGAGCCAAACCTCCATCAGGCTGATTTTCAGAGGAATGATAACAATAATAACTGCGACAGTGAGTTCATGCTAACAGCCCTCATTCACACCTGGAGCTCCCTGCCTTCTTGGAATGAAATGCAGTTTGAACAAAGGGACCAAGATAATGTGAGAAAACATCAACAACAGGCAGATAGAGGCAAAGCAAATGAAAGGCAGATGTAGGAAGGAAAGTGGGAGCTTTTTGCTTTGATTTGCACAGGCCCCATATCTTTATTGTCCTAAGGAATATCGGTTTGTTGTCCTAACGATATCTGTTCTCCAGTCCTCTTGCGTGACTTATGATGCACCTTTTCTTTCTTCATGTGAAAGCCATTGGTTTTAATTATAACATGATGGATACACAGCCCCAACTAGCTCTATGTGGCTGAATTATTTGAACAGCAGTGCAGTAGGGCCCTTTTTCTTTCCAGACATCTCTGCAGCTGTTTGTCTTGGCAGGGGTAGGTTTGTCCCCAGCTTCATCCTGTGTGAAGTCCTTTCCACCCACTCAAGTTAGCTGGAGCGTTCACCTCATTTTTAATGGGAGCATTATTATCTTCTATTTTGCACTGGCAAAAACAACTCTCAAAAGGGGAAGAGACAGAAACTCACACCTACCCATCTTTCTTGAACAGACTGTCTTCATCCAAATTGTAGGAAGCAAGCACTTCGAGGAATCTGCCAAGAATTGTTTTTCTCTTAGCAACGGTCCAGACCAAAAGTAGACACAGAGTCTGTGATATCATCTCTCAACCAGAAGGATCCTCTTGAAGACACATTAGTTCAGATAATGTATGCACTGCAAACACAATAGTGGTGGTTGTGTGGTTGTAGGATGGACAATGCTGGTTGTGTTCTGTGGCTGTGCATGGGCCAAGCGTGGCCCTGAGGGCAGGATCCAACCCACACAATGCCTCTATCCTGCTGCTGCCTTTTCCTCCAAGGGAAATGCAAAGCAGTTCATGAAGAGCCAAACTTTTTTTCTTGACCCTGTTTATGGCGATGTGCATTGTGTCTGATCTGCCACTACTGAGTCCATGAGGGAGGGCAGATGGAGACATCTCTATGCAGAGCCTGGGGCTAGAGGTAAGGCTTGGTTCCCCATTGCTGCAGGTTTAATGGACACACCAACACCTGGGTCTTTCCCTGTGGCTGAGCAGACCTGTAAAAAGACACGCAAAGTGAGATCGTGATGCATGTGGAGAGAGTAAAATTCTGAGACCCGGTTGGTTTCTCTTCATAATACTTACCTTAACTTTCCTTGAAACCTCAAACTTCCTGGGCCATCTTTATCCAAAAGCATTAACACTGAGGGAGGGGTGAAAAAGGCTAAAGTATTGCTGTTAATGGAAGACTCAGACATGAAGACAAAAGTGTATACCAGGTTTGGAGCCTCTGTAGCCTGCTGCCAGCAACAGGCTCTGCTTGAAAGGAAAGTACCTATCTCAGCATGCAGTCAAGAGGAATAATAAAACTCTAGTCATTCAGGGGCAGGGAAGAGGAGAAAAACACTCATAAATGTGCTGGCTTATGTTTCTCTTGAACTTTCAAGATAATTTTTCTCTCCTGCCAGAGATTAGTCACAGAAGCAAATGATACCATATCTGGCAAAAAAGTTGGGTGGATGGAAATGATGTTTGGGGAGAAGGAGAGGAGAAAGGGAGCAGACACATTCTCTCACTTTCTCACCTTCCCCTTTCTCTGAGCCTGAACGTACAAATGAAAGAGTTGGGAAAAAGTCAAGTGTTTGGGTCCAATCTAAAGCCAGTGCGGGTTTTGGGTCCAGCCTGAAGCCAGTGGGGGGCTTTCCATTGCTGCCTGGTGGGTTCGGGGAGCTGACCTCGCCGCTCCGCGATCTCCCAGGGCTCCCACTCTGCAAGAAGCTTGATTTCTCCCAGAGGCCTCAGTAAAGTGATTTTCAACACATTTTCTGGACTCAAAATGAAAAAGACAAAAACTAAGGGACTAATGAAAGTATGCTCATAAATGCCACTCTTTGGGAAAGGCTAGCGCTTGCTATGGTTTTCAAAATAAAACTCCAGTTCTTCCAAGTACTTCTGAAGCACTGAGTTAGACTTCACAACACCCAGAGGTGTCAGGTAAGGAAACAACCTCAGCCCCATCTCAGTAAGGTGGGAAAATGAAGTGGACAGTGGATTTTATGACACGCCTGAAATCACAAGGGACAGCTATGGGAGCAGGATTCAAAAGGCAGCCCTTCCTCTGTGGTACAGTGTTCTCAGAAGCATGGCTCATTTATTTCAATTAATAGAGCTTTATAAGGGCTCCCCTGCCTCCTTTTTTTGGCACGAATTACTGCAAAGACAGTGAATTAAAAGCACTAAAGGACATCATTTTCATTTACTCTTTGAAGAAGCTGTTTCCATAAAAGCAGCATATGTAGCCCAAAAGAGTAAACTTAGGAATAACCTATAGGATTAGAACAAAAAAGAAATGTCCTAAAAATCTTTTCTCAGACAAGGCTGATCTGACGGTTCAGCTCTAGAGTGGTCTTTCTGTGTAATACCAGTCAAGTGGTACAACCAGGGACTGGTTCCTGTCACAACATTCACTCAAGCGTTGCAGGATTATGGGTTTCTCCAACTATATGAGATTAAATTCTTTAAAAAGCATAAAGCTCATGCATGTAGTCCGCTGCCTCCTCATTTTCTCTCTTCAAAAACATGCAAGGGGGGATTCAGTTCATGGACCATGCACTGTCTGAAAGCTCTCACCCAAGCTTGCTTCCTTCAGCGGTGCTGGCCGGACTGACTCTTCCCTTAGAGAAATATTTCTATCTTATGTGATGACTTGTCAGCTATTTTAACAGATGCGGTTGTGCTTGGTCCCAGCCAGCTTCTGCCCTGAGAATGCAGTTATATGTGTAATGTTTGCAAAGGCATTTCAGTTTGTCTCCTATGAAGGGTGACCAACTTCAAAATCATTAAAAAAATAACCAAAAAAAACCAAAAACAAAACTCAACAATGACTGACTCATATTCAATGTTTGTGCAGCTCCACTGTTTGCTGTGACCATGTAAAATATCTCTGATGTGGCGGGGATGTGTTATGGCAAAACTTGCCAGGCAAGCTAGGAATTGGACAAGGTGCAAAATGAGCTGTAATCCCCACCTAAAACACTTCCACTGCAGGATCTGCCCAGAGCTTGACCATGTCAAAACTTACCCTTTCCTAGAATTAGAGCCCACCATCATCATCCGCATAACATATTTTGGTCAGAATTGCAGCACTGAGTGATGCTAAGACATTCAGTGAATGACCCTAACTTGGCTGACATTTTTATTAGATAGACAGATAGATAGACAGATAGATAGATATCAGGTAAACTCAAAATGGCCCACTATGAGACATGTAGTTTTTAACTTTGGTTTGGAATGGCTTCTTGTTACAATTAGCTTTCATACTATGAGTTCAGAATGAAAAAATAGCAACATGGTTTGGCTTTGTACAAAATAAATAGTCTTACATGAAACGACCCAATTTTAAATCTTTTTTAAAATTTTTTTAAGTGCCAAAATAATAATACATCTGTCCTTGATAAACAGCAGAAATGTTTAAATGTCAATGAATGGAAAAATCAACATTTCCACTCTAGATGAAAATGTTGCTTACACTGTTGATATTATAGTTTCATTGTTGACTTGCACCTCCCCTCTCTCCTAGCAGCATCATTCCCCTCTTCATCCTAGTTTTGAGGCCAGGAATTGGACTTTGCTTAGGTTTTGTATGGGCCTCTATATCTAGGGCCTTTTAAGTACTCCTTCCTTCTGAGCTTATGAAGCCTGTTATTAAGAATAATTGCTAATGGATGGGCTCTATCCAAATCAACCTTCTTGTAATCCTCCCATACTTCAGACTGCTGAAGACCTCAACTCAATTCGCTCTTAGCAAACGTTGCTTTGAATGCAATCTCTGTATGGCGCAAAATGTCATTGCAACGTGATAATTTGATGATGATGCTGCCAAAGTACTGGGCTGCACAAAGTAATAATCTTTGGTTAAACCATAATCACAGCACTGGAAACCATTGATTAATCATGGAAACGTCATATTCGGTGTGGTCTTCTGTGCTGCTCCAAGATATTATGAGAAATGGCCATAAGCAGGCTGACAGGAATGTATTTATGCTGTTATTCACATCTTGTGGCACACACACCACATGCCAGAGGTCATCGGCTTGTGGTTTGTTTTGAAAAACAGCGTTCACGAGTAAGACTCAGTATTTGAAGGCGAAGAAGTCTGCAGCCCTCTGTTCTCTTTATGAGGAGAAATGAGGCACCATCTCCAGCTTCATTTAAATAATTGTACTGTCTTTCACCCATGATTTCTTCCACAACAGTAGTCTGAAGTCACGCTTAGAGCATCACGTTGGTTGAAATTACAAGATGCTGCTAACATGTGCTTCAGGTGCCGAAAAGACTGCTTGACTTGTGCAAAGGCAGCCCAGGCACCAGCCTCTCAGCAGGAAACAAAGCCTGGCATGGCACCAGTGGGTGTTGAGCTGCCATGGGGATCTACCCCATAGAAGATCAGGGTCTTGTTTTACTCTGAGGTCTCTGCGCCTTGGGACTGAGCTTTTTGAGGAACTGTGTGAAGGGCTATGGACGGCCACACTGTCCTGCTGTCCTCATCAGGGATGGTCAGCCCATGCCATGGCTAACGCTAGCAAGGCAAGAGCCCTGGGCTGGCAGCGGTGGGAAATAACAGAAACCTCACCCTGAATGTGCAGGTGCAGAGGTTTGAGGGTTGCACGCTTGTGTTGAAGTAATGTTCTGAAAACCGTGAAATGGTCAAAGGGGCCAGTTCTTCCCCCTGCTTAGAGACCTCGAAGCAGTGGGGGTGAGTCCAGGTATGGTCTCTCTCTGCTGACCACAAGGCAACATCCACTCTGCATCAGCTTTCAGACCCTGACACGTTGTGGAGCTGAAACCCATCCACAGGCATGCTCTGAAGCAGCATTTCGCCCGGTCACGCTTCCTCGTGCTTCTCCACCATGCCGGGACACACAGATGCACAAAACCAGCCCAGCACTGAAAAGGCAGCACAGCCCCTTGCTTGGGTGGTTATTGGACAGCTGTTTCAGCTATGACATAACCGCTTTTAAACTTCAAAAGAAAACTATTTCTGAGTTGAAAACATACAGATTGTTTCATAAAAAAAAGCAAGGTCGAGATGTTAGCAGGCCATGTAGTGGGTAGTGGACACAGTGGAATTGCAGAGTACACATAACATCCTGTCAGCCCTGTCTTCTACTCAGCTTTCACTCCTTAGGGGTCCAATCCTACCATTTTTTCTCAAGCGATAACCTCATCCATGCCAACAGAGTCTGCTATTTCATCTGCTGGTAGCCACGCTGGAATGTGTTTGCTTTGGGAGTGATTGTGTGCTTTGCTGGTGGGCTCAAAGGACTATTCCGGCTCTGTGGAATAGTTTCTATTGACGTGAATGAACTCATTAGTAAAAGATTCCTTTAAAAAAGCTGGGTCTTTTGCAAAGCCAATGTGGGTTAGACCTTTTGTGGGGTAGGTGGAGTTGAAGCACAACCAAACACAGCTCAACTCTGTTTCATGCTACCTGCTGCCCCAGCGAAAATTCTCTGATGCCAGTTGGGACAGGCTGAGAGAGTGCAAAAGTCACTGAGACTGGGCTTGGTGACCTGGAAGTCTTACAAAACGCAGAGGATGCCCATCTTGTTCAGACAGTTTTGCCTCAGCAGGTGTCAGAGATGCCCTGTGACACTGGAGCTGCACCTGAACTTCTGACAAAAAATGATGGAAATGTTTTGCTGCCAAAACCGGTTATTGTCTCAGTGATATATGCAAGGAGGAGGGAAGGGATGTTATTAAAAACAAACAAACAGATTTTTGTCTGGAGCTACATCATCAGTCTGCCAGACCCCAAGTTTTTCTGTTTCACTGCCATGGGAATCCTTCCCTTTCCATGAATGATGACTGAAAGCTTCATCTTGCAAACAGCTCTCTGAATTAAATGGCTCCCATTAAATTAACTCATTGATGCTGGCAGCTAGAACACGGCGATGGAAGAGAGGTAGGAGAAAAAAAAGGAGGTGCTATGTTTAAAAACAAACGAAAAATCTCTCGACTGCCAAAACCACAGTCAGTGGAGGGATGTGGTGGTGGTTCCAGACTGTGGGAATGAAAAAGCAATGATTGTTTAGCTGTTTTGGGGGAAGGGAAACACACTCCAGCAACATCATTACCCAATTAGTCCTAGTGATGCTGCTGTGGAGAAGGAGCGCTCTGGTGAGTGTGTGAAACGGGATGAGCTCCTGAGATGATGGACGGCAAACTTGGAAGGGTGTGGTGGAGGTGAGGACCACCAGTCCTGGTGGGTCCCTCCTGCCGAGTTCAGGGGCTGGAGGTATCTCAGACACATGAGATTAGGTGTATGGGAGGTCTGCTGTTTCACTCCTACCCTGTGGACCAGCTCCCCAGGGGGCAATATGTGGTCCTTTCTTTCACCCCAAAGGTGCTGGGGACAACAAAGCAGATAGTGCAATATGCTGAGTATAAATGGCTACAGTTTAAACCAAGAACTGGTGGTGCCAGTATGTATTGAATACTTAACATGTAATATCTTTATGTTAGGAAATGCGTTAGTGACTAAGAGAGCTTGAGAGAAGACTCTGAAATGAGTCATCTCAGCCCCTGTCAAAATCCTTGTGCTGGCGGTGATCAGCTCTCGGATTTTTAAGGGCAGACTCATGAGCTAGGTATCCGGTGCTCTGCTGCGGGATGAGCAAGCGAAGAAAACCTTACACAACCAACAGAGCCTTCAGGAGCAGTGCAATTTCAAAAACATACTGGGATATATTTCCACATCACTGAAAGCGCTTGCTTGGAAGTCTTGCACTGGGTCCATAATTGCTGTCAGGTACTGCAACTCCAAAAGAAATTTAACCAGTCCTCAGTTAAATCACCCTACTTCTAGATTAAGGGTTACACTGTGCAGCTCTGTCCCGTAGACTAAATATCCTCACATAAATGCTTTCTGACATCAGAGATGTGCGTAGGTGGGTGGCTTGGAGAGGAATTCATGCGAAGTTCAGAGCCGAAGATTGTGTGAAGAGCTATCCCAAACACCCATTGTCCTTTGCAAAAATAATAGAAAATTGACGATTCTCCACCCCAAAACCACAGCGTTCCTCAAGACTAATTCCAGAGGATAGTCAAAGTGCTGCTCTTTAGGCACATGTTGCTCGAAGGCTGGTCAAGAACTGCTGCTGTGCAGGGCTGTGGCACGGGAGCAGGAGAGGTGTTACCCCAGGGCTGCCAGGCAATTCAGAAGCACAAAGTGAGCGGTGGGAGCTGACGGGGAGAGCAAAGCACATGGATCCCCAGCCCGGGTAATAAGGTTGAATCCCCAGTGCGCTGCCCTGCAGGTAGCCTTTAACCTCTGCATCTCTCATTTTTCACTTGTGCTATAATAGTGCAAACTGCAACAGCCCTCAGACGGCAGATATCAGCGTCTGCATTCCCACATGCACGGGTCTAGCGCCGGGGCTGGAGCAGGTCAGACCCAGATGTGATCTGTACCATGACCTGTGACACGTTATTTATCCTTTTGGCTAACAGTGCTTGGTATGATATTAATTTTCTCCATAAATGCTGTGCTTTGTGAAAGAATGGGACTTGGCTGTTGCAAGGAAATTGCTTTAGGTTACAGCAAAAGCAACAAAATAATCACTCCAAAATTATTCCAGGTAAATACTGCGCTGATATACAGCAAGACTTCATTTATGTCATGTGCAATTGGATTTGTTTTCCACCTTTTGACAGGAGCATTTCAGTCCAGAGTAGGAAGAATGAAACACACACAAGCAGCAGGAGGCCACAGCCAGAAATGCTCCCTTCATCCAGGGAAGAAAGGGCTCTTACATTGTGAAAGGGAGCCTCCTGTTGTCTTCCAACTGGCATTTTCTGGCCAGCTGAAAGCTAAAATAACCCTTCCTTTATGTTTTTGATACTGTGATCTAATGGCTAAATGGATTTTTAGCACAAAGCATAATTTCCTCCTCAGTTTCACTCATCACTTAATGGAAAGGCCCCCTAATGTATTGATCACCATAACATTCTGCTTATGTCCCAAACAGTGGCTGCTCAGTGGAACTGAAGAACAGATTGTCTTATAGCGCTGCAGTTTAATAATAATAATAATAATAACAACAACAACAACAACAACAACAACAACAACGGCTCCATTGCAGCTGGCTGCCTGAAGCTGCTGCACACTCACACTGTGCAGGCAGTTTCCAAAGACCAGCGGTCAGAAGGCACAATTAATTTTTGCATGATACATGGTTCACCTCTCCTCACATTTTGCTGAAAGGAAGGCACAGTGTCCCAGCTCCCCAGAGCTTAGCTAAAGACCGGTGATTCTCATTGCACTATTCAGTGGCATTGCTGCAGATGACCTGAGAGTGAAGCCACGCCATAACCTTTTGAGCAACTTTCCATTAGGCATTTGTGATGCCCAGGACCTGGATGATGGCTCCTAGCAGACTGATTCTGCCAAGAAAAACACATGTAGCTTTAGGCATGGAGAACATTGGTGCACCGAGGCCATAGCAAGGGTGAAGAGCAGCAGAGATCCTAATTGGGCCTGAGCTCTGCCCTGGGGTGTTGGCCTCCAAAGGCTGAGGAGCAGCAGCAGCAGCAGGCTATGAGTGTAAAGTGGGGGGAAGCAGAGGATTTGGGCGCTCTAGGACATCTCCATGAGAACAGAACTTGAAGATACCCCGAACCTTAACTCATGTGCACAAAGAGATGCTATAGGTTCAATCTATAGCATGTTAACACAGCTCCTAGGGACAGACATATGGCAGGGCCCAGAGCGGGGTTGTGATGGGGACAGATTGGGGGCTTACAAGGACACACGTCCCACAGCGTCAGCCACTTCCACACGTTATATGCACAGGCTCTGCAATTATTTGGGGCTGTCTTCTTAATTTTCCTCAGCTGTCCCCATTGTAGCACAAGCATCATTTCTCTGAAGGGGCAACTGAATGTCGGAAGTGCAACACTGCTGAAAGGGGGAATGGAGAACCGCGTTTTCCTTGGAAAATTCAAATAACACACCTGGAAAGGGAAGCTGCATATTGCATGTGTTTCACAATGGAAAGAAAATACCTTTTAAAATCTAAAGTCAAGAAGTTTGTGGAAAGAAAAGTCCTGGAAGTCAACTGAGTTCATATCTTCCATTAATGTTCCCTCTAAAGAAATGTTCCTGCTTCTTTGCTCCACTAGTCACGGGTTTCATGCCAGCTTCAGATTTGGCTGTTGACTTCTTCAGGCAGATTGATGGCTCAGCTGAAGTAAAATTTGTGGGCACAACCCTCCCCTGGCCACGGCTCACCTCCTCAGATAGATCCAGGTCCATAGCTCCCACTGAAGTGCAAGGGAGAGGAAGCATTGAAATCATTTGGCATGATCTAAACTTAGGAAGGAGGATGAGCCATTTCTACCTTAAAAAAATGAATCTGGATGCTTTCACCCACTATCTGGAAGCACCCACCTGCAGACATTGCTGTCCATACTTCAATTAGATTCCTAAAACTGGGCTGTGAGAACACCTTGGGGAAAGTTCAGCATCCCAAAGCTCTTCACAGGACACTGAAACTAAACCTAGCTTTGCTGCTGCAGAGCCCTGCAGCTGTTAAGCCCATGATGCCATTGCTTCCTCTGCAGGGTAAGGGCCCAACGCAACAAATGCACAGCGACAGGTCTGCTCATCTGCCCAAAGACAGGGCTGTGCTTCAGATTCCAGCACTGACGTTAGCCACCAAGAAGTAAGATTGCTTCCTTTTTTTTTTTTAATTATTAGGAAACAAGTAAAACAATTCATTGTTCTGGGGAGAAAATATCCCTTGAGCCTAACTACTGAAAAATCAAACAGCATTTGAAAAGCAAGACAATAAGGCTCGCTTGAACTCAAAGAGCATTAGAATTGCTCTGGCAGGAGCACAAGTGATTTTCTGATAGATGCAATAACAATGCTGCAATTACATAAAAGCATATGTAAACTGAAAATGCAATACCACCCTGCTATTTGTACACTCCCTGTTCCACTGCCATCCTCTTATTGTTAGCCCTTTAAGTATTGTCTTTCTTAGGTTTTTAAATACTTCATTAGTGTGAATTGCCACCAATATTTTTGTCTTGAAGAAAAATATTTTCTCCCACCAGGACTCTAATGAACCCAATTTTTAGCGTGGGGAATTCAGGCTTCAGTGATATCTCCATGCTCTTAACGGTTTAAGTGGGAAAGTCACAGAGAAGCACCTGATACCAGTAGAAGAATGACACCTGAAAACCTGATGCAGGTTGGGAAGTGTACAAAAATGAATCCTTCCCCGTGGGGAAGAGTTTATGGAAAATTTGTAAAGGATGATGAAAGTGAAACAGATTCACCTCTTCCCTATTCACACCGATGAAGCACATCGAGATGTTGTAAGAAATAAATCTCCTCCAAATCATAAAACTAGTTTTAACTCCTGAGCAAAAAACGGATTTACTTGTTGTGATTGATGTCTTGTGGAGCACTCAAAAAATGATACCATCTCTTTCCCCTCCAGCCCAGGAACATCGTAGCAGGGGGCAGGAGCCGGCAGCCTCCCGGCTCGTTCCCTTCAAATTTCTCCTTGTAAAACTTCTACTGCCATAGTGCCATCTAGAGACAGCTAAAGAAATTAAAGGGGTTTTGTTGCTAAGAAGGACAGCTTTTAGTGTTGTTTGGAGGTTTATATCGTCATATCCCAGCGATGATTATTGCTTACTAGTCCAGCAGCCCTTAATTTTAACATTGTGCTCCAACGGCTTGATACCAAGCCCCACTGAGGCCAATGCAAAGACATCTGTGGGGCTCAGGGCTATCAGGATTAGTCTTGTCCTGCTTCCACGGGATGGGGATCTCACCACAGTTAGTTCCGTATTAACATAAAAGTACTAACTGAGCACTCGTCGCAGCAAACAGTTTAGACACTTGTGTGTGTCACTTCAGGGACAGTGGTACCTGCACCACAAAAATAACATTATGCTATTGGAATTACTGCTATCTTTTCCCTAAAACCCAGTGCAGAGAGAAAGCGCGCACGCAAACACTTGCTACTTGTTCTGGTATTTTAGTGTCATCATGTCCCTGTGACAACCTGAAGAAAAACAAGTATTCTGAAGGGTAAAAAAAGGATTTCACAAAAGTAAAAATTAAAAATTTAGTCATATTGGAGGGAAAAATAGCATGCTGACATTTAAGGCACTGGTCTGGCAGAGAAGATCCAGGTTTAATTCCAGATTTCCAGCTGTATCATAGACACTGCAGGACCTGGGGCATTTGCGCCTTAGTTTCCCTGTGTCCTGTGCAGAAAGCTGACAATGACTCCTCCATTCTCTCTCTCTCTTTTTTTTTTTTCCCTTTCTCTTCAGATCTCTGTGTGATTGCTCAGTACCTCAGCCATGGCTTGCACTGTCATAAAAGTAACAAATAATATTAATAAAAATATTGCAACTGTCTCTCCTCATAAGAATGATTCTAAAAAGCTGTTTTCTTACACTCCCAGGAGAACGGATTTGCAGACAAATTTAAGCTACTAAGTCAAAGGCAAATTATGGAAACATTGTAAAGTTAAGGACAGGGAAATTACAGGAGATAAAATTGATGATCATCTTGCAAGCACTGAAACACCTCCTCTTAATCAATAAGGCCAATGGCCTCAGATGGCAAAATACTTATATTCCACTGCAGCTGGGTGTCCCAAGGAGAAATCTGGGTTAAGCAGAAGGCAGTAAAATACAGATCTCACTCAATGGCTGCACAAGAGCAAAATCTCTTTCATACATCCCTAAAAGATTTATAATCCATGGTTATAAATTTTCCTATAAAAGGGGTTTGAATGGAAAATACCTTTTTGGCCACTTGGAAAAAAAAGACAATAACATCATGATCAAAATCCCAGTGATGGGCTAGTTTTGCTGGGGAACAGGAAAAGCTTCATTGTTCTAGAACCAGTATCTTGTCTAAGAAAAATAGGTCCACAACTAAATATCTCTGTGTATCTCTGTAGGTCACAATACGCGGGACCATAGTAGAAGCATCTGGAGATGTGATTTTTTGAGCCTGCTTTTGCCTGTGAGGCTCACATCAGTGGACCCTGCTGCAGATGGGCATCTTGAACATTCAAAGCTGGGCAGTTGAAGATGGGTGGGCCTGATACTGGCAAATCACCCTCCTGAGAGCCTTGGCTAATAACACTGGTGAGTCCAGCAGTAAAACAATAAAGAGCTAAAAGGAACAGTATTAAATATTTTGCTTTCCAACATTTTTGTCAATTTAACTATGTCTTGCAAGTCATCGTTGAACAAATACTCTTTTTCCAAACATCTCTCGCTAAAATTTGGTAGTACGAACAATCTACTAAGCAGTTACAAAGACCATACAGAAGACTTTAAACTACCATTTGCTTAGGACCATGTGGGTTAAAGTGTGGTTAAAAATCACTGTCTAAACAGAGAGTCTGTCTCTGAGATCAAAATGTGAGTCATTGACATTCACGTGTACATTTATTGACTTTGTTCCAAAATCCCCATTGCAAATGATATAAAAATAAGAAACCAACTAAACGATACTTCCCCACGTGCAGATGAGTGATCCGCAGAGAAAAATTCCTAAATAGCAACAGACCTATGGAGCATATCCTGCTGCTCAATCTACCCCAAATCAAAGGAGAGGTGGAGCTGAGGATCTGGCCCTCAAGAAGAGTCCAGAGCATGACCTCGAGATGGGTCAGAGGGACTGATGGGGCATGGAAAGAGCCTCCTGCCCTTACACAGGGACTTTTTGGGTTGAATCCTGCATATTCATCAGTTCTACCTGAGTAGGGCTACAGATAAAACAAGCAAAAGATACTTGCCCATGAAATCCTCTGGGGTGAAGAGCCCAGGGTTGAGAATGAGGGACCTGGAGGGAGTGAAAGCACAGCAGCCCCAGAGGAGGACTGTCACCATCCTCTCTCCTGATGTGGGGCTGAGCCCTGGTAATGAGACATGTCCCACTGCACCTTGGTGAGCCTGGTGTGCCAGGGCCCCCTGTCCACAGCACCGATCTGACATGGCCTCCTGCAGCAAGCCAAGGACCTGGTGCAATCATCAGAAAGGCTCCCCATGGCACTGCCTCACCTCCTCCCCGGCCTCCCCTGGGAAAATGTCCCCCACCACTAGCAGGGCTCAGGTCCACGAAGAAGAGCATTGCGGTAGGGAATAAATTCCTCCCACGTATTTCCTCCAGCACAATGAAATAACGTGGGCCACGAATCTGCCACTCTGCCTCTCATGTAGGAGAAGTGAGAAGATAGCTGTGTTTTAACATTAGCTCCTAAGTATAATTTCCTGTAATTGTAAAGCGCTTTAGAGGTCCTTGTGAACTTGGGTGGATAGCTCCTAACTAAGTTGATGAATAACCCAGGACTGACTCATCTCCTAAACAGACTGAGCGCTGAAGGAGGGAACGTGGAGAAAGGTTTTGCCTTCCATTAGCAACCCTATCCAAACAACCGACCCTCTCCCCGAAAGATTAGTTCACAGCAGGTGAACTATAATCTGCTCTGATCGGCAGGCAAGGAAAGCATTCATTCCAGCTGCATTACAGCCAGAGCTTTTCTTCTCTTTTTTTCACACATTGTGAGCTCCCGACAAAGGGCTCCAGCTATCAGATCAAACAAACATTTTGCCACTTATTTTCAGAAATGGTTCTGGTCCCAAGTTGGGATTGTAACCAGCTAAAGACTGGCTGATAAGTATTTTTTCCTGGCATGGCCATCAGCACTTTCTCAGCTGGAAAATGGTCATTTGATAGTGTCCAGAGCATAGGCAAGTTTTTGTTTGGGGTCAGTTTTGTGCTGGGAAGTCGTTGCCAGTTTATGATGTTAGAGATATCTGCTGGAAATTATTATTTGTACGTTACATGGTATTACCATCCATCTGACGCAACCAGTTGCCAATTGGAGAACATTTTTCATGAAAAAATCACGCCATTTCTGGCTGTCTTGTCCAGAGCCTTATGGGAAACCTACAAGATACCATTAAAAGAAAAGCTTTAATTCCCAAATCTGCTGCATATTAGAACTTATGGACTCACTAGTTTTTATGGCACGTATATTCCCCTAAAACCAGCAGCAGTGAACCTTCATTATATCACAGCTAGCAACCATCCATCTCTCTTTTCTCCTCTCTTTCTCTCTCTCTTTGGCCAACAATCTTATCACTTCTGTCCTTGCTAATGCCATTGCCCTTTCTCCACAGGTATCAATCAGACTTTTCTCTTTGTGAATCTGAATAACTAACAAAATCCAATTAGACTCAGAGTGATTGTTCTCAGCTAAGATTTAGTTTGAAGATGGTGGTTCTTATTTTTGGAGTGAAAAAGACCTTGTGACTTTGAAAGCTTAGCTGTCTGGATTTGTGGGGTTTTTTTGCTCTCCCACCGATACCTGCAGGTCTAATAAAAGGTACCACTTCTGCCTACACATACGGCTTTGCTCTCCAATCCTGTTAACTACAGCGGGGGGGGGGGTTACCAGGGATGGTGCCAACTGCTGGCCCCAGGAGCTTCTGCACTGCTTGTGGTCCAGTGTGGGCCCCTGTTTACCAGGTTGGAGTCGCGTATGGCTCAAAGAGACATCTCGTGGCCATATCATATACTGCAAATGAGTTATTTTGTGTGTTAAACATCTCTTGTGTGCCGAGGGCCAACAACTGCCTCGGTATAACGACTGGTCACATTGGGCCAAACAGCAGAGGATGCCAAAATACCGTGCACCTAATTCAGCCTCCAGCCATTCTCTCTGGGTACCTTCAGAGCATGAAAAAATTAGAAATAGAGACATACGATGTCCCCGTACATATAGCTGGGACTTGTAAGTATGTAAGAAAGAAACAGCTTGGCAGGGGATGGCAGACAGCTACAAAATCCCGAGTCGCTAGGAGACACAAGAGAGGGAGCAGCTGCTCACCATCTCCCAACACAGGACTCGGAGCCACCAGGTGAAGCTTTTGGGAGCCACATCCAAGCAGGAGGAGGAGGAGGTGGTTCCTCCTGATCAGCAGAGGATCCGAGGAAGTCCTTGCCGAAGGATGCTGGGGATGTAGAAAGTCCATCAGGGTCAAAGGAAAGATTGGACAAACATCAGGAAAACAGAGCTCCACTGAGGGCAACTGGGCAGACAAAACACAGCGGTGTCTGGAAATCCCCTGTGCTGCAAACACTCATTCTGGGAAAGCTCTTGGGGGAAATACAATGTCCTTGCCTTGCTGTTGCTTTTTCTGAGGCATCTGCCCACGGCTGCTGCAGGAGCCCTGCGTACGGCGCTAGGCAGACCCGGGTCTGACCCAGCACAGTGGTTTTACACTCACATGTAAAACTACAGAGAAAACTGGGAACATCCTGGGAGCATGGAGCAAGTGCCAGTTTGATCCTGACTTCTTCTCTTTGAGAGCTGACGTGGAAGGTGAGCAGCGAGAGCACACTGGTGAGGGGGAGCCTCCGCTCTCGGATTAATGTGGGTAAGGTCAGGCTCAGCACCAGGGTTTTCAAGTGAACTGGGAAAAGAGACTCTCGAAAGGAGGAAGCCAAGAGACTGCCCAGGCCAGCCGGGAGGATGCTCTGCCTCATCGGCAGTGAGTGATGAGGCTCTGGTTAGTCTGTGGTTTGTGACAGTTATGCAATGAAAACCTCATTGTACATTGCTCCGTACAAGAGAGCTGGTGGCCAGTCGGGGCTGCATCCTGTGCCTGGGGCTCTCGGGGACACTTGCCAGCATAGGTCTGAGATGCTGCCGTGCATCACCTCCACTTCTTCCCGCTGCCAGTCCTACTGCTCTCCTCTCAACTAGCAGCCCCTTGCTGTCCTTCACCCGCACAGCCCCCAGCCATCACCCAGAAAAGGTGAGATGCTGCAGGTCTGTCATACCCCTGTGCTGGGAGTGGGACCCATTGCCCACTCCCAGCCACTGAAACAGCTTGAAATAAGTCTCATTTATCCCCATTCCCTGACTCTCTCCTTTGTTTTCTTTCATTTCAAAATGTATGGCAGGACTCTGGCAAGCAACTTTCCTCTGCCCAGACCTGTGACAGTGAGACCCAGCACAGCAAAACCCAGCAGTAAGGTGAGGACATTTGAGTATTTGAAATAGCCCCACCCTTCCCAGAGGCTTTCAATCAATATGCCACATGGAAAAGCTTCCACTGATGCCGGGACACTCTTGAACATCAGATTGAGGCATGGTTTTAAGAGTGCTGACATCACCAACTGAGGCAGGAGGAGGGGGCTGGACACCAGGAGACCCTTGTGCACCTCCCCAGCTCCGCAGCCACAGGTGAGGCATACCTGCTCCCCACGGCTTCGCTGTTTTGGCTGTACGTGCTTCAGCTAAACAACCATGTCTTGGACCCCAGCTGTGACTATCGCCTCCTGCAGCAAGCAGGATACAAATACACCGGAGCTGGCATGCCAATGTACACCTCTAAGGGAAACACTCCTGATACCAGGTGATGCACTGACACTGATCCCCACCTACCCCAATAACGTGTTGCTTGGTCTTGGCTTGCTATGAATTATCCCCTCCTGCTCCCTTGCCTGCCTGCGCTCCCATCCTGAAGTTCCCCATCGCTGGGCAAGGGAGAACGGGAAGCTGAGGCTGAGCTCTGGCTTCACCTCCCATATTCCTTGCCCAGTCCCCATTCCCTTCTGAGCATGGTGAAACACCCCAAAACATGTCCACCGCCCAGGGTTTGAAGACTGGCCCACCACCCCAGAGCTTCCATGCACTGTTGCATGAGTGATGCCCCAGGTTTCGAGAGACACACAGCTCAGTCCCACAGCTAGCTAGGAAAGGGGTTTAAATTAATCTTTGTTGGCTTCTGCTAAATGCTTCCTCCATGATTAACACCAGAGGTGATTTTGATAGCAGGATTCATTGTCAAAATAGCTTATAAAACAATTCCATAAAACTGTGTAAATCTTGTGTTGATCTTACTTTTTACAAGGAGTCTTAAAGCCATATACCCCAGCGCCATTTACAAGGTTGTTGCAGGTGTGGGACCAGCCTTAGAAATATAGCTACTACTTAAACTGCGTATTTTACGAGCCTGGGGAAACATCCGTTTGAACTGTAAAAGGCGCTTTCCAGCCCGCTTCTTTCTTTGTGCAAGAGACTAAGCCATTGCCCATCGGACTTCAGTACCTCCTTAGTCATAGCCAAGGTGCGGGGACAGGATTCCTTTGTCAACACACCTTAGCAAAGTTTTCCAGTACATTGAACTTTGGCTTCAGGAGGAGCTGGGGCTTCCCAAGCCCAGGTTTCACTGCAAGCCACTGAGCACCTTAAAACCACTTGCCACTTGCAGACGTGGGGCTGTTTTGCTGTGGGCTGCAGTCATTCCTCCGGTGAAGATCACAGGCTAGTTACTGGTGCTCTGGAGCGCAAAGAAACAGGTGGAAAAGGGAAGAATGAATAGCCCTATCATGTAAACCAGACGGCAGAAGGCATTTAAGTAGGCAATATATACCGTAATTACATAATAGGTATTTAATAGGCATCAGGCTGAGTCTGCTGGGGATAAAGGAAGAGCCAAGAGAGATTTCTCTTCTTGAGTTAAAAATGATCAGGATTTTAACCCCGTATTAACACTCAAGATTACATCCCATCCTCCACACCCTCTGAGCTCTCCTCTGGCTCCCAGTGCAACAGTCCTGAGATTGCTCAAACTATGGGAACTGAGACCTCCTCCCATAGTGTCCACCGAATATAGCACCTATTAGGTCCCAAACCATCACGTACTTCTGCTTTGCAGGGTACATGGGCAACCAGCTGCTATGCTGCACCCCAAAGAGCACTGTGCTTTTCAGCTGGATACATGGGCTCCCATTTATAACACTGGGAGAAAAGAGGTTGCACTTGGGTTTGAAGTTAAGGGACTCTGGGTTTTAATGAGGATTTGTTCTTTGACCTTGGTCAAGCTGCTTATTCCTTCCTTTAAGGAGCAACAAGGCTCCTCCACCTACCTGTGACCTGGCAAAGAGAAACACCGGTGACCTGCAAAGCAGTGCCACCATTGCGACATGGGGCTATGGGCAATCCTCTGCCCCACTGTCCCCACCTTCCTCCTCCTCATGAAATGCCTGGCCTCACCTTCCCAGCAGATATGTCTCAGCGACCTCTTATCTCCTGCTCATATCTTCTGTGTAAGATCAAATATTGACACTGTTCAGGAATGGCCCTTGGCTGTGAGCACATCTCCTAACCTTCAAGATAGCCCTTGACCTCTTCCCTGATCCCTGAGATGCACAGGATAATTGCAGGAAAGGGTCACAGTGGCTCACTTAAAAGCTGTTTCACAGCCGTTGGAGGGTTAAGCCCAATACGACTTCTGCTTTGCAACAGCTCTTTCTGAAGGGTCTCAGCGACACTGAGTGACAGACGTTTGGATCAGTATCATACCATCATCCTCAGCTAAAATAAGCTTTTCTTTAGCTCTGCCAAAGCTCCAATTCATTATGTCCCTCAGATTTAATAAAAACTGAAGAAAATCTTTCCCTATTTTTCTGAAATAGGCCTTCCAAAATAGCTTGCAGCTCCTAAATTTGACAGCGTCATAAACCAGTAGAGCGGCTGTGGCATGTGATGCCTGAAGAAACACCAAGCCAGAGGGACTGGGATCATCTGCAGGTTACACGTTTGTACAGCACGGGACACACTGAATCTCCTTCCTAATCAGGGGCTGTTAAGATGTTGTTGCAACACGATTAGTAGTATAACATTATATGAAATGTTTCATATATTTAACATTCTAATTAGCCATGATAATAATAAGTAACTTTATAGTTGAATTTATGAAACCCTGTTACCTGAATCTCATTTGTATGTAGCTTCACTGGGACTTGATAAAGTGCTGGGCTCATTCAACAATGTTCCTTTCAGCCAGAGCAGTGATCTGGGGTCCTTCCCTCTCCCCTGGCTATTTATTTCCACTAAACACAAAGGGGTCTAATAGGAGTCTACTCCCCACACAAACCTGGCTGAAACCTGCCTGTTTGAGTGATTAGGCAGGGACTGATAGACCGATGTGGGCAGAGCAATCATACAACCCCCTGTTTCCTTTGGAAACCAGGCTAAAAATAGGGGACAGGCAGTAGAAAACCAGACAGGAAGGCAGGAATGGATCTATCAATAGCTCCTGCCCTGTTTCCTGCTCATTAGCGTCTCTCGGCAGATGTCAGGTAACCTTTAGAAACCCTCCAAAGAAGTGTTCATTTATCAGACGTTTCTTAAATTGAGATAGAGGGAATTTGGACCCTGTACATTTATGGGCATCCCAGGAAAAAAGAAGAAAAATAAAAAGAGAAAAATTCCCTTCTGAGTGCATGCATTGTATATCACAGAGAATTTTGTTTCTATTCTTAATACAGCCACAGACCACCTGTGGACTTTGTACTACACATATAGCTAAACGATCGTATCCCACCCATCTGTCTCCCCATTCTCTTGGTGCTACCATTGCTCTGACTGCAATCCCAAGCAGAGCAGGGGAGAAAACACATGCTTTAGCAGCAGTGGGCCTCCCAGGAGACGAAATGCTTAAATTCTAGGTAAGACTAATTTGCTGTCTACCAAAGCTTGTCAGCAAGATATTAATGACGGCGGGTAGGAGAGTATGATATAGGTTTCAGCTTGGTATGTTAGTACGTTCTTCCAGAGGTGAGAAAAAGGGGTTTTCATCAGAGCAATGGATCAGTCCTTCCTTCAGCCGCAGCTGCCGGTGATGGTGTGCGTTGCTCACTAGATGGCGAAGGCTGCCTTCCTCCCTGCAGCCCGACCGCCCCGCATTGCTCCTACAGAAGCAACCAGGGATGCTGCTGGGGATGGAGAAAAGGATTTTGATCACCGAGGAGAGGTTTAGGGGAGGCATTTGCCTGCTAAAGGCACAGGGGAAGGGAGGGTGGGTTATTAAGGTTCAAATGGTGGTAAGGTTCTCCTTGAAGAGATGGTGCCATGTGTTTGAGGATCTCCCTCTTCACCTGATTTGAAACGGACCTTTAGGCGAGACCCCTGCTACCAAGAACTGGTAGGGAAAGAGATATCCCAGTGAACCTCTTCTGCAGATTTCCTCCAACCTTCGAGAGTCTCCTTGTCTTTTCACCAGCAGGATCAAGCTGACGTGACCTACATTGTCCCTCAAATCTATCTAGGGAGGACACAGGATGATACAGACTGGGATTAGTCCATCCTGAGTCCCTGAAGTGCTCTTGGGGCAAAAATCACCCTTTAGAGATGACAGCTATCTAACAGAGATGCTCCATGATGTCAGCTACAAGAAGTCTCAGTGCAAGGCTCCTGCTGCTGCCATGGGTTGAGCCCTGCCCACGTAGAAAGCTGTGTGCCACCTTCACAGCACCCTTCCCCTACTGTCCCAGGGGTGTTCGGCAGATGCAGGATTGCAACAGCAGGGACAGGAGCGTGGCAGAGCCTGATTTAAGTCCTTCCACAGAGGCTGTGGATGTTAAAGCTGAACAAATCTCACGACTTGCCAGGTTGGGAGACTCGGCTGCCCCAGGTACCTGCAGTCTCTCATCCACAACTAAGGAGCATGAGAAAGGACAATGCTCTATCTAGGGCACTTGGCTACAAGCCAAAGATGTCATTCTCAAAAAAAAAGGAAAAAACCACACAAATTAAAAAAACCTCAAGCGAGACGAAGCTGTGAACCAAGCAAGACTGTTTTGAAAGTGTTCATCTGCACTAGTGAGTCACAAACCAACACAGCAGCTATGGAAGTGAGTTAGAGGAGGGTAATTTCAGCCCCATTTTCAGCAGCAGCTGGCTCCCGGGAACGTCCTGCTCTTGCAAGTCATCAGTGTTTACAAGGCAAGTTTTTCACCATTGTAGCAAGAGTCCCTTACACATCTTTAGCTATTTGCAAACAGCTCCTCGCCCACGAGTGCCAGTATTTTCAGTAACACCGGTTCAAGAGAGGAAGAAAGCCCTCTACCAGATGTCTATGTTGTCAGGTGAAGAACCGGCTGAAACAAGCTCAGCCCTGTAATTTCCAGGCTCCCCTTCCACACTGCTGGCTTTACTTTAGCCATGGCCAGTCTGTAGCTCAGCTCTCAAGCAGCCACATTTAGGGATGAGCAGCATCCTACAGTTCTTGGCTATATTGGGCTTGAAAACCTCAGCTCAGCTGGTCTTCTGGGTGATGATGGCTACCTGGGCCCAGGTGTGCTCAAATTCACATGTGCTCCATCTGCCCAGACCATATGAACCTGCGGCTGCAGTCTGCAGAAAGGGGCAGGGCATGTGCGCGCTCTCACGGGCCCCCAGCTCCTGCGTGAGTGTGGTGTTTGTGGTGTACAGGTGCCAGCCCAGGCATCTGAAATGCACTTGTACATAGTGGAGCATCACCCATTCCTCCCCATGAGACGCCCTCGCGAGACTGAAAGCCCGTCCACATGAACCTCTCAGCAGCAGCACCAGCAAGTCCACACCTGAGCCCACAGACACGTGCAAACACACGTCACTAGTGATATGTGGAATATATGCCCAGACATGAGTATATTGGGCAGAAAACAGGTTTTTGAACATTGCTCACAGCCATTTGGCATAAAATTAGCCCTGAGGGTAACATTTAGCAGCCTGAATTTTTTCATTTTTTCCTCCAACCCGGGATCCATTATACCCCATACTACATCTTTTGCAAAATAATGTAAATGTATTTCTATTCAGAAACCCAGGGCTGTTCCTACCCAGCTCGCTGGGATATGAAAATACCTGGAAGGCGGTACTGACATTTTTCCTGAAGCTCTTTTCTATTTAACAGAAGCAAAGTCAGGTTGCTGAGAGACCCCTTAGTAACAGGAAGCAGTTGTCCGGTTTAAAGAACCAGCTAAAAAGCAAACAGCTTTGCCTCCTTTTTAAAGCCCCTCAGGACAATATTTACTTTTCTAAAATATCATTGTGCCACGGCTTTGGGACTTTGCTTGACAAACTTGGGGGTCTCTGAGCAGTTCAAAGTGGGCTTGACCTATAGCTGAGCATGGAAAACAGGAACTGCATATAAATAACTAAATTACAGAGAGATCAATTCTCAGTCAACTCATTAGCAATGCCCGGCGTCTTTAAGTGATAACTCCACTCTCTAAGACCTTTACGTAATTACTTGCACAAGGCACATTTTACCCTTTGGTTCGCAAGTTTCATAAATGAAGGTTAAGTTTACTTAACCACCCAGGATTTACCAGCCATGTTAAAGCATAAAATGCGCGTGCTGCCAGGTGTCTCTGCAGAAACTGCCTTGTTGATTCAGAGACTCCAAGGTTAAATGATGGCTCCTGAGTCCAAGTTAGTTTCCCATTGGGGAACAGGAGGATCTGCACCGTAACATTGTACCACAGTTCAGCCGAGGTTGATTTAACGAGGCTTGGAGTTAAGATAGCAGTGATTGCGAAAACCTGAATGAAAATCAGGGTTTTGCTGTACATCACATCCGTAACGGGGATCTTGAGTGTGTCACACTTCAGTCTGTTACAGAAAGATGCTATACATTTTTTCCTAGCTAGGAAAAATCTTCTATCTTTCTACCTACACTATTCGCACATGTGCATATCTATAGAATGCATGTTTATATAGCCTGCATATCTCTTAGTCCACACAGTCCGTACAACTGAGTGGTGGGCCAAATTTTCAGCTGACATGAATCAGCATAATCCTATTACTGTTTTTGGCAAGTCACACCAGCCAAGGATAGATTCGGTGTTTTCAGTGTGGTGGGTTTGTACCTATGTGTTTGATTGACTCTTTCTTGATAGCATTTCGTATGTCCTGGTTGTACTTTCCCCACTTTCACCCCCATTCAAATTTTTTAGCCATCACTGGAGCACTCAACAGCTTGTGTTTGTGTACCAGGAGAAAATGGGTCAGAGGTTGTGAAGCCACTGGCTTGTGTAATGCAGGAAACCTGGGAGAGAGCAGCCAACGAGACTTGTGTTTTCCATCCCCCAAACCCCACTCTTCACCTGACAGCAAAGCTGTCCAAATTCTGCCCCTCAGCCCAGGTATGCTCCACCAGAGCAACACGATGGGCCATGATGCTGTCTTCCAAGGAGGATCCTCAGGTATGGCCAAGGCTGGTCCCACCACTCCACAGAGAGCTTCAGCAACCTCTCCCCACTCCTGCCTCTCCCAGAGGTCCTGCACTCCCTCCTTCAGCACATGGCCAAAACAGAGACGTGTCTCCTCATGGCTCACATGTGAACCTGGGCAGTAGCTGAGAACTGGCATGCACCTCAGGTAGTGCAAAACGATCTCCAAAGGACTTCTAGTCCCATCAGATGATGGGGATGCCTGAAGTCTGCTCACCTGAAGTTTGCTCAGATGTTTGGTCACATTTCCAGGCACCTGTCAGTGGAAGGGTTGGTGTATCTGGTCTTCCACTGTCTTCAGATGGAGTGAGCTAGACCATCCTGGTCAAAAGTTTGGCTCTTGCAGCCATGCCATAACTGCTCTGTCACTCAGAGCAACCCACTGGTGCTCTGACAACCCCATTATCACCCTCTGATCCTAGGGAAAGTGTATAAAAGCACACGGTAATGTAACTTGCCACTCCTTTTTACACTGACAAAACAGTGACCTCAAGTCAGTCAGTGTCACAGCATGAGAAAGCTCAGCTTTCCTCCTTCCCCAAACCTAAAGCCTGCCTGAACCAACAAATCCTATTCTGTTCAAATTCCCACTGTTGTCCTCTTTTTTTCTAGAGACCAAAAGAAGATCAATGAAAGAGGCTTCCAACACATTTGTTCTTTCACTGTGACTGTCCACATGGTTGACTATATGGGGAAGTCTACAGTCCTAATGCTCTTGTGTGCCCGGAGTTATGTCCAAAAAGTTATGCGTTACACATCTGATGGCAACAACATCCACACGTTGGCCTATGGAATATCACAGGGAAAATCATACATACCCAGTAATTCCTATCAGCAATACAGGAGAGTGCTACAAAGGTCTGACTTCTACCTCCACTTTCCCCAAGCCTCATGAAGTTGCAGAGTTGTCACTGAAAGAGAACATCTACCCTCAGGTTTCAAAGCAAAGCAGATAGATGGCCACAAAGCCCTGAGTGAAACTTCTCTAGGTGAAGGGAAAGAGTCCAGCTGGTTTTGGATGCACCTGTAAAACCTGGCTTTCGGACTTAGACAGGGCTAATCAGTACCCAGGTGCTGCCGAGTTTCTAAGTTATTTGGAAAGGTTGTTTTTAAGCCATGGTATAGTTGAATAGTGATCGGTGTTTGCCCACTGCTGATTTGGAAATATAAGTCTGCTTAAGTTGGCAACATAAGGTTGGAGCTGTAGGTGTCAGTGCACAGATGAAAATGGCTTGAATCAGTTACAACTACATCATCGTTAGACCCAAATTCAAATGTGTGTCTGTCCCATTCTGCCAAATTTTCTTGCCGTGGACCTAGAGGCAGAATTTGAGCTGATACATATTAATGTGAACTAGTATAAGTATAGAATGGTCTTGTTTCATACACGTCAGTAGGATGGGTTTAATACCCTTTCTACATATTTTTTTCTACATGGTTTAGTGGACATGGTGTGTTGGGTTGACGGTTGGACACGATGATCTTAGAGGTCTTTTCCAACCTGTATGATTCTATGATTCTATGATTCTATTTAACACCATATTTAACAATCTATAACCATTCCTATTAATGTGACTATAACCACTGATGAAATGCATTACTCATATCTGAACAGGATTATAGAATCTCTCTACCACTGATTATCCACTTTTATCAATGGAAACTTGACAAATGGTCCGCAGTTGAACTTCCAACACAACCAATGGTGACAGGTCAGAACTTCCACCCTCTACAATTCTGGGTGCTTCTGTGCTTCGTGTTCGTCTTGAGGGACTGTTGGTGCAGCCATCATGGTCTGGGGGTATGAACAAGGCAATGTTCACAAGGGGAGGTAATATCTTTTATTAGAACGCACATAGTTGTAAAAAGTAGGTCAAGCTTTAAAGCACATGAGCCTTTCTTCAAGTCTTGCCTAATTAAAACCCTCTGACCATTCTTCTTGCAAATCTAAGTGCGATTTTAAAGGCAGGATAGAAGTGGTGGTGCAAAGATTTTGTAAAGGGCTTAGCACAATAGGCTATACATTGCAATAACTAACCGTTAGTCTTGGGGAAATAGCTCAGCCTCTGATCTGACATTTTAGCAGCTAAGAGCTCTGGCTAACAGATCCTACCCTGAATTACTCTCTCAAAACCTTATCAAAAGGAAATGGAGCCTTTTGAAATCGCTGGCATCTCTGGAAGACTGGTTTATCAAATTTCCCCCGGTTCAAGCAGAAAACCTCTGTTTTCCTCTGCTCTTTAACCTCTTATTTAAAATGTCATTTTACTTTGAACTGTCAAAAGAGGCAGCGAGGGAAGCAGCTAGCTCACCAGCAGAAGGAGGTGAAAGCTGAAACTTTACCCGTCCTTAGTGAGTTTATCCACATATCAATGGCATGCTACACCAGTGTGTTTATTTTTATGACTAGTGCATATCCCTTAACCTCAGGGATCCGAACATTTCCCTGGAATGTACAGACGCTTTGTATCATTTATTTCCCAGTGGCCCTTCCCCACACCAGCTCCACACAAGCATACATAAACACACACGCTTCTATCCACATTCTCTTGATCATACTGGTGTACACAACCAGACATCAGCTTAACACAAACACACACACATTCCTATCCATAGCATCAGTCTTATCTATAGCCCTCTACATAAAATATAAATGTACACATTCCTGTATTTAGATGTACGTATTTACAACACAGATATGAACATAAATGGCTATGATTTGTATGTACAGCTATTTATACAAGCCTATACGCACATGTATGTATCCAAATGTTTGTGTGAAAATGTATATATGTGGAAAACCAGGACTGCAAAGGGTGCTAACACGTGCCACCGAGTCCCATGGCTGCTCAGGACGTTGCTGGGTGGCTTCCATAACCAAGGGAAAGCATTTGGATGGGATCCAAACAACTTCCATCAGCTGAACACTTGGATTTCACGTACCTCTGTCTCTGTATCAATTTTAAGGGGAAAACTACTGCTTGGAGCTAATAACCAAAACGATGGACCAGATTCCCCATCAGAAGCCCTACAGCAATTAGGATTCTGTGAAGTTGCTGCAGCTTTGCTCTATTACAACTATGTCCCCTTGCCATATTGACTCAGGCTCTAATGAGATATTACCAAGCACTGAGGTTGCATTCAAGCTCTCATATAAGCGGCCAGCTGAGGATTGGACTCTTTTATCAGTTTGTGCTGCTTACTGTGGGCCAAGGTCTTCAGCTGGTGTAAATCAGCACAACTCCACTGAGGCCATGAAAAATGAGGTGCATAAGTTAAGCATCTGTCTCAATGGCTGATGTTTATCTTTGCTCCCATGGCCTCAATTGCACTTAAGATGAACATAAACCCACGAAAACAGTTTAATGGGACATGGGCTTTCTGCTGATCATCTGCATGCAGCTGAATTTTACTCCATTTGATTGCTAAACTAAGTTGAACAGATATGCATGTTACAAATAATTTGTCATGCTCTTAGGCGCGTTCCACCCCAGGCCACAGAATGTTCGCAGTAATTGAAATATACAGCCAAATTCCAAGCTAGCATAAATCTCCACTGATGTCAAACCATATGGAAATCCATATGATTTGAGGGCTGTAAAAAAAAAAAACAACAACCATGCCTTCTAGTGAGAGACTTATGCAGCTCAATCTGATTAGTCTATCACAAAGAAGATTAAGAGGTGACTTCACTAGGATGTCCAAGTACAGCCGGAAAAAAGAAAATACCAGGTACGGAACAGTTCTTTAATCTAGCTGAGAAATGCCAAGCGAGATTCATTGCTTGGAAGTAAATGCCAGACAAATTTGAATAAGCAATAAAGCACAGAATTTTTTAACACAGAATCATTGATCAAAGGATAAGGTGGACTCTATCATTGAAAGTCTTCAGACCAAGGTCAGATGCTTTTCTTCACAAGATTCTTTTGTCTAGCATAACTTGTTGGATTCGATATAATAGTAACAACATCAGCTGTTGAATCTGAAGTCATCTAAGAGGCCGTGACTATTTATAATAAGCCAGTGAACTAAGATTGAGAAAAGCCACTGTACTATCGATAGGATTAAATTTACTACAGATTGATTTAATTTCCACTTGAGAAGATTTGTGGGATTGCTAAGTAAAAAATTAGAGCAGAAACCACTGAACTTGATAAAATACAGAACTGAAGGACAAACTAATGATCCCTTCTCTTCATAATTATTTATTTACTTTAAACCCCAGTCAATTATCCCTGAAATCACAACATTTTTAGAGCTGCAAAACTATATTCTGTTAATTTCCCTTCCAATTATCATACAGGAAGAGAGATGAGCCCTCTCAAACATGAAGGAAGAGATATTACTGATCACCAAGAAAGAAATCTGTATCACGCTAGAGCTGCATTCCTCTGCAGCAAAATCGATGGTTTTCAATGGATCCCAACCGCCAAGTGCTGTGGTTGCTCCAAGTTAGAGCATTTATCCTAAGAAAGGCCCAGGTGCCAAGTTCATTTTTTCAAAAAAGTTTCCAAAAAATGTCTTTGCACCATCTGTTCTCTAGCAGTGGTGCATTCCTTAGGCCGCGATGTCATCAGCTTCTCATTATTATTTTTAACGTTTCTTCGAAGTCAATCAAAATCAAAGACAGAACAACAGATTTGGGGTATTTGTGCTCTGTTTGCACGCTACATTGTGCTGGAGGTACATAAGGTTATTTGGCTATTTCCATTCATGGGTCTTTGGCAGCAGAGCTTGAAGTCAGAACCCCAGCTTGTCAAATAGATTATGATTATATAATCACAATGAAAATGAGATTTTAGATTAAAATCTAAAATTGGGATGGGGTGGGAGTGAAACCAGCTCACTCCAGGCAGCTTTCTAAATTCAGTCATTGGTTCAAATCCCTCCCAGAACCCACAGGGCAATGCAGGATCCCTAAGTTTCTTGGGAACCAGTCCCATACTTTCACTGAAGTCAGCAGGATGCTTTGTTGTGCCTCTGCTGGAAGTTTGGGAAGGTTTTAAACCAGGGATGTCCCAGGCCGGGGTGCGCATGCACGCTTTGCAGTACCTTACAAGGGGGTACTTACTCCGAAGCAGAACAGGGGCTGTTGGGGCCAGGAGGATGCATTTGCTGACGGTGTTTTCGCCAGTGGCAATACCCGCAAAGGAAGAAAAGGCTGAGGGAAGCCATGCTCCAGATGCAGAAATAAAACCCACTTCACAGAGAAATAAGCAGCAAAGCCCAGAAGTCCAGATCTTACTAACACATTATTGGCTTCCCCGTGGCTCTGCTCAGCTAAGAGCTGTGTGAGTAGCTGCTGCTTCATCCGGCCACACTGCTTAACTGTGATTTAGGAAAAAAACCTGCAGGACAGGGATTAAACAGACAGGGTGGAGGTGCAGGGCATTTCCCTGGGATTAGGAACTGCCTAAGAGATTGGCTGGTGGCACTTCATGCCAGACAAGGCTCAGCAGCAATGCTGCTAGGGCTGGAGGGAGACTGCAGCCAAACTCCAACCAGAGGAAGTGCCACCACCCCAGAAAAAGGCCCAGCCCCTGGGGACATTTTTGTGGTATTTGCTGGCCCCTAGCAGTGATGAATGTTGTTGGATAGAGCCGTGGGGAGCATGTTTCTCGTGTCAAAATAGACTCCAGCCCTATCTGATATGCCATATCTGATCTGATGACCAGTGAGTCATGACGAAAGGCGACTGAATCATGTGAGGTCTCTGCTCTCCAGAAAGGTCACTAACCTGCAATGTAATATCATAGAATCATAGGATCATAGAATCATAGAATTTTTTATGTTGGAAAAGACCCTTAACATCATCGAGTCCAACCGTTAACCTCACATTGCCAAGTCCACCACTAAACCATGTCTCTAAGCACCACATGTACCATATCTGATGGTTAAATGGTTACAGCAGTATTTCAGCCTCAGATGAGGCTACATCATGCTGGAATATTAACGATGTCATTATAATGTGGCCACCAAGTCATCTTGCCTCTGTAGAGATTCCCCACCCTTGAGCCTCTCCAGACAGCAGCTGAGCCCCAGCGCCCCAGGCTGAATGCAAGTAAATGTTCTTTAATTCTGGCTGCTATATGGCCCTGGGTGTTTTCCCCATCAGGAAGAGTGGGGGGGAAATGAGAGGTAATTAATACAGAATTGGTATGCACATTTTCTTTTAGCAAGCTCAAGGTCAAAGCAGCAGTTTCCCCACTACATGGTGCTAGAAACCAGAGGCAGATAGAAATCACTATAGAGCAGAGACTATGGCTTGCACTTGGCAAAGAGGAGATCTCCAAACACTTAGATGACAACCGTTCGGAAGATAAATCAGGCTTCCTGATCCTACTCTTTAAGTCCTTAAATGACTGGAAGGTGGTAATCCAACAAGTGGTTTTACCATAAATCCTTTATTCCTGGGCCCATCAGATAGATAAGCATTTACACTATGTAGCTGAACCATAGCCCCTTGGGGGATCACTACATGGCAGAAAATAACCCAAAAAGTTTGTCAACCTGCAGGCAAAGTGCTGTACAAACCCCCTCACAAACCCTCTTTGTAAGACAGACAAGTCAAAGTCAAAGGTTGGAAAACTCTCTGGTTCCCTCCCCTCTTCCCCCACCAATTTGTTTCTGATTATTTTGCCCACACATCACAAGGCAAAAAAAAAATGTGTCTTATTTTCCTAGGGAAAAGAAACACACTTGGTGGTACTTTAAAGAAACTTCTTTTCTTTCCTTTCAAAAACAACAATTCAAGTAAATTAATAGGCCTGGTCTGATGAGTATGAGTCATTTTCAGTACAAACTAACCACAAAAGCTGGAAATCTGGTTTTAAATTTAGAGAAGGCAGAAAAGAAAAGATTATAAAATAATTCATGCATTTTTTAAATATGCAATATTACCAGTGATCAGAAGAGAACGATAAGCTTCCAATATCAGAAATCACAATGTAACCTCTGAGCCATGGCAAAGCAATAAACAGAGCTCTTTAGTGACCAAATAATAACAGAGTTTGAAATCGAAATATTATACCGTGTAACTAATGCAGAGAATAAACTCCACTCCACATGTGTTTTTACAGCTTGATAGTCCATTAACATTAATAGGTTTTTCTGTCAATTTGCATAGATTAGCCTTTGAGAAAGATCTCCCTCACTGTCTTCCCAAATTATTTTTTTTAAAGCTGTGACCAGCTGATGTGTCTGTGTCTGTGTCTACCCCTACTCTATTTTTCTGTATTTCTTTCACACACAGATATCCTCCTCAAAATGCAAACTGATTTTCTATGGATGTACACGTGTTTCCTATTGACGGCTGTGGGATCCATGTGGGTGTTTGTCTGTGACTTATAAACACGCACATGCAGGCTCATATGCACTTAGTATTATTCCTGTTGGAAATCCTAAGTTTAAACGATTTCTTCAAAAATCACATAAGAAATGCTAGCAGAGATGAGAAGAAAATAGTTCTCTAAAGCAGCACCCCATGATGTTAGTTAAAAGACTTTTTCTTCCTACAGCCCTGAACAGCTACAACAGAGAAAACTGGGCTCCTAAGGACAATTGTAATGTACATCCCTGGCTTCAGATCACAGTTGCTTTAGCAACGTACCAAAAGACACGCTAGCTCTTCTCTTTGCTGGCTTAGCTCCCATAGCTTTCTCCTCCATGTGGGCTAGGTCACTAAAGAAGCTGGAAAACGAAGCCTCCAGCTTTTTGCCCAGTCCTAGCACGGGCATCATAGCCCAGAAGTGCAACCAGCAAGCCAGCGTTGCTCTGGCTCAGCTGCAGCTTAGCTCCACAAGGATTTTCCTTTCCTCCCTGGGCTTTTACCTTGGGCAACTTTGGGTATATGTCAAAAACATGCACATTCCTGACAAAAAAGACTTGTCAACCTTGAAATTTTACAGTTTTACAAAGAAATAGTATCCATATACTTATACAGTGACTGCACACACACAATACAGCTTTTCAAAGAAATAGTCACTATACATTATGACTACACACACACACATATATATATAAATTAGGGGTAAGACACAGCATTTTTGCATGCCTCAGCCCCAGAACCAGCTAATGTATTAGGGCTGAAAGATTATGTAGATATCGACCTGAGGCAGCAGTAGTGTGGGATAATTTAGTCCCAAGGGTTAATTGACTATGAATGATCTTAAGATCACCAAACAACCTAACTAATAGCTTGTAATATGAGCTTTATATACAAGACACGTACAAGACATAGCATCCTGCAATATCCCAATCATTACTATATGCCTCCCATTATTGCATATTCAATATTATATGGAATATGGTGCGTGTTTTATGCTGTGTAGTGTTTCTTATATATATTACACATTGTGTGATACATATTTTACATTATATTACATATTGTGTAAATTTGTATGCAAGGACAGGATGCCAAACCATATTGAGGACAAGCATACAATATCTGTTAAAAGCAGAAACGCAGAAGCCCAGCAGTGCTGGCAGGTACTGTTGGCACTGCAGTGTGTGGCGGGGCACGGTGCTGCTGGACCGAGTCGGGACCATTTTCCCTGTCTGCAGAAGGAGAAAGTGGGGAGACGACGTGGGTTTCTGGCTAGGTCGCTGGGCTACATATAGGTCACGCTTCGAATTTTCTGAATTTCACCCATCAATGTGGGTGAAACAAAACCTACAAGCGGCTTTCACCTCTCCTCTTTTCCAAAGAGTGTCTGAGCCTCTAGAGTGGAGAGACACAAGGTGGGCAAGCAAAACCAAAACGTGTGTGCCCAAGACCAGAAAGCAGCCGGGTTCCGGGCAGGGTCAGCCTTTCGTACCCCCTGCCTTGCATCAGGCAGCCTACCTGCTCCGGGCTCGGCTGGAAGCCCATTTAGCGGCAGAACTTAAACTGTTTTGCCTCCCCTCCGCCAAACACATCTGTTGGCCGAGGAAACTGCCAACAGCCAGCCCGGGTGGCAGCTGAGCGGGAACCTTCTGCCTCGCCGGTTGACACTAAAGCACCTGAATTCAGTGTAAATCACTGACTCCACGTGTAAGTCCTTGGGGAGGGAGAAAAGGAGCGGGATTTCTGGTGATTTCCTGATTTTCACGAGGAGCTGTGGGGACCAAGCAGCAGCAGCATCCCGCAGCAGCAGCACCCCGCAGCACACACGTGCTCCCGCGTTTCTGGCCGCAAGCACAGGGCGAGCCGGTGCCTCTGGGTTTGGAGCCGACCCCCTTCCCTAAAATAACGTTTGCTTTACGCGCACCGCTGGCTGTATTTAGCCTTGAGGCTTTGCGTTACTCGCCTTTCCCCCCGTCCTCCTTCCTCCGGCGTCCCCCTGCGGGGGCAGGTACCAGGGGTGTACGCATAATCCGGGGTCCGGGTGGCACTAACGGGGGACGGACCGCACCGTGGCGGGCTGACACCGCCACCTCCCCGCCAGCGCCGCTGGAAGTTAGGGGCGGTTTGTGCCTCGCCGCGGCCCGGGAGCCTCGGGGAGCGGGAAGTACCGGGGTGCGGGGGGAGGCACCGGGGACGGGGGAGCACCGGGCGGGGGCACGGGAGCCCAGCGCACCGGGGAGCTGAGCGACTCCGCTCCCCGGCGTCCCGGCACATCGCCCCGGCGGGCGGGGAGGAGGAGGAGGAGGAAGAATCGCGTTTCGGTGCGGGCAGGTCGGCAATCAGCGCGGGGCTGGAGGTCGGGAGGGGGTCGGGGTCCCGTCCTCTCCCTCCCGAGCCCTCTCGCACCCCCCTTGGCTGCCCACGGTGCGTGCCCGTCGGCACCGCGCGTGTGTGTGTGCGTGTATGCGCACACGCCTGCGTACGGATCATTTAAGGGTGTGTGCATATCTGTATCTAAATGGTCGTTTCGGTAATTATGTGCAGCTCAAAGGTCGTTTAGAGGTAAAAATTATACGTATATATATATTTGGAGGCCATTTCTATATATATAGACATACACGTGTAAACGGCCGTATATTTGATAAAGTCTTCCTGCAAATATCGTGTATGTATGTATTCACCAGTGTTGTAAGTCTGTTTAAGATATCTGTAATTGTGTGTATCATACGACTATGCCAGTTCTATAATTTATAATTCTAATTCTCATTTAAGAACATAATTCACCTAAATATATGTACTAAATTTAGTTGAAGGATGTACTTAAATTAAGGATATACATACATTTACTTCGAAATATTTTCTACAGTATGTGGAACTGTATATACAACAATTTCGAATTACAAGTAATGTGTATATAATGTGCCCCATCTGCATGAGGCATATTTCATCGCATGTTTCACAAATGTGTCGTATAACGAATTACGAATTTGTCATGTATGTCATGTGTATATATACACAGGTATAATTGTGTGTGTGTGCGCGCTAAACTTGTAAATTATGGGGGAACGAACAGGACGAAGTAGGAGGCAGAAGCCCCGGGCAGCCATCTATCAAAGAAAACCCACCCCGCGGGACATAAACACGCTGATTTTGTTTCGGAGCCTGGCTCGGCTCAGCGGGAGAAATGTCATTTCGAAACCACGGGGCAGCCGAGCTGGTCCCGCCGGCGGAGCAGCCCCCGGCCCCGGGCAGGAGGGTCCCGGGACCCCCAGGGTCCCTGCCAGCCCCTGGCGCAATCGCCCCGGGGCAGGTAATGATGTTTGCGAGACTGCAAACGCTGTGTTTCCACAGCTTGTTCTCGGGAGGAGGAAGCGCGGATGCCTGCAAACAAATCTCTTCAGAGAAATTAAAATAAAGACGCAACAAACAAAAAAACCAAAATAAAATAAAAATCGTAGCGAAACGGAACCCAACAGCTTCTCCCGGCGGAGCCAGCCCGATCCAAAGCCACTCGCTGTTTGTAGCAAAAACCAATCGGGAAAAAAAAAATGCTGGTTTTGTTTGATTCGGGACAAACGTTTGTCGACGTTTTTGTAAAATGGTTTTGCATCAGCCGATGTGATTGTGTAAAAAACCTTTCGGGATCCAGCCGGCAAAGGGCCGTGCGTCTCTGCCGCTCCCGCTGGAGCGAGAGAGGAGGGGTCGGTGGAGGGGGGAAAGAAAAATTACAGAAGGTGTGGGGGGGTGTTGCTAAAAAGAAAGAGGGAGGAAGACTGAGAGATGCTAAAAGAGAATGGGGGGCAGGAGACAGTGAATTACGAGAACGACAGTTAGAGGGGGGCTGTGCTGTGGAAAGGATCGGGGTGTTGAGGGAGGCTCGGGATGAGGCGGATTTCGCCCCAACTACGGCAATCCTACAGGAGGGGAAAAAAAAAAGAAAAAAAAAAAAGAAAAAAGAAAGAAACCTCAAGAGAGCTGCAGCTGTGCGCCAGGTGATGGTGCCGGAGCACCCGGCGGCAGGGAAGCGGCCCGGGACGGCGGGCAGGAGGCAGCCCTCGGCCCCGCAGCCCGGCTCCGAGGCGTCCCGGGGAGAGCCCGCCTGTCTTGGAGGTTTGTTGCTCGCTAATGATCAACATCTTTATTTGCTAATTAGAAGTGCCTGGCGGTGCCGGCGCCTTAGCGCACCGCCGGGAGGGCACGGCCACCCCCCCTCCGCCGGGAGACCACCCCGTTTGGGGCATCTCTGCCGGTCCTGCCGCGGGAGCCACTTTCCCGCATGCACCTGCCCCGGGGGGAGGACAAACACCCCCTTCTCCTTCCTTCCAAAACCAGCGACACCGTCCTGACACCGCGCACGTGAACAGGGCGTTGCGCTTGAGCAAGTCCTGCAGGATAGGGTTTTAAGCTAATGCAGTGAGACTTTTGTTTTCCCTTTTTTAAAAAAAAATTTTTTTTTTTTATTTCGGGGTTTTATTTTTTGCATCCGAGCGCAGCGCGGTTCCCCGCGGGCTGCCCCGGGCGCAGCGCCGGTGCATTTCCTTCGGCGGGGCGCAGGGGGTGCAGCGGGACCGCGCGGGCCGAGGCGAAGAAGAGCCGTCGGGACTTCTACTCGTGGTTTCTTTCCTATTTTTTTGTTTTGTTTTGTTTTCCCCTTTTTCTTTTTAACCTGTCCCTGGAGGAGCGAGCCGAGGAAAGCCGCCCCATGCATTTCCCCCACTCCCCCCAAAAAGAGCCGGGAAACCCACCCCAGCAGTCACATCTCCCGCTACGTCTGAGTCCCGGTATTGCCCCCCTGGAAAGACGGGGGGCAGATGATGAGATAAATGTCTCCAGCTCTGCAGCCAAATTCCCAGCAGCCCGAATAAACAAACACTGTCACCTTCCTGCTCGGGGATGGGCGAGTCCCCCTGGCCCCAGCCCTCCCCGCTGCCACCCTAGTGAGGGACACCCCTCACGGAAAGGCAGATTTATTGTCCCTAATCAGCAAATCGTTTAGGTCATTACAAGCCCATTACCGAGGGACAGGCGGGGCGAGGAGAAACCTTGGCCGCGTCTTACCGTATGAACCGGTGTTTTTGAAAACGGCAGAAGAGAAAAGGATTCCCTGAAGAGTCCACCGCTACCCCTCTCGTACAAGGATGCCCCCCTGCTCCTTTGCTCTCATCTGCTGCTTTCCTTCAGCCTCCTGCGGCCCCCTCGAAAGCGGTCCAGTCCCCCTAAATCTGACACCCCCATCCTTGCTCGGACTTTTCCCTGCATCATTTGCAGCCAAGGGCAACGCATCTTCCCAGTAAGGCCCAGGGGATGAGACCGTTTCACTGGGTATGGTAGATTTTTTTTTATACCACCCCCGCCTTTTACAACCTTTTCCCCTTATTTCTTTTCCCAGTCCCCCTCACTGACATGTTTTCAGTAAAAACACTGGGGATTCAGTGCTGGGTGTGCTGTGGGTAATCCGGCGGTTGCCGTGTTCATGCTGGCAGTGTATCCCATCAGGGAGGAATTTGGGGCAGAGCCTCTCGAGTCTGCATCCACTTGGAGCCACACTAAGGATCCAGCTGGGAGGAAGGGAAAGGGGGTGACTCAGCCCCCTGAAAATCAGGACTCCTGTACCACCCCTGATGTGGCATACTGCAGCATCCCTGGTACCTATCCTGGGTACCAGGGATATCACCAGCCACACGGAGCTGGGGAGTTGCACAGATCCCCACGCTGGGGCCAGAGAGACCCTTGTCTCCCCCCTCACCCTTTTTACCTCCACCCTAGTAATTATGCAACCTCTCCTGACCCTGCTTTCTATCCCTTTTATCCTGGCCTCAGTGCCTGTTCGCCCAAGCAGGCAGGGCTGAGCCGTTGGAGATTGCTCTGAGGTCCTTCCATCTGGCACTTTCTCTCTGTTCCCCCACTCAATAAATAAAATAAGGGTCACCTTTTTTTTTTTTTACTTTTTTTTTTTTTTTTTTTTTGGATCACACACCAAGGCCCATCACAAATGAGACCCCCGAGGCTTTGATGCCTGTGTTTGGACACAAGCAATTATCTCTAATTATTGTTTTGCTTTTCAGTTTGCCCAACTTTCCAACAGCCTTGAAAAGAAACTTCAAGGAGGGGGCTCAGCAGACTGAATGAGACATTTCTCCACGAAAGCCCCTCCCAGAGCCCCCTCTCGCTTCCATATTGAGAGACACAAAATCTTCACAAATGTTTAAGTACAATATGGGTTTGGTGAGGGGTTTTCTTTTCTTTTTTTTTCCCTTTTTTTTTTTTTGGAAGATGATTTCTAAAGACACAGGAACATTTGTACAAATAAGGCGCAGATGGGAGTGGGGTGGGGGAGCACACTGGAGCTGAATATCTGGGAAGGGAGGTGAAATGGTTTTCAGCTGGGAAGGAAGTGGAGAAGCAGAGATTAAAACCCCCTTAGACTTTCCCACCACTCATAAATAATACATTAAATTGCACTTACTGCTTTCTGCTCACTGAGGAGCACTGGGCAAAGGCCTCAAGTCCTGAAAAAAATTCACAGTCTGGGGGAATGGCAGGATCGGGAGGCAGGAATGGGGAGCGAGAGTGATATTTTGGGAAGCTGTCTGGAAGGATGGGAAACAACTGAAAATAACATGTCGAGTCTATGCACATGCATGTGTCACACACGCACAGATCTACATATGGGGGTTTTCACCTGCTGGCAAAATGCATAGGGATATATATAGATATGTACCTACACACACACATATATGCACACAAACATGCAGCCTGGGCACAAATATGCTCACAGACTGAAACACACCTATGCACACAGGTATTACACACACACATACATACAGTGAGTACAAGTGTGCACAGAGGAATGTGCATACATATGTTCACATCCACATGTGCATATGCACATCCACAGGTCCATCACATCTGTGTGCTCACACACACAAGGAGGTGGGGGAAAGATGTAGATAAACAGATAGATGCACTTGTAGATAGGCAGATAAACAACCATACCCCCCTGCACTGTATGTATATATGATAATTGACTCAGACTCACTAAAATAATTTGAGAGCCAGGACTTTACTCAGGGTGCATTATACATCCCTTCCAACTTCCAAAAGTGATGATGATAACAACTCCACAACCCAGATTTCTCACTGAATACCCAAAGCGTGTGTGTTTTAACTGCTAACCCACCATTTATTCCGCAATCCTTCACAGTAACCAGAGCAAGCTAAGCAAAATATGTCCAGCCTGCTGAGACACATCTTTGGGCTGAAGGACACTGATCATTTTCTGCAGCTAGAATTCCTCTGCAAATCAATGCCATCCAGTCATTAGTTCTTCACGAACCAGCCTAATGGGCCATCACATCTCCATCCAAGAAAAGGCAAACAGAGCCCTGCTCCTACCCCAGACCTAATTGCACAGGCCAAGGGTGGCAAAGGTGGGGGAGCTTTTGTTTATCGCTCCCCTCCTTTGGCAGTAGCACTGCAGAGAAGCGGTGTTATAAATATTTGTCTTTCTGCCTGGCTGTCTGTCAACATGTATGTCTAAAGAAACACTCTAACTATACATATATAAACATGAAAAGATAATGGGTGTGTATTTGTACACATCATGCTTATATATAGTGAGTGTATCATTATATATGTATATGTATACATACATGCATACAAATAAACCCAGGTGTGTACGTCCCTTGGGTATTTTATTTTACCACTTGATTATTAGCAGCGGTAGCAGTAATAGACATTTCTGTCAGATCTACACTGGTAACATAAGAGCATATTATCCTTTTAGGAAAGTAATTAGCATCAGGGATCTGATTCCTTTTGCTACCCTTCTAATTAATTATACTTGGTAATGCCATCATTAAGAAGAGCGGAGTGTTTGTTCTTTTAATCTCTGTGTAAGGGACATGAGTTGGGAACAAGCTGCTTTGGGGTAGCTTTGCTGTGCTCTTTATTCCACCACTCAGCTCTCCTCTTTTTTTCTTTCCCAGCCAGGCTTTTTGCACCCCCCCAAACAAAACAAAACTACCCCCCCCAAAACCTCCATCAAACTCCTCCTTCCAAAAAAACTAGGAAACACAGTGAATTAAAGAAGTCTTGACTTAAAAACGACCCATATGTTTGCAAACGCTTTCCAAATGATCCCTTTCTGAATCCATGTGTTGTGCACGGGGTGGCGGGGGGGAGGACACCCCGCTACAGATTGCGGCTCTGATCTCTGGGTTTTTCCTGAGCTCGGGGGCTGTCTGCGGCGCGGCGTGACCCTTCTGCCAGGGGTCGGTGCACTCGCCCGGAGGGCGGCTGTCCCCATCGCTCCGGCACAACCGCGGGCCCCGCTCCCACACGTGGGGTCCCGGATCTAAACTGCTAATTACACGGGTTCACAGATCCTCCAGCCCAGCGCCTCACCGAAAACCGGCTCCTCGCCGGGCCCGCGTCTCTTGGGGACCACACACAAGCACCGCGCAGAGCTTTTGTGTGGCAGAAAAAAGGGGACACATAATAGAAAGGGCGAGAAAGAGAAAAAGAGTTGGTAAACACATTGGCTGTGGTACCTAGAAACGAAGGCAGTGCGACAGGTTCCCAAGAGAAGATCAAAAGTTGGTCTTTGGGATAAGCAACTGAGCAAACTGAAGTATGTTTCTATAATGAACTGCACAAAAGCAGCAGCAGGAGTACCGTGCCAAACTCAATGAGCTGCTCATAATGCACTGATATGTATATTATATAGATATTCCCGTACCTGCCGTGCCAGTCCTGGCCAACATAGGCGTGTGCGCAGGCAAAGTACAACACATAAATCTGCCGTATGCACCACGCGCCACACGATCTATATCTATATCTATAAATAGATATACACCACAAAGATACACGCAAGTAATTCTCTCCACAGAGAATTAGATCAAAAAATTCACAGCTCTGCGATGCAGATAATTACACAACTTTACCTCCAGGTACCTGCAGAGACGTGTGAGTTTACGGGCACAACAATAGTGCTGAATACACAAAATATGTGCGTGTACGTCACATATAGTTCTGCATGTCTGACAAAACAAATCTATGTGTTGAGATGTCTGTGTTATATATTCATATAGTTCTGTACATATATTTCGGTTGCAAAAATGTATAATCAATTCTGGATGTAGCAGGCACAGATGGCCGTGTGTTTATTATTGTGGTATATGGGCTACTTCTACATCTAATAAAAAAATCACACTAACATGCTGCTCAAAAACATTATCTTTTTCCTCAAAAATGTACAGTGAGAATTTTCTTAAGAGGGTGGGATGTGGTTTTATATTCTAAAACAGCCTGGGAGATCATTAATACTCATTTATCTGTCACCTGACATGACATGTGTCATGTCACTTAGCTTTCCATTAAGAAGAACAGGGAGTAGTTATATTAAGTTATGTCCCAGCTATCTTCTCATAAAGAAAAGACCCCGTTTGTCCAGGAGCTAATATGCTGGTTTCCTTCCCTGTTACTCACTGAGGCAGTAAGTACGAATGTGACAGCCAGACAGCTGATATAAATGCACATGGACATTTAAGGTCCAGAAGGAACATAATACAGCGTAATCCCAGTTTAACATTATTTTAAAATAAGGGGGAAACACTTGAACTCTCCCTACATAATGATATGAATTTTGCCCTGGATAAGATTACGTGTTTTTCAGGCATGATTAGCCATATGTCTAAACTGAAATGAGACAAAAACAAACCAAGCAACTTTGCAGTGCCTGGTGCTGAGCTCAGCGCTTTTTAAAAAGGACAATACGGAACTCATTCAACTGAAGTGTAGTCATAGCAATTGTTTCATTGAGAGAAATATGTTGTTAGAAAAACTAAGGGGATATAGCACTTTAATTTGTCCATTGCTTTAGAAGGAGAACACCTGATGTAACCTAATTTTTCAGCTAATAGTATGAGTTACAATCAGTTTGAATCCCATGCAGTAAATCTGGATGGACCTTAATCAACAGTGGTTTCTTACAAACTTGTTTAGACCATCTCCTATCTCTCTTAATTCATTTATCTCAACAAAATAACCAATATGAGTTTGTAAAGATACATGCCAGTGAAGACAGAAAAGGGTCGATCTACACATACGTGTGTGCGGAGCATCTGTGATGGAAAGGAAGGAAGAATACCAATTTAAAACTGTTAGTAGCGATTATTTTTGCCTGTGTGTTTACACTAGAATCCTTCCTCAGACCTCACAGAGAAGGTGGAAAGGGAACACTGAACTCTTTCTCAGTTTACAAGAATTAGGGACTAGCCAAAGAAACAATGATGTAGCAGGTTTAAGACAAAAAAGAAAAGCTTTTCACAAGGTGAGTTATTAAACAGTGGAGCTCACCGACACAAGCACTGAGAAGAGTTCAAAAAATAATTGGAGCAAATTCTGGAAGAAAAAAAGTCATCCTCAACCCAAAAATGAAGACACAACTTCTGGCTCCAAAAGCCATGCTGGAGGGCTGCAGGAGGAGAGAGATGCAGGCGTTCCTCCAAAGCTACTGCGGATTCAATAGTTTTTGGTACGTGCCTCCAAGCTGCCCCTGGCTAGTGGTTAGAGCAGTCCCTTCAGACACACATCGGCAGTGGTAGGGACTGAACCTCAGCCGTCCCCATCACTGGCAAACATAGTCACTGCCCAGATACCACATAAAAACAGAGAATGGAGACCTGCTTCCTCCCTATTCTCTGGATGTGTTTTAATAGCAAGGAATGATTCTCTGCCTGGCCACGGAAAACTGACTTTTAATCACCATCTACAGCCAAAAGCAGGTCTCAGTCTGTTTTCCAGAGGGACATCCCTCCTAGAAGCAATGTGTAAGACCCCAAGGCAGAAACCAGCACAGGATCACAGGTACAACCCTAATATCACAGCTGTCTGCATGCTCATTTGGTGACCCACTGCTCGGTGGGCTGGCTTAGGGGGACAGTATTTTAAGATGTCCTCAGCGTTGCAGGGGAGATTGTGGCACCTAAGTGGGTCTCTGCCATAGGAATGAGTGCTTAAGTCATCATCTCCGAAATCAATTTGTCTCTCTGGAGGACCCATCTCCCTCTTCACTGACTTTAGAGACAGTCAAACTACCTGACACTAATCAAGCAGTTTCTGATACATTTTGAACTTGCAGATTGACAGGACAATAAATTCAAGCCTCCGGAGGATGGACCAACCTCTCTCAGATGGCATTTGAAAGCGTCTCAAAGTAGCCTCTAGGATCTTCACACTGTGGACTGAGAACCACAGGAGAAAGGTGACTCCTTCCCCAGAAGACACGGTCTGTTCTGGTTCTGCAGCAGCCAAAGGCTTCACACTGCGCACCCTGAGCCAAGGACACTCCTTGCACTTGCTGGCTGTCATCTTTCCATTAACCAACTCTACAGGTGAAATGAGCTGGACTGAATGCCAGCAATGGTACAAAGTCCATGTTAATAAGCAGCTGAGAAACAGCCCGTGGTTGAGGTATCGTACCACAGATTCGGCAGAAGCCACCTGAGAGGTCTCTGGGGTTTAGGGGACCAGCTTTACAAAGTGAAGGACGTCCTGTACCTTCCTTGCTGCATTGTTGTTGTAGGTTGGGTGGTGAGCAAGACTGATGCTTCTCTGGGATCTTCCCTGGGGAAACTTTGGTGGCAGGGGGAAGAGGGTTAAATGCTTGTAGCGGCTGCAGTGGCACTGAAACAAGTGGGTTGGGAAAGAGCAGCTGGGGGGAGCGGAGGAGCACCCCCAGGTCTCACAAATGCAATCTGGGGTAAGGCTACTCTCGTGCAACCCTTGGAGCCCCCACATGCAGCACTGCTGTCTGTTTATTTACAAAAAATAAGACTTTCTGACATGGCTGTGTGGTTTTCCCTTTGCTGACGGCTGAAGAAAGCGATGGAGCTCAGACTGCCAAGAACCTGGAGAGGAATTTTAGGAATGTGTCAATTAGCTCGAGAGAGTGATTAGCAGTGATTCATACCTGCTTAGTGTCTCTTCCTTGTTGCTTTCTGCCTGCATGGTTCGGCAGGTGAGTTTGCCCAACTTGAGCTCGTTTTGGCCGCTTGAGCCAATTTTGCAGCCGATGACTTAAGAGGTGCAACTTCCCCGGCAGTAGCCGGGTGTGAGTTCAGCCTGGGTGTGAGCCGGGTGTGAGTTACAAGCTGAGAGGGAAGATGGAAGTTATTCCAACTCCAAGTCCTCCAGAGTCTTTAAATACTTCAGTTCACCTCGGCCTCACTGAACGCGGTCCCTTCGCTTGACTATAGCTTTTCTGTCAGCCTCCCACACTCTGTACAAAACCAAACTCCAGCCCTCTGTGTCCTTTAAATTATTTGCCTTTATTGTACAAGCTCCAAGAACAAAGCTAAAGAAAAACAATGAAAATAAACAAATTTTAAACACAACCACATTTCATGCCCATTCCTCAAGCCAAGCTCTTATTATTCCAAAGAACAGGGCCACAAATATGAGGGGCAAGAAGTGATAAATGAGTTCCTCTGACAACCAGTGGATCATGGTTCTTGCTCAAGAAAAAGTAGCTCACAGTGCTCTTTTTAGGTCATAGATATCATGAGACTTCATTAATGACTCACAAAGTGCGCAGGGAGTTTTAAATGAGAACTATTTTCTTTGTGTGCAAAATAAACTGATATTAATGGCTGGAGCAGGAACAAGTTGGCAAGGTATAGGCAGACCACAGTGTGGTCAGCACAAATTACTGTCATTTGCTAGAATAATTGCAGTGGCAACTGTTGCTGTCGTTGCTAAGTGTTTTTTTTTCCCTGCGTGTCTTTGTGGTGCACACTATTTATGGCCAGATTCTGCCATTCCCGTGGAGTCAAGACTGCCCCCTCTGAGATCTGGATCATCCTGGCTTGGTCTATTCTTAAGGATGGACACAACTTCATTCACCCCAGCTAGAGTCACTGCCCGAGGCGGAGATTTTGCGGAGTGGTGGGAAGATATTATGGTCTATTATATTGCAACTTAGTGGCTGCAACCCCTAAGTCGGTGGGTAGGAGGGGGCGAACGATTGTGCAACATGCCCCATGTCCTGCCATGTGATGGAAGGACACCCCATGTCACTTGGCAGGCATGGGGCATGGGACTGCTTTCAGGCTTGCGCAGAGATGGTGGTTGTCTCCAGCTTCCTACGTCTGCCACGTAGGACCTTGGAGTGGGGAAGACTTGTGGCACCGTGCTGGGTGCAAGCGACTTCCCCAGGGGACCATAAAGCAGAAGCAAAGGGCTGGAGCTGAAGCATCTTTCTCCTTTTCCATCCAACAAAGTAACTGAATTGTGCATGAGCAAAAGCTGAACTCCAGAGTGGAGGTAAGAGGGTGTTGGTCTTAACAGAAAGAATGGAAGAGAAGCACAGAGCAAACCAAGGAAAGGGAATAAAGAGACAAGAGTGCAATTTTTTTTTCAGTCACTGGAAGCATTTTAAATATGGGGAACCAGAGAGCTGATTTATTAGCATCCAATTACCCTACGAGAGCAGAACAAAGAGCTGAAGCTGTGCCTGAAGGGAAGGTGATGCTTTCTAACACGGTTGGCCCCAAGCTCCCCCAGAGAAGCGTACCTGATAATTAAAATCAAAGAGGGCCAGGTGCAGCCTCGGTACAAAAGGGAGAACAAAGAGGTGAACTGCTCTTTGAGCGAGAAAGAGCACATTTTCCCTGTTGCCTTTGACGCAGCTTTGTGTTCTCAAGTGATCTCTAACTTCTGATGTGCCAGGGCTCTCCATCACACATTATATGAATATGGGAGATGCCACCTTTGAACTCTTCGTACTCATATTTAAGCTCACAATGACACCACTCATGAAGGATGGATGCTGAGTTCCCTTGTTTTATGTACCTCCAAACCTTTCTCAACCAAGTTTTGTACTGAGGGGTGCAAGGTCAGAGCAAGAATAAAACAGGTCAGGTCCAAGCCAGGAGGTTCCTACTATCTCTTCTGGGTGTGAAAACGCAAGACCAGAAAGACCTGAACTGTCTCTGGGTTTCAAGGATCGGTGCAGACTCAATTCTTTTTTCTGTGTGTGAGAATTTGAAAATGGACAATACGTTCCAGCTCAAAACTTCAAAGATCAAAAGGTGTCTGAAAACTATATTGAAGAAGTACTTAAAAATCTTACAGCTTCAAAATCTTAATACCAAGCATTACGGCTGAATCTTTATCTTCCATTATTAGTCACAAAATAGTGGAAGATTTTGACTTTTCATCTCATGACTAAAAAAATACTAATATCCAGTAAAGTATTGCAGTACATAAAAATCATATCCAACATGAGACAGAATAGAATAGAATAGATCAGATCTCTTCTGTTGCTCCAGCGTCTGAAATTCCCTTCTCCATAACCCCTAGAGTATCTGTGTTCAAAACACTGTCATTTGCCCTTCAAATTTGTCTCTGTGTGAAAAATAGCATTCAAACATGAAGCAAAACAAGCCTTTAGTCCCAGTCCTCTGTTAGGAGCGAGGAGTGAAACAGTTTTTTCACGCACGAGATCACAGAGACTGGGCTGCAGTGTCCCTCATGAAGAATGAATTGGTCAGTTCATTTCAGCAATGACAACTACGCCATTGCTCCCTCTTCTTTCTCCTCCCTCCCCACCTAGTTTTATCTGCATAAATATTAATACTGCAACTCCTAATTAAATCCAGGAATATATTTACCTTCACAGATGAGCTACTTAAGCAACACAAGAGGGGTCTCTTGTTTCCATGAAACTTTGCAGCCTGTAAAATGCAGTAGTTCTTTCCAGGGTTATTGCTGCTCAGTAAATAATGGGAAAAGATGAGGAATATTTCTGAAATAGGTCAAGTACACTCCAAACAGAAACATGCTAATAGGGAGAGATGTAAGAACAATGTCAAATGTCAATGATCACAAAGTAGCTCCCGAATATATATTTACCGAATGCAATGCTTCTCCACTGAACAGAGTTGACATAATGACATGCTCTTAAAGGAAACTTTCCTGGCTATTTTATTAGAGGTGTTTTTTTTTATTATTATTCTTTTTTACTGAAGTGCAACTAGAAAGTTCCTATCCTCAGAAGACAGGCTTTTTGAATAATAATAATCAAATAGCCTGGAAAAGGTGAACAATGTCTGTTTTTCTCAGAATGGTTTTTATAAAGCAGTCAGCTCAGCTGCACTTCTCTCCACACCCAGTGCAACAGCAGAGCTGAACTACTGTTGACGGAACAGTTGTGTTTATAGGAACATCACATGGACTGATGCTAAAGTCAAGATAAAGGACCCCAACTGCAGCTTCCCTGCCCACAAGAACTTATTACCCTGTCAGGAGAAAAATCTAGACTGATTTGACATGAGATTGGATAAATCCATGCTGTCTGGTGCTTATCAACCATGCGCGTGCAAGAAGTTTGGCTGATAACCCGTTATACTATTTATGCTACAACCAGCTAAAAACCACTTCCAGAGTGGACGCTGGCAGACCCACGTCAAACAGGACATACTGAACAGGGTTTTGCAAAAGTCTATCTGGAGCCTGGGAAATTGCTGTTCTCGAGCTGAGAGACAGCTCGTGATGCTGTGACAAAGCAAACCAGGAGGGCTGTTATTCCAGTAAGGCTGTGGGCAGAGTTCAACACTTGTACGGTCCCTCCTCTCCTCTGTTCCACTCTCCTGGCTGATCAAAAGCCAGTGTGACATGTCCAAGAGAAAAACTCAACATCACACTGAAATTAATAAACCAGGGCATCTTATGCAAGACACATGAGCTAAGCCTGTCCCACTGCTCGCTACCAGGAAGGTCTCCACTGTGTTTATCTTCTGCTACTGCTTTAAAACTGCCATATCCCAAGGGACCAATGGGAAAAAATACCATGGGATTTGTTTGCTTTGTATCCAGTTCAACTCAAACCCTCAAAGATGGTCCATAACCAACTTTTGATCAGAGCTGACCAAATCCAGGGATAGTCAGAGTTGGGGGGAGGTCCTTGAGACAGGCATGGAGCAGCTTGAATCCAGAGGAGTGCTACAGCCACAAAAAGTGGGTCAGAAATCTAGAAAACATAATATATGAGAAATAGCTGAAAATGAGTGGGTTGGTTCAGTCTAGAAAAGGCAAAGAGGACACAGCCTAACAGTCCACAAACCCATGAATGAAAAGCGGGAGGTTACAGAGCTCTGTGTCTCCTACAAAAGGAGACGTGGAGTCTTGCCCTTGAGGTGCAGCAAAGGGAGGATGGCATTAGACATTACAGGGAAAGCTGTTCAAGGTGAAGATGGGAGTGCTAGAAGTTGTTGCTGAGGGAGGTTGTGGTACCTCCATCATTAGCGAGTTTTAAGAAGAGGTTTGACATGTACGTGCCAGAAATTAGGTCTGAATGTTTAGGTCCTGGATGAGGAGGACAAATCAATACCTTCTCAAGGTCCCTTCCCACTCTGTCTTCTAGGATTTGGTAATTCAAGCATATGTAAAATGCACTGGGCACACTTCCTCAGACACGCTCACAGTTCAGTTCATTAGCTACAACCTCTGCTTTTCGGGGAAGGTCTTACCCAAAGCCTCATGGAAAGGCCACAAGACAGTTTGGTCACTTTGGACTACAACCCACCTCGATGCACTGAAGATGGCTTCATAAATCAAAGTGGGGAAGAGCAGATTTCTTATCCTGATAAATCAAACATGGGCATGCTGATAGCTGGGGGTCCAGGAAGGCCTAGGAGATTTGGGGACCAGGGGTACAATGTGGACCTGGCTCCATATCTGAACTGCCCCCAGCGCCAAGATGTTTACATCTAAGCTGTTGGTTGGGGGCCTCCCTGCAACTTTCCCATGTCGGCAGCTATTGTGAAGCGCCACATGAGGGGTTTTTTTTGGTGCTGGGAAGCCTTTCAGGGATCCTTATTTTATCTAAATAAGGACAAAGAGCTTGTGCAGTGCCAGCGCTGCCCCACTGGAGTCAAAAGGCAGCTCTGTTCAAACACCAGTGGCGCGAGGCCCGAAGATGTGCAGCTCCAGAGAGAAGGACCCGGGAGGCGACGGTCTGTTCCTGCCAACCAGCAACGTGGCTGTTTATCCAAAGGAACAGCGCTCTCTGTGAACGATGATAGGTTTATTTTGCAGTCAGCGTCACAAATTATGGCGCTTTTCCATCTATTGTCCTATATGCTAAGTAAACATCATAAACCATTCTGTCCTATGTGCTTCTGAAAATCATAACGCAAGAGTTTTACCATCAAGGAACAATGAAAGGGCAAACAAGGAAGCCAAACCATATAAGTTAGCTTTGTTTTCCGTACGGCGGCGTAGTGTATAACTTGGTTTCTCCTGTCATGTCTTTTATAGTGTTTTTTTAAAGCTACTATGCCGTGTTACATGGCTCCATTCATAAAATTAAATTCCACGGGGCAGGAAATCATTCCCTTTTTTATGATCATATCGTCTGAACCCATGCTGCAGGCGACAGGGAGAAATTACTAGTCCTGATGCACATTTAAGGAGTTTCTTCTGCTGCACGGTTCCCACATCAATAAGAAACTCTGCACATGCAGCAAAGCAAAAACCCACTGGGTAGGCTGAAATTATTTTTGTGTGTGCGTGTGTGTGGTTTGGTTTAATTTAAAGATGTGCAGATAGAGTTTTCACTCAGCGCGCGGTATTCATTAGTGCAAGGCAGCAAATTTGCCTGGAGATCTGAAGGCCCCAGAAATCAAGCTGTGGGCGGGTAGTGATTGGAAAGGTTTAGAGGGTGATGATTTGATAATTTCTCTAGTCCAGAAGCCTGCAGAGAACACACACATACAACGTCTGGTCTAGGGCTGCCCCATATCCCAACTGCCGTGGAGGCAGGTACTGCCATGCAGTGGTCCGTATGGACATACTGACATGGAATGGACCCACCTAGGGGTATCCCAGACAGGGACATCTGCAGACAGACCCAGGTAATGGGATGTGGCTGTTCAAGGCCTGTTTGGCCCATGGGCTATGGAGGTCTCACAAGTGGCTACTGAAAACTAGAGAAATAGCTCTTAAATGCACAACAGCAGTTTGAAGATGAGGGGATAAAAGATAATGACCATCCCTAGATGATAACACAGCTCCTTCTGGGTTTGCCTTGATAAATGAATAATGCTCAGATCCTGCTTGGACAAGACCGGCAGCCCAGGTGGGACCAGCCTACAGGTCTGCATGAGGTTCCCCAGCGTGGTTCCCCCACCATGGTGCTGGCACATCCCTGGCACTGTCACTGTGCTGGAGCAAAGATGACCAAATGACCTGTCACCCCCCTCGTGTAAGGGAGAACTGGTGGGCGCCTCTGCAGCAGACGCTGTTGGGGACAAGTGGTGAGGCCCGCGGGGGCCCCCCGCTCCACCCCATAAAGGACTGATGGGAATCTTCTCTCACCTCCTGCCTCCAAACCACCCCAAAGCTCAACCTCCACCTGACTTGCCTGAGTTTATGGACTAAGTCTTGTGGCTGTCAGTCACCTCAAAGCCTTGTTTTGCTCTTCTTGCATAGGATGTGCACAGCACACAGAGATTTCAGAGACATCCCACCACGATCCAGGCTGAAGCTGCATGAACTCAAAATTCATCCTAATGCAAAGATTTCCTTCAGAAGGAGAGACAAAACGTCCCTTATTTTTTATAAAAAATACCTTCATGATTTTCTTACCTGTTGGTTCTATCTATTGGCAAAATATACCACCAGACTGAAATACCGCCATTTAGAAGAGAGTGGTAAATCATAAACAAATGCTGTTGCCAGCACCATAATAGGGCATTTGGAGAGTTGTATGAGCTTCTCATATCCCTGACATGGACGCAGCTGTGTACTCACATACGAAAAACAAGCTTTCAGAACTTAACCACAGAGATCATTTATTATTTGGAGTCCTTTCTCAAGAGAGCTCATTACATTTTATTTAAATTAAAAAAAAAAGAAAAAGAAAAACAATAAAACCTTTCTATTTCAGCTCTTCTCATTTACTATAACTGTGACAGTGTACCAAAAAACTGCAGAGCTTTCAAAGTAATATAGTATATTACCTTTATACTGTCAAAACCATTCTCTTATGGCTTTAAGAAAGATCTAACTCCCTTCTTCAAATGCATATATCACATACAGAGTCAATCTTATGTTGTTGTATACTATACATTGGATATATCTATACATACACAGCTGGAAATACTAATTCTTGAGAGTCTGTGTATGAGGAAGCATATTTTGAAAGCCTATATATTATACATAATATATATTTATAAATGCACATCTCTCCCTATCCTGCAAACTATACATACAATTTGCTCTTCAATCATTTATCTAGCTGGCGTACCTGAGAAAGGGTCACTCTGTAATTATCCAGTTTCCTAAGCTTTCAACTTGGCTGTTGAATATCCCACCAGGCAGAGAGTACACACAGAGCACCCATCTGGCAGGGAGCAGTCCCAGTTCTCCCCCAGCACAGGGTACAAACATATCTGACCCTCTTCTACAAAATCACTTGGGCACTTCACTCGCTGATCCCCACTGGCCACGAGTGGATGAAGCACCGTCTTTAAATACTTTCCTCCCCCCGTGACCAGCAAAACCTCTGCTATGCCACGGGTGTTTTGCTGAACCGCTCAGTGAAACCTTGTAAAAAATGTGCATATTAATACAGTGATGATGAAACCCCTCCTGCAGGGTTTGGGCTTGTCACCATTTAATCCAGCTTTAAAACCCCAGTTAGCTTAAAGTGAGCAAGATCCAACCCCAAAGTGAACGGTGGGGGAAAGAGAAGGGAAGAGGGTGAATGCTCTTTGTGCTTGGATGTTGGGGTGCGGGGATGGGAAGGGGGTGCAGGGATGGGAAGGGATGCCCAAATTCTTCCCTAGATAAAAGAAAAAAAAAGTGAAGTGTAGAAAGTGAGCAAAGCTCTTCTGCATTCCTGCTGTGCCCACCTTTGGTGGAAGTATGAGGAGCAAAGCACGGACCTGGGAGAAGCAGCTGAACAATGTGAGATGGAAAACGCAGCCCCCGGTAGCCTGCACCCCCTCTCTCCCTCCTCATTGTGTCACTTAGGGGCTGAAAGGATTTTTTTCAGCAGTTTTGCACCTCTGTCTCTCCTGGAAAGTCCCACATCCGTGCAGGGGGCTCTTGGATAGATCCCCTCTGGGGCGGTGCAAGCCCTGCTGCTCTCCGCAGCCCTGAGCATGGGGATTCATGCAGCCGGTGTCCCTGCTCCCCTGAAACCCAAACACAACGCTGACAGCTGGGTTTTAATCACGCAAGGGCCGATAACCATCAAACGCCGCTAATTTCCAACAAATTATCTAATCCAGATGCTTGCCGGATTTGAGTAAACACTGCACCCAACAGGATCATAAAGCAAATAAGCACAAAGCGGTTTAGGGTTTCAGCTCTCCCCTCCCCTAGTCCGGGACCCTCAAACGGGGAAAAATGCAAATCAGGTGATCCAGCGCTTGTGTTTGAAACCAGATCAGTTCCCATGGGATCACATAAAAGTCCTCCCCCCGCAGAGCAGGCGGGCAGCCCCCTGCACAGGGCACTGGCAGCGGAGGGGCACGAGCCGGTGCTCCGGCCAAGGAGGGCAACAGCCAATATTGCTCTTGGCAGGAGCAACGATCATGGTTGGGAACATGCAGCCAGGAGGTATTTAGGGATGTTGCCGCTTCTCGGTGAGCGGAGGAGCTTTGCAAAACCTCACTGGGACCCTGATTCAGCCCCTCTCCCCCTCCCACGCGGGGAGATGCTCAACCCCTGGGCTATGGCACGGCTGTCCCGCAGCAAACGCCCCGGCTGCACAGGCTGACACCCGCAGCATCGCCCCAGCGAGAAGAGGGGATGGCACGCAGATGGAAAGAGGCGGAAAACATCTCCGGCCTGCGTGGTTTGTGCGTACAGGCAGCTGCCTGCAATCTGCCTGCCCGAGGAGGGAGGCACGGGACCGTGCTGCTGGCCCACCGGGGTCGGGTTGCCTCTGAAATCACCCCAGCTGGTTTTATAAGGCAGAAGATAATTTAAAATTCATGTGTTTGGAGAGAAGCGCACACACAAATATGAACAGAAAAGCATGTTTTCTGCAGTGTGGATTGGTTTGGGAAATGGTTAATAGGTTTTATTCTGTCTTGGGACAAGAGGGAAATCTGTCTCATGTAGGAGCCCTTTTAGACTTCAGTTTTGCAAGGGCTGTGACCTGGAAAGACACGCAAGGGTGTATGTATATACACACAAACACACATAATCATAAATATTTTTTTTCCCTCCTTCAGCACCAGCCTATTTTTTTGAATAATTCTCCTATAGGATCACATGTAAGATATTTCTCTAAAGGAAAGACATGTTTTCTACAGTCATATAACATTTTTTGATGTGCACATATGCCTTTTGTACAGTGTGTAGGCAGAGTATATTTTTAAATATACACTACATAGAGTCATGGACCAATACTGTACAAATGCACATGGCACAGCCATGCTCTGCCAAGTCTGGGGACTCATGTAAATAAAGGATTTATTTTACAAATTTCCTTACACACAAACACGCACACACACAAACGCACTGGAAACATATGGGATGGAAAACATTCTTTTGCATAAGTCTGCAATATTGGATTCAAAGATACAATTACCCGGAGGTTATGTAAGCTTTGAACAAGGAGGGGAAAAAAATGTAGTATGTCTGAGCAGGCCTTCTGGTGAAAAAGGGGAAATGGCACCTCCCCACTTACAGCGTATTGTCTATTCTGTTTCAAATTGGGAAAAAAAATTGTTTTCCCAATTCCATAAACAACAGCCATCCTTCTTTCAGCAATTCATGGTGGTCCTTGTTCACAAATATTCATTAAAAAAATAGCCCCAACAAAAAAAGCCTTCCCAGGCTTTTTTGCCGTATGAAGAAATAAGCCAGCCGTGTTGCCTGTTCCCGAGAATTTTCCGTCTTCCCCCTTTGCAATTAAAGCTGATCTCTCCTCGCAGCTTTGCTCCCCTCCACTCCCCCTCCACCTCCTTGTCTGTCTAATCTCCCCTTCCCCTCCAAGTGTGTTATTTGGTTTTGGAATTATATCTATTTACTTGGGGTGGAAGCTGCACAACGGATGTGTTTATGCGAGAAAATTATATCACTGACAAACGCTGATTGGCATGTGGACATTGGGAGAGAAAACTACAGAGGACATTTTCATCAGCTTGGAATAACACAATGATTGTGTTTTCAGCAGAGCTAATGGATCACATACCCCTGCTCACTCTGATAGCTGTTTACACAAAGGACGGCTTCCCAGATGCAGCCAAAAAGAAAAAGAAAAAAGCTTAGAATAAGAAAACCCGCCCTGGCAAACAGAGTAATAATAGTAATAATGGGCGATCAGGGATAATCCTTCGGAGGAAGATCATGGGTCTAATTCTTATTTGCACTAAGATCCCTTCACACGGTGCTGCTGGGGAAAGGGGCGTTGAAGCGGATGCAAATGATACGGTTGTGCGTAGGGAGGTCTTCACCCTGCCGGGGTGGGACGAGGCCCCGGGGGACGAGGACGACCCCTTTCCCCTGGCTCTGTGCTGGCAGAGGCCGCAGGACGTGGGTGCTCCCCGGTCCCACCGTGCCTGCCGCAGCCCCTGACTTTGTCTGGGCTTGGGGAGGGGGATTCCTCATGATGGAGGTTTCGGTGGTGCTGGCATTTGGGGTAAGGCAGGGAACTTGTTCTTTTGTCTTTTGGGCGAGCAAAGAGAAAGTTGGATTTTTAGCACGGAAAGATGATAACGGAGATCATCTTGTTGGTCTCTGCTCCTCCCCGCTTCGAAACAAAAATAAGAAAGGGAACAGAAATGTAGGTGGTCAGGGGAATCAGAGCCCCCTCCTCACCCCAAAGCCCCCTCCCTTCTCATCATGCATTTGACCTTCTCTAAAGCTCACCTATTTCTTATGCAAATATGTATATCAGGGAACAAAGCTCTGAGCCCAGGGAAAACACTTTACACAAGCTCTCATCGCTCATAGCCAGGCTCTGACAAATGAGATCGACAGATAGAAATACACCGTTTTGTCAAACACTTTTTGGAGACCAGATCTCCAACATCCATTTTATCTGTTTGTCTCTATATATTCTCTCTCCTTCCTTTTTTTTTTTGAGCAAAGATGCCGTTCATCTAAAAATCAAACAAATGACTTGTTGAAATCCAGACTGTTCATCTACCGCATGCTCCCAATTTCACATCTATTCCTGCCTTTGAGAAATCTAAATCTGCCACATGCTGTCCAGGGAAACCTGGCTGATTTTGCTCTTTATTGCTTCTTACATGCCTGGGTGTTTAAAGAAGACCCGTCTTTTGAACAGCAGCTCACAATCTGATAATATTTCTCTTTGAAAAGTCAACATACTATCATTGTTTCGACTTCAATTATACAGCTGGCTTTCTCTCCGAGGTATGCAAGCACTATATTTAGGTTATATTAAATTATGTTTTAATAACATCCAATGGCTTTTTTTTATCCACCTCAACCTTTAAAAGTCTTAGTCCCTCTGAAGGAGAGGGGGGGGATAGCAGTTTATTAATGCATCACTTCAGAATTGTTTTTTAATTGGAAACATTTTGCGGAGAAAAGACCATTAATAAAATTCGATTCCAAATCAAACTTCTCTGTGTATGTTATTTTTACTCTGCAGTCAAATGCTTTTATTAGATTTAAAACTTTCACTGTTCTTTTTTATCTCTAGCTGTATAATGTTCTACAATAAAAAATAAAGGGCCTAGCGACTCCAAAGTCTGGCAAAATAATATACTTTTTTGGATGTCTGTGTATGTTGCCAATTAGTTTTGCTGTAAATACAGACCTCCATCCATCATCAGTCTCTGGGTGGCTATAAGAGATCTAATTTGTTTCAGATGCCTTGTGCTTGCCGAGCTATTCACCAACTCTGCTGACCTGCTGCGAAGACCAAAAGCTGCAGAAGGATGACTGACAAGGGAAACTGGAGAAAGACCTATCTACTTAGGGACGGATCCTGCCTCCCAAACGGGGAAGGAAGATTTCCCCCCTCCCTTCTCCCTTTCTCTCTTCTCTTTTCAGAAGCCCGCAGTTTTGGAGAGGAGCTCGGAGGCGTAAGACCCACGTTAGGGAGGCTATGACAGGGTAATGGAAAACTCTCCTCCTCAATCCATTCTCCCACCTCCCCTCTCCTCCTTTTACAAGCCGTGCTTCAAACCTCCCATTCCCGAGGAATTTTATGAATGCCTGAGCCCTGCCAAAATAAACTCATAAAGAAAAAGTTTCAAAAAAAGGTCACAGACCCATACGGCAAGTGCGAACCAGTAAATATCAAACCTTGGGCCAAATGGCATCGCGCAGGAGCCTTATGGCCATATGCAGCCCGGCCACACGTAGTTTGTCAATCTAAGGAGTATTTGATTCTCCAGCTCCCACACCCAGATCCCGCCAGCTTTTTGTCCCTCCCCACGGGCATCCCACAGTCTCCGTGAAGGCACCTATGGAGGTAGCAAATCTCCAAAATGGAACAACACGGGGAGACCTTTTCCTCCTGAGACTTTCATGCCAGGGAGGGCCAGATCAGAGCCATCGGCTTGGGGGCTCATTGCAAACAGCCAGAAACATCCATCTACATTGTTTTTCCATAGACAATTGGAATTCCCACTAACTCTATGGTTTGTGTGTGTGAAACACGTCTATTTTTTTTTCTACAGAAATTATTTTCTACAGGAAATAATCCTTATTTATTTAGGGGGAATAAAAGAAAAAAAAACACAAATAGAAAAAAAAATGGTTGCCTGGCTAAAAAATGAAAATTCCCCTGCCAAGCAGTGAAATCCTCTTGATGCCTGATGCCAGTGGCAGTTTATTTATCCCCCCTATTCTCCCTCCTCTCCTGGGGTGCAGCAGTGCCGTGCAGTGTACAAGGCTGGCACACAGCTGGGTCCAGCAGTGCTGGGGCACCGCTCGCTGCAGAACCCCGGCTGCTCGCTTACTGCCGTGACCAGGATTCTGCTTCCCCCATGCAGCAACACCGGTGTGGGAGCTGCTTCTGAACTGCTCCCACAAATTGCACAGCCCAGATCTCTCAACCCAGCCTCATGGTTTGGGCACTCGCACTGGAGAAGGGAGATCGGGCTTCCAGTTCCCACCTCGTCCTGGAGAGGCTCAGACTGACGGCCCCCAAAGGCACACCAGGAGGGACAAGGTGGGAGCATCCCCAGACCTTTCGATGTGGTTGTGCAGAAGGGAGCTCAAGAGCTGCTGGGATAAGGGATCAAATGAGGGAGTTTGGCTTGGCTGCATCTGCCCAAGGGTGCTGGAGAAGAGTCCTGAGTGCTGATCATCGCTGCAATTGCTAAAGCATTTTACATGGAAAAGTTACTGGATTACAACAATCGTTGGAGCCGAGACCAGAATAGCTGAGAAGGAGCTAGGCTCCTGCAAAGGACAACAATTGGGAAAGGAGAACATGGCGGTTGCCTCCTCGTGCTCCTACTCTTGCTCTCCCAGCAACAGGCACTCCCATGGTGTACACACTCCACACCCAACAAATAGGCTCTGCCACAAAATCCTTTTCCCTGCCTGTGTTACAGTTCTGCTCTGGGGATATTTTTGTGAGCTCAGGGATCCAGAGCACTCATGTGCTCGGGATCAGCACGCACAGGTCACCCCTGAGGGGTCCAAAACCCATCCCAGCTCAGGAAGCCCTGGGCAGCGATTTCCCAAGCAGCAGCAGTCGGGCTGAACCAGCCATGGGCAGTTGTTTCTGCAGCTACACAGTGAAGGAGACAGGGGAAATGATCCATCAGAAAATTAATCCAATTACAAAAAGTGGGGTTTAGGGGTGCATCCACCAAGAGAAAGAGTTGGGAATGTTTAAATTAGAATCTTTGCTTAAAAAAAAACCCGTAATATCACAGAATCAGTTTTGACTACGCAGAAGGGATTATAAGTGCCTTACTGTGTCCAAGGTTAAGATGCTAAAATTGCTTTGGGGAAAAGGATGTAGGAGTGGAAAGCCTCAACAGCCAAATTACACCAGCATGGTGGAAGAGGTTCCTACCATCTCACCCAGGTGGTTGCTCCCCTGGTAGATGTGGGGGGCCACAGAAAGAACCGTGTACCCATGGTGGGGTACATTACCAGAGATCCACCGCCGGTAGCAGCACAAGCAAAGTTGGGCATCCTTGGGGGACCATCTGAGCCCTCAGCACACGGCCAGGACCTGCCGGGGCAGCTGGGAACACTCATGTCCTAACGCATGCCAGCGCCGCAGCCATCTGTCCAGGTTATGGAGATACTTGTGAAAATGTGACGCTGCTTTTCAAAATGAGCATCATTGTTCCAGTGCTCAGGGAGGGGAGGGAAGTGAGGGGAGGACCCTCCCTTTTCAGTTGCAGGGCATGCTTAGTTTTCATCATGTTGTCGGGGGGGGGGAATTACTTTTACTCAAAACCATATGTAGAGCATCAACAAATGCACATCCTGTGAAGTTGGGCGTGTTGCAAGAGGGATTACAATGCTGGCAATTTATAGCAGCTGCCTTAGTAGCCTCTTCTTCCACGCATTATTCTGTCAACATTGTATTTTCCTTGGAAAAACATCTACAGTAGTTTAAATCTCTTTACTGAAAACAGATCTACTACAGGTGCTTTAGAGTTCATCCACGGGATATGAGAAGGTTGAACGTCCCCAAGAAAGGGAAATTTATGTCAGTAATGACTAATTGATTTGCTTGGCTTTAAAATCCCTAATGTATTTTCACATTTTTCCCTGCCTTCTTTTTTACAGTGCTAATAAAAGAAGCTACATCATATATTTGTGTTATATGTGGGTTTATTCTGGGAAATCCTTACTTTTGCAATATGTTTATGTTTTCCCTCATTTCCTTTTACCTTTCCTTTATAAAAGGGCTTGTTTTTATAGCAAATCAATAGGTTAAAGGTGAACATTAAGGAAAAAAAAAGTGTGTTTGGAAAATATATGGTGAAAACAAGGCAGAACTGGAAACCAAATCTTTGTTCACTGGAAATTAAAGACACGCTTTCCACATTGAAGTGGGATAAATGCAATATATTGTGGTAGAGCATAGTGAGAACTGCACACTCCTCTCCAAAGGCTCCCAAACCCAAATCCAATCCCAAAAGTCTCGAGAAACTGTCTCTGATCCGCATAGGGATGAGGAGAGGGTTAGTGCATCTCTGTTGGGGGTCGTTTATGGAAAAGGTTCCTACAAGATCCTTTGCAAAAATAAATATTTTTACTAAATCCCTGGAGCAGCTTACAATTCCCCCTGCTCACAATTACAATTTCCCCATTAGGAAACTTCCTTGAAAAACCCACTTTGGCTCAATTGGAATGTGTTTTTTCAACAAAGCTGAAACATTTTGATTTCAGCCTATTTTTTTTTTACTTTGCTCCGCAATCATTCATCATCCTCCGACACAGAGTATTCAACAAGACAAAAATGGCAAAGTCACAGAGAGGAGTCAAATGTGCTGTTCTGAAAGCGACAGCCCATTTCATTTGGGGTGAAATATTGCTCTATTTTGGGGGACGGATATACAAAAGAAAACAGTGGTGATAGCAAAATTATTCCCTTAAATATTGCAATTTCCAAGGCAGCAGAAAGTGGTTCCACCAAGGGTTTTGTTAATGTGGTTGCAGTGTGTGCCAGCTTGTCCAGACATCTACCTGGAGGTGCAGACAAGGGCCCTCTCCATGCCCTTCGAGGCCACTGGAAAATTTCAACTGAATTTAGCACATGATTTAGTGGTGGAGACAAAAGCACAAAATTGGTACAAGCGTCATTAAATCCCTGAGCACCATGGGCAAGGACACCGGCACAGAGAGGGGTACAGGAGGTTTCTGGGGGCCTTCATGGCTCTGCCATGGCTTGAGGAGTCCTGTTGGACCAAATCACATCACTGCACTGTGCCTCAGTTTCCATCAGTGCTCTGAGGCAAGCCACGGGAAAAACCTTTTATAGCATGTTTTGAGATTTACAAGTGACATTGTATCACAATGTGGCTGAAAGTATGTGAGCATACCACAGTTTCCAGCTTCACACTATTTACAAACTGGTATTTCTAAGAAGGCTGCTAATAGATAAAAGGAGAAACTGAAGCACTTAATTAGGATTGTACCCAACCCCACTACACCAAGTAGATAATAAAATTTACAAGACCACTTGGAAGGACATCAAGTAAGAAATTCTGTTGTATTTAAAATAAATTCTTCAGTTCTGTGAAATTAATGTCATTCTGCTTACAAAACGGTCCCTGCTAAACTTGCATTCCAATTTTAGAACAAGAATACTGAAGGAATACTCCATGAATCACTAAAAGGCCAGCTAGGAACAGAGGCATTCCTTTAAATTAGAAGGAGTATAGGAGAACCTGGGCCAGGGAACACGAGGTCTCCATATGTCTCTATATGTGTCCATACAGGCTCCTACATACGATTTATAAACACCCTATGGAGCAGGGAACCTAACTTGCAAGCTGACAAAAGCTATGGAGGTTACAGAATGGATGGTTGCCCATTTCCTCCTGGGATCCTACTGTCAAGATCTTCTGGGATGCAATCTGTTCTAAAATCAATTAATTTTTACAAGGACCACTCCCGCTGAACCTTGCAATATCCATCCTCTGCCACTGTCTACTCGAGTTATTACCCTCAGGTCACGGGAGTTTTGGCACACTGAAGTATGCACATGGTGGTGTACGTTGCTGGAAGCTATTATCCCAGGGAACTCACAGGATACGACAACTTGGGGGTGTTGTTTCCACTGAGAACCAGAAATCACTTTCTGAGCTGACTGGTGTTTGAAGAGGGGCCATCTGTGCTGCCCAAATTGACATTGACAACTATGTTTGATGTCTCTGTCTCAACCGGTAAAGAAAAACCACTGTTCTGTTTTCTTGACTCGGCAATTTCTGACTTTGTGTCAGTGAGGATAAGATGAGGAGTGATAGGCTGATACTGCAGGAAAAGAGTTTGGATAAAATATTAGGGAAAAAGAACAGCTCTTTTAAACAGGAAGAACTGCAAAAGCCTGGAAGAGGTTGTCTGGGGAGGGGGTGGGATCTCTGAAAGTAAGGGCCATTAAGAACAGGTTAAACAAACGTCTTACCAAGAGGCTTAGTCAGAGCTGGACCACGCTTGGGGCAGGAACTGGACAAAGATGACCTCTGATGGTCATTTCCAGCGCTATTATCTGTTCCTAATAACGCTCAGGTAACCTGTGGTACTTTAGATTGAGTGTCTTTCTTAAAAGGTGCTTACTCAAAATGCTGTCCGGAATTAATTAATTCAGACCCAAGGGGCTGAATAGTCACACCAACCACAACTCCTCCACTCAATCTCAACCAAAGCACAAGAAAAGGAAACAGGCCCACGTCCAGGCTTCATGGAGGTCAGAAGAAAGCTCCTCTTGGAGCAATGGGCTTCATGTCAGATATGAAATAGCCTGAATGAAGAAAAAGCAGTTCAGAAGCAGAAAATCCAGATGGGTTATTTTTAATTATTGTGTTAGGTTTCACCATAAATCAGAATATCAGGTGCATGTTGCAGGACAGCTGCAGAATCATTTCTGTGATACAAGTTATTATAATTACTGGCGAACCACAGCAGTGAATTTCTTTGGAATGAAACACAGACATGCCAGAATTACCTCTTTCATACTTGAGGCTGTTTATAAAATCATTACAAAACCAATTATAGAAGTTCTAGAATTATAATGGTTAATATTATCTTTATATCGCAAAGGATTCACTGTCTCAGCTCAGAACAGGGGGGACCTGCCTTGGTCTAGATTAGTGATGTCAGTGTCTCAAGACATCTAAATGTTTTAACCCAACTTTGGCAGCCACGTGTGTTCACCTCAGTTACCTTCCGTTATCTAAAAATTGAACATCTATTTGAAAAGACTCCTCTAGACCCTGCCCTAAAGTCAGTGGAGAAAGGTTCACTCCTCTGGAGAGCTCTTCATTCCTTCCTACAGCAGATGTCTAGCTAGGTCGGATGAACCATCCCGAGGAGACACCACACGCACCATACAGGTTATAGAAGCAGTCTAGATTATATCAGACAACTAATATCTACACCTCTGACAAGAGGTGATATCCTATCCTTAGGAATATTTCAAATGAATGGGTTAAATTGATCAGTGTAAAAACCCTTTCTATCTCAGTGCTTCACATCCAGTTTCAGGAGAAATCTGCTATTTGACTTTCCCAAAGAGAACAAGCCAGAGCTCCGCCTGCTCCAAGTCTGCAGCACTGCGCAGTCCTTGCTTTGAGGGGAAATGCTTTTTCCAAGACACCAGAAATCTTTGGTAGAGGAAACACAGGGTTTGGGTTGGGTTTTTTGTGTTTCTGTCAAATCGAGATATCAGATATGGTTGTTATTACTTAATAATGATAATAGTAACAATTTCTCAGATGTAAAAGTAATACAATAATGATAGGCTTCACGGAACATACAAAAAAGACTAACAAATATAATCAGTTGCAGAAGGAGCTGAAGAAAATCTGGGACATGAAAAGCAGAGTAACAACTGTTTGTGGTGAGCTGGGCTTTCATGATGGGGTATCACAGCAGCAGCATAAAATGGAAACAGGGTCTACTGTAAAGCCGTGTGTCCTCCAGATGGCAACATTGATTGGTATTTCTAAAGGAGTGTGGAAGGAGCAATCTTTCTCTGGGATACCCGGATCAGTCTTTGACACAGACTTGCAATAGTGCTGCCCTCAAGACCCTGGGCTGAGGCAGGAAAAGGCAATATCTTTGACAATATTCATGACAGTAAAAATGAGGAGGAAAAGTGGAAGTCACTACAAAACCTTCAGATTCAGCAGGTTATTCCCAGGAAAAAAAAACATTATGACACGACTACCTGGCAAAGAACAAAGTATTTTAATCCCCAAAATCAATCCCTAAGAAGGGATGAAGACCATTAAAGATGAAAAATTACTGTGATCCTAAAGATGCTTGAGTGCCTTCTGAAATCAGTGTATTTCCCTGAGCATTTTGAGTCACCAGGGCTGCTGGTGTGAAGTCCTCTCTCATTTTGCAACAGCACCTTAACCTCTCCAAGCCTTGAGATGAAGAACTGACAACTGACGGACATGACGGTAGCACCTAGGACTGTAATAGTAATGATATTTAGTGCTCTTCTGAGGCTTTTCATTGAGGATTTCGTAACCCTTCAGAAAGGCGATTAGGAGAATGAATTGTAGTTAAGTCTGAGACTTACACGCATTTGCCACAAATGAATTCTAGTCCCTGAGTTGAAGTCAGATGAAAATAAAGAAATGGAAAAGGTCTTTTGCTTTTATTAGCTTTACTAAGGTGTAATTTTCTTTCCAGTACACTGGAAAGGTCAAGTTGCACTGCATCCACATAGTATGAATTCTGCCTTGATTTTGTGATCACTATAATCTCCTGAAGTCCTGCTTTTAAACTGGCCAGGGTGCAGGGAGAGATTATGGTCAAACACCACGTTAGCATGAGATTTAGGGCCAAATGGCAGGCTGGTGTGAACTGGCTCAGCGCAGGTGACTGCAAGGGAGTGTCACCCAGTGGGCTGGGAGGAGAATTTAGTCTCATTTTCTGGGTTGGAAGAGGTGATTCGTATTGGCTCAAATCTTCCATATCATTGCCATCTAGAGAGCAGATAAAAAAATAAGTTCTATCACTTTCTTACACAATTTGTTTCTTTTTAATTTTTTGCTAGTTCATGCTCAAAATGTCTTGAGGTTTTCATGACTCATCTGTCCTCTCTAATAACGTTGGCTATTAATGAAGGGTTTCCTGGAAAACAGACGAGTTCAAAGTCTCAAAAATCTTGTTTTCCATTGAAGTTTAATTTCTAGAATAATTTTCCACTTTCAGCAAGAATGAGACTGAAAAGCAGAAACATTTTCCATTAAAGTCTGCAGAGAAATTTCCTTTAGTTTCTCACAGAGAACTGCAGGGCTTGAAACAGCCTCCACTTTCACCACCACTGCCAGGACAAGAGCCAACATCTTCTGCTTCCCTCTTCTGCCTTAAATCAGGCCTGAAAAAACCACTGAGTTCCCAATTTCTGTGCCATTAGTTCTCCTTTTACTTCTTCTCATCTACCCAGGCTACTCCTGATAGTCATGTTCCAGTTCTCACTTATTCCAAAGTATATGGAGTTGCCTCCATACACTTGGTCCTACTGAAGGAGATGAGGCTAAGCTTTGCCTGATGGGGGGATTTAACTGTAATTATTTTGTCCAGGGAAGAGCTAAGTCCACGGTCAATGACTTTATTCATCCCTGTAGCTCTCTAAACTGATGATACTTTTTCCCAATTTCCACCCTGTTTCCCATATGTTTTCCATACTGAAAGCTCACCAACAGGTTTTGTAGCAGCACAAGCAAGAGTTCAGCCTATATTTTATATTTCTTTTTTTTTTTAAAGGTCAGTCCTGTTCCAACTGATGTGAACAAAAAAAAAAAGAAATTAAATACAAAATTCCATAGATGTTTGGATTGGGATTTTTAGGGGTACAGGACGAGAACAGGGCTTTGGTTTCTTTGTCCACCAAAAAATCTCAAAACTACAATGTTTAGTTTTCACAAATATAGATTTTGGTAAAGGAAAAAAAATAGCTTGGATAAAAATGTGGGGTTTTTTAAAATATCTTCAGATAAACTTTTAAAAAAAACAAGACATACTTTTACCGAACACCAAGGATGGTTGCAGAAAGATTTTTCATTAATGAAATTTTCATTGAAAACCACCCAGACAAACGTTCTGGCTCAGAGCCATTCTCCTCCACAAGCAATTTGTTACCAGGACAGGCCTGAACCAAACCATGGATGACATGTGGCACCTTTGCCCACCGTCGGCACAATCTGTGCACCAGCGGTGGGAGGGCAAGGTTTGTTTCTTCTGCCTGTGTCGCACTCGCCAAAATTGAACCAGCGTGATTTAAAGCCGCAGGAGCTGACTGGCTCAGGTATGGTCTCGGCTTGTAGATGGGAACCGATGCAGCAATCCTTCCTTATTTATTATCTTGGTAAGAGCAAGGCTGCCTTTAAAATTTGGCTGATGTGCTCGAGAGCCAGTACACGGGTGTTAGAGGGGAATCGCTGTCCTTCCAGCAGACACGGACAGCAAAAGACCCTTCTGATGAAGCCGCAAAGCTAAAAAGTTAATCTGATGAATTCTACCTCTATGGCTCTGGAGTAAAAGGTTAGCAAAATACTTTCTGTGCCAAGAAGCTGTAAAATAAGCTTCATTTTAGATGCGATAGGGGAATATCTTCTTACTAATTGTACCAAGGTGTCTGCTGAATTAGCTGAGATACAATATATCAGCGGTCGCTGTAAAACCTCTGTGTGAAAACATCTAATAGAGTCAAAGAAACCAGCACTGGAATAGACCCCAAGGCAGATCAGCTGTGCCTAAACCTAAACCAGGCTCAGGAATGTCCACTCACATGATACAACCCCCCTGACTGAAAGGAGAAGGGCTGTGATTACGTTTGTTCCTATTAACTTCTGCCAGGTCTGACTTCCATCAGTGGGCTCATTCACAGCCCACAGTTACCCACCCCCAACTGTATCCGCTGATGCTGTTATTGGTACAGAAGCAAAGCCGAGACCAAAACCCCATTATGACTTCACCTTTCCCTAGTCTCTGTTCTAAAAACCATACAGAGAGAAACAGCTGGAAATGCTGTTATACCTATTCTACAGGTGAGCGTGAAATGGCACAATTATCCCTGCAATTGTCCCATGGAGATATCATGACAAATGCTCTCTGCATTTAAAAGAGTGATGAAAGATTCAGACCAAGCCTGGTTTCTCTACAGCCCTGGAAATACGCAATCACAAGGTCCTAAGCAAGGTCTGAATAGGACCCTGGCTTAGATCCCAATATCATACGGAAATCTGCGACGGAGAGAGGAGGGGAGCTCCGATGTCCTGACTCCCAGGTCTGCACTGCCAGCGGTGCTTCTCTTGGCCGCACTTCTCTTGCCATTTTGCTTTAACTATGTTACAGCATAGGCATTTTTCATGCTCATGTTATACCTTGAAAATTTGGGTCTGGTTTGGAAGTGTGTGTGGGCCTTATCTTTTTTCTCTCTAAATAAAGGGTCATTTCCAATATTCTGCATCTGTCTTAGCAGAAGTGATTTTATGGTGGTAGATTATTCCACAATATGTTAGTTTTTTCTCAGGCACCAGTAATACGAGGTAATTTATATGTCCAGTGGAAGCCAGCATTTATTTTCAATAATTTCTCCCAATTATGTTTATCAATAGGTATCTCTCAGCAAAATGCCAAATCCCGCAAGGATGTTTGGAAAGTCAAATATGTTTGTGTAATGCAAACCTATGTCATGTCAGGAATTAGTTTGACTAATAGGCCTTTAATTAAATCCTTGTGGGGTCTTGGTGTGAAGAATAGACCCAGTTTCCAAAAAATTTAATTTATAAGATAAATTCACAAATATATCCGTCTAATAAATCTTTCCTACATCCAATATTTGTCCTAGAAACAATAACAGGACAGATAATTTATTAGACTATTTCCTATTGCATTATAATGACCATGCTTGATACTTTAAACGTATTCTTCAGAGCACTGGAATGATGGAAGCTATGACTAATGAAGATAAAGATTTCCAGGGCACATTGATCCAGGAGAGACATACTTAGTGTAACTTCCAGACCTATATGTAAGCACAGAAATATTTCCCTAGAGAACACAAATTATAGATGACTCTAAAACTGCCACTGGAGATATTTTGCAGAAACCACAACAGGAAATGTTTATTTTCTCAACCCTAATAACCCTTTCAATACAAATTATTTTGGATTTTTGAGAAAATTACATTAATTCCCAATTAATTCTTTTCTTGCAAGTTACTTCACATTTATATAAATATCCCTATTTTTCTTCACTGCCTTTTCTAAAGTCAACTCCTTGATTTCTCACTTAAATGGCCATTGTGTAGGAAACAAAATGCCACGTAAAGCGTCTCCATTTTTCTTCTCTCAGAGAACAGCATGCTTGCAATACAGATGAGCACAGCAAAAGGTCAATTCTACCCTGGCGTAAATGCATGGGAATCTTAATAGCAGAGAATGGAATGCAAGTGCCAGGTCTAAGATGTAATCCCAGCAACCAGAAATACCATTCTGATATTTGTATACTTTTCAGAGAGTTAGACCTATCCCTAATCTATCAGGCTACCACCCCTCAAATTCAAAGAGATCAGAGGAAACATGCCCTTGTTGCCCTTCTCCTACAGCATGTCTGGTTGGAGCATCCTTTTCTTTCAGTGGCAGAGTCCCAGGTTTTGCGTTCTTTATAGTCTATTTATTTTACTTAATACTGATCATAATATTAATAGTAGTTTTTCATAGCAAACAAGTCAGTTCCAGGTAAATCTAGCGAAAGACCATATGTCTGGCATGGAAACTGCACAGCCCTCCTCCTCATGTGAACCGATGGATGACTTCACTTAATTCAGGCTGAGGGGGAGGAAAAGGAGTGGAAGACAACAGCTGAGGAAAGACATGCGTTATGTTTTGATCAAGCCTGTTGGAAGGCTCAGGAGTGCTTGATTTACTCCTAATTGTATTGGATATAGTTCAGCTCCTAACGGCCTTCTCAGCATCGCTCCCGCTCAGTACACAGGTCGATGCAGGTACAGCCTTTGGGACGTGCATCTGAGGTCAGGCAGCTGCTCTGACTCCAAAGGCTACCGAGCTGAAGTCAAGAGAGCCACCTCTCCAGGAGTCTGAGAAATAAAACGCATCAAAAAGAAAACGCCATCTGGTGTTGCTGATGATTTTTAGAGGAAAATCTTATTTGCAACCTGTGGTTTGGTTTGCAGCGTTTTGCGTGCATGGATTTCACAGTGTTGGAAATGAGACGCTTGGCAACCTTGGCTAGTGCTGGCCCTGCTCTGGGCAGACGTTCCCCCAGGAAGTCTTACGTCTCCTCGGTCCAAACACCACCTCAGATCCAAAATCCTTTGCATGGTATAGCAGGCAGAGATCTTTGTGCAACAACACAACTATTCAACACTGAAGTGTTTTGAAGAGCAAGGGACAGAAATAAGGTGGTAAAGATGTTTCCCACTGGTTCAGAAAAAACATCGTGTCTGAGGACGTGTACTCATCCCTAATCCAACGAGCAGAGTGTGCACTTGGTTTTTCACACGTATCAGACACTAAGCCCCCAGCTCAGCAAAGTTCAATATTTCTGTATCACACCGATTCGTTTCCTGCTGCAAAGTAAATCTCTACCTAGGAACCAAAGACCAAAATGAGACCAAGTCCCCTGCAACAATGGTAGAAATGTAGGATATACAGCACTTCTGCTCCTGTTTTCTCGCTCATACACAGAGGAAGCTGCAAAACATTTCCCCCAAACTTGTAACAAGCTTAAAACAAGCTGCAGAAAAGACCAAAAGCCACAAATTACAACATAAAACAGGAGGAGAGCAGGCAAGATTACAGGCACTGAGATGCCTAGGGGTCCTGCAAACAGCAAGGGAATTTGTTAGGTGCTAATTCCCAGGTGATCCTCAGCAGCAGGCTGTGCTCTGTGCTGCAGCTGAAGACAAAGCAGAGGTGACAGGTCCCTGCCTCTGTCATTTGATGAAAAACTTATGCCTGACCCTAAGCTTGATGATTTAGTGCCGGTCGCGTGAGCAGGGCTCCCTGACTAGGCTCCAGAGAAATTGCTAACACCAGCTGGAGCGCCAACACAACCAGCTCCGCGTCCTGCCTCTAGCTGTGGCCGATAGCCAGTGCTCCAGAAGAAGGCAAAGAAAACTCTCAGAAGCCAAGTTACGTAACATTTACACAACATTATAAACTAACACAGTTCTGGTTTGTTTTTTGGTTCCCATGAACATGATATGACTCAATGGAAACTACTCTGCGGGAAATAGGTGGCACATTTTGAATCTTAAGCTTCCAGAAATAAGATACAGCTCAAAGGAATTTGGAAACAGCGTACCTGTTGGAGGGATGAGCCCAGCTCAAAACCTAGAGCTGAAAAAACCTGGAGTTTGGGAACAGTTGGGAAAAAAAAACCAAACTGCCTCTGGTCTGACCGTTGCAATCATGGTAGCACTGGACCCAACCCAAGCTGTGCATCTATGTAAGCTGTGTGTCAATGTAACAGCATTCATGCTTGCCTTGAAACAAAACAGAATAATCCTATAGTGGGACTTTTTTTTTTTTCTTCTTTCTGAGTCCTTCTTAATGTTTGTACCAGGATTTCTTAAATCCTGTTTCAGCTGCTACTTATAATCCTAAAGTGGTGTTTGAAATCTGTCTCTGAATTTCAGGGTGTGAAGCCAACTCGAATCTCTTGTCTCCCCATCAGCTCTCCTGACAAGGATAAAGAAGGACAAAATGTTATGCAGACTTGTTGACGGAGGTGAAACTCAGTGGTTGCCAAAGATGGTTTCTGGAAACAGTGCAAACCCTCCACTGAAACCTTACTGGCATGCAAGACAATCTTTGCTTTTTACTAGTAGGCCCAAAACTAACATTTTCATAATAATTTTCCAGTATCAAAGTGATAGTTTTTATCCAAGACAGCTGAATACTACAGAACTGTGTAACAACAATTCAGTGCCAAACATATGCTATGTATATATTTTAACACCTTTGATAATAATAAAAAATGCATGTTCCTAGCAGTTTTCTCAACTTTCATTCAATAACAACATCCTCGAGTTGATGCTTTTTGTTTTCCTTTCATATTATTACGAACCTGTGTTTAATTCTCAGTGCCAGTTTGGCTTTTTAACCTCTCTTTCTACATTCCACTAGTAATGTCTGATTAAGAAATTAGCCTTTCAAGTGCTATAAAAAAATCCAAGAAATACAGTAACACAATACCATGGAAAACTGATATAATCTTTTCAAAACTATAAAAATTGGTCACCCAAAGGAACATCTGCATGGTAAAAATTTTAAACAAACTGGAAGGGAATCAGATAGCTCATAAAGAACCAAGCGGCTAGAAGAGCCATTGGTCGTTTACATATTTTGCTGTCATCCTGACTCGGAGAAGACTATCATTTTGAAGCATGTTTCTTCAGTTTTAGTTACCAGCATCTGGAATGAATTCCAGGATGGAACACTGAAAGTTTTTAAAAGGAAACTCAACCTTACAATAATTATTCCTTAAATCATTAATATGGTGAAAGTGCCAGATGTAAAAATATGAACAAAATAAAATAAAATATGCTCCCAGGTACCACTCAAATCCCTAATGTACATCTGTCTGTTTTCTCAGTTCATTAATATCTGTTGTAGTCTCAGATATTTTCTTTTATGTAAAAATTTCCACTTGCTTGTTATGTCTTCTGTCTTGCATTAGAGTTATTGCTTTACCTCTCAGAATAACTCTGGCTGTATGCATTGTGGGACTGTGGATCTACTCTAATATGGGCTTTCCTCCAGCAAAAGATAACAGTGTATTTGTCTTCTATCCAACAGCACGGGAAACTTTCGGTTTGATGGATATTCAAGAGGGACACCATCCTGAAAGAGTGGTTTTGTGGCTTTGTCACAAAAAGCGTGGACCTCCTCATGGGGTCCAGGTTTCAGTCACAGGCACAAGATGCGACGCAAGGAGACCTAGGTGTGAGTCCGCTGGGCTTGCTGAGCTTGGGATAGGACCAAGAGCCTGGAGACCTGGCAGTTCAGTCTACACCTTTGCTCCCTGTTCACACTTTCAAAGCAGCGGATGAAGGCAGCAGCGGGAGGGACAAACGTCACTGTAGATTAATACAAATTGTTTGATGGTCTGTTCTTTTCAGGATGGTGATGCAAATCATAAGACAAAAGTGAATTTCATTTTGGCAAGTGAATCCACTTGAAATGTGATACAAAGAGTTGCACTTAAATCACTCAGGAGGACCCATTTCATTGAAAACTCCTGGAACACCTAACTAGACCCCACCAAAGCCCCAGCCATTCATTTGTTTCCACTAATGTCCTCCCTCCCTCCACAAAGAAGATGTCTCCTCAGAGCTCCACTGAGTAGTCCCAGCACCACTAAGCATTTTTGCAGATTAATGCTTGTCTGAATGTTACTAATTAGGCCAGGCGACTATATAATGAGATGCTTACAAAGTTTATTCATCACTAAAAATAAATGTTAAGCATCTGGTTTGCAGGCTATTCCCATGTGCCGTTCAGGTCCACATGCTGTACAACCAGATGGAGCTGGAGGGAGACCAATCACAGCGCAGAGGGATTACATGTCTTAAAACCATGGTTAACTTAAATAAGCAAGTTGCCATCCCTCCATAAATCCCACATCTACCACCAGATGTGTGACAAGACTATTGCACAGGGCTTTCTAGCTTGGGCTCCGCTGCTCCAAGGGGGCAGAGGAGAAAGCCGGCCGCTCATGGCAAGGACCATCTCTCCCGCGCACACAGCCCACTTGTCAGCAAAGCCACTCTTTGTTGATGACCATCTGAAAAGAAAGCCCCGATGACTCACAAAGCAGAAAATCATCAAATGGGGCTACGCTAAGTAAATTCTCCTTCTGTCCCAGGCAATGATGGAAATGACTCATCTCTCAGCTAAGCCTGGGGGAGAGTTTCTCTCTGCCATGTTAACCAAATGTTAAGTGGGTTTCTCAAGATGGTTTTTGCAGTGAAACCATTGGTGATCTCTGCTTACAAGCCCTGATTTAAGTACTCAGAGTAGCAGTAGATCTAAACAAGGACACTGTATCTTCCAAAAACATTTATTAGCCTGTGTACCGGCTGACAGAGAAGGTGGGATTGACAGCTGGATACTTTATTTTCCATTTTTGTTCCTGAGCAGCTATGCAAAAAGCAGCACTTTTCTGATGTCATGGGCTTCTCATTGACTGGGAAAGCAAGATCTGGCAGATCCCAGGTTCTGGGGAAAAGGAGATCATTCCTCATCCAAGAGAAGAGAGAAGGAAGTGAAACAACCCAATCCAACATCAGCAGAGAGAAGGGAACAAGATGGGTTCAAAGTTGGCTGAATCAAATCCTCTAGAGAAGAGGAATATTTAAACTGTATTTCTCTTTTTGGATTGGCTTAGAGGCTGCTTTCAGGTTGGGAGCCTTGTTTTGCTGAGCACTTCTGAGCACAGAGGAGCTGATTTCTTGTCATCCTCAAAGAGCCAGCTATCCAAGGAAGCAATGCATGAAGGCGGAACTGATAGAGGGGATGACTTTAACTACGAAGGTAATTTTTCAGCACTTGTGGTTTGTTCCTAGAAAGGAGCACAAGGTGATATGTTCATATCTGGATTTCAAGCGTTTTCAGAGTCTGGGTTTTTTTGATTCAGTACCTTACATTGCTAGAGAAACGTAATAAAGTATGTTGCTTCCAGGAACCACAGAGTACAAGTAAACTATGTAGATGAGACCATTAGCATAAGAAAAATACTTCTTTCCTCTGAAATGAGAAATCCGCAAAGCTATCTGAGTGTGAGAAGGGAGCTATCTCCCGCTCTTTAAACCAGCAGCGAACCTTTTAGCTGACTGCTATTGGAACACTGTTAAGTGTTGCGCTCTGCCACTTTTACCCAGTTTGCCCAGAAATACAAAATGACCGTATGGACAGAGTAAGATTTTCAATCTGTCTGACCCCCCCAAAATACTCAGATTCTCAAAAGAAACTGTGGCACAGAAGAAGCCCACAATGCCCCAACCTTGGAGAACAGTGAATCCAACCACAAGACGCAAAGCTGCAGGACATATGACTCCCGAAGCCCCACTGCTCACTGAACAGGCTGATGCTGCATGTCCAGACTTCCCTTCTGTCTGCTGCCGCTCCCTGACACTGCAGCGTCCTTGATGTGGGGTGGAGCACGCTAGGAAGAGCAGCGCGGGGCTGCAGTGGATGCGATCCCCGCTCGCCTGTGTGATGATAAGCAGAGACACAACAGAGTGTCAGGAAGGGTGGTTTTGTGGTTATGTGGTTCGCCCACGGCCCAGAAAATCAGTCTCCACCATAACATTTTTGCTTTGTCGGAAGCAAGTCCTTTAATGTGGCTGTAAGGCATTGAGAGCACGAGGCAGTTCAGTGCTGTGCTGGTGGGAGCCACATAGGTGTGATGCATGGGGAGACAGACAGGCACATGGACAGAGGAACGATGACAATCTCATCGAATTTCACCGTGTTATAGCCAGGTTAGACAAAAGGGGATGGATTATGGAAAGTTACAGTGAAGCCGGAAAACATTTGGGGAGGTTTAGTAGCACTGGATCAAAGTTATCCATCTTGGGAGGGAAAGGAGCTTGAACACATTTTAGTTATGGGCACCATCTTGAGCTAGCTGGAAGAAGTGAGACTTCTTTCAACATCACCCAGTGCAGGAAGAGAAGCCAGGGAAAACTGGAGTTGGAAGGTAAAGATGGAGAACAGCGCAAGTCAAGGAAGCAGGGTCTTTTGGGGCCAAGCATGCAAAGGTGGTGAGGAGTAGCGGGAGAGGACACTTGCCAAACTAAACCCGGGTAGTACCGCAGCAGAAAAAGAAGTAGATGGCAGCAGGGAGGTTGGGAGGCAGGTTCAACCAATGCCTGGAGAGCCACGTGTAATTTTCATGGCCCATCTGACCAGAAAAGACCAAACTTCTTCCATACGCAGGCCCAGGATCACAATCAACTATCCATATACAGCCGTTAATAATGGTTTATTCCAGCTGGAACAAGCCTGAATGCACAACTGAAGAATGGGGTTGGGGGAGGCGAGCTATAAGATGCTGCTTTGGAGTGTTTGGCAGGATTAATCCATGGTTCCCCAAGGGAAAATGAAGGTTGTCAAGCTGGTGATAGTAAATAAAACAGCTGATGAAAATGAGGACTGGCCAAATGAGAAGAATATTAAGTAACAGGCATAATGCACCCGCTTGCCTGTGTCCTATTTTCAACATATTTCCTATATTCAATATATGTTCTATATTTCACCTTGGCAAATGACACACACACGTATCTCCACAGAGAAATCGCCAGAAGTTAATGCTACAGAGTTAGGGTATAAGTGCAGGCTCAGTAACAACTCCACATCAGTGCCCCAGGCAGGATGTTCTCTATTCTGGTTTAGGTTAACCCATCTCCAAAGCAGAATTAAGCTAAACCATTTGAAAGTCGGCTTAGGACAAAAACGTATGTCCTCATGGGGAACTAGTGCCTGATGCCAGAACTGAGGCCACTGCTCCACGGTTTTGAGACTACTTGGAAGAACTGAAGTGAAGGAGAAAGCAAGTGATAATAGAGACGCAAGTGATAATAGGTGAGGACTGCACAACCGTGCGGTTGGAACAATTTTAGAGAAGGTGAAATTGCTCCTAGCAAGAATATTTTGTGGGTGGTATGAAAATACTCCTGCTGGCTTGTGTCCATTTTTATTGACAGAACCATCAATTGCTATCACCTGGGTATTTTTTTCATTTTTTTTAGTTACGATTTATGGGATAAGTTTAAAAAACTCGGAACCTGTAAATACATGGTATTGGTGTTTTGGTACAGGAAAACATTCCTTCCTGACAGCACTAAAGGATTTTACCCATTGCTGTTCCCTGAATCCCTGAAATACAGCTTTTGGGCTCCAGCTACAGGGAAGGTTTGAGGCTTGACTCTTTCCTTTTAGTCCAAAGGAAAGCGATCTCTCAAACAGAGTCAGGGTCTCGTGTCCAGTACCTAACAAATGGAAGGGGAATGGGAGTGAGACAGAGCACATTCCACAGCCTGGTGTGTTTAAGGAAAGGGGTATAGCTTTCACTCTCCCGCTGTTAGACAATAATGCGCTGACTGAAAATGTCAAGCTTCAGTTTAAACAAAATAAAAGACTGGAGGGCCCAGGGCAGAGAATTTAAACATATATTAATTAGGGCTGGTAATATTCTGACATTTGCTGGACTTTTAATAAACTGATGAATATTTCTCCTTCATATTTCAGTGACATGAAATCAATGCAGCACAATTAATTTCAACAAGTTTCGGTCAATGGGTGCTGAAGGAAAACGAACATACAGCGTCAAAGACTTGATTTAGAAGTACTCTCACTTTGAGCGAGTGACGTGGAAATCCATTGCCCTCCACATGAGAAAATTGCAGCTCAGGACCTTGGGAGGAATTTATTTACTTGCAGTAAGTGATTTACTTAAATAATAATAATTACACAAAAAGAAGAGGAAGGCAGAGAAAACAGATGTTTAAAGTTCCCTCAAGAATGCAACAGAATGGAGTAAAAGACTGTGGAAGCACAACACTCATGCTTATGTTAGCATGAAGTCTTAGCTTCATATGTTCATAACAAACCAACAGGGAGAAAGAACATTTTATGGAAGACCTTGAAGGTTCGGTTGTTATTATAGCAATGAGCACTAGAGCAACACCTCTTTACTAGGTTATAATCTCTTCAGTGGTGCTTACGTGAGTGGTTCAGAAGGTACAAGTATCTAACCAGAGCAGTAACACTTCCACACAACTAGCCACTGAATGTTGTAGGTTGTCATAAATGTTCCCAACCTCTTTAGGATAATTCCTTCCTCTTTTGTTAGCTACAACAATATTTCTTTACGTGATGAGAGACTTCAGTCATAGACTGGGCCCCTGTTGTGCAAGCTTTGGTTTAAACTCCCAAGAAGCACAAGCCTGGCCCAGGGCCATTTGGGAAATTTAGGCATGAGTTACAGCTCAGGACAAAATGGCACAGCAATAACAAAAGCCACTACATTGGTACAAATTGAGATACAGAGCACAACTCTAGTGTCTGAGGAAAAGCAACTGGACAGACGCTAATTCTTGCATCACTTAATGTGTTATAGCACACGTACTCAATCATAGCGATCCTGAAAAAGTCACATACACATGACCATGCTCTCCTCCTGCTAGTAAGTGAAATTTGTGTGCATGTGGGGGTCTTAGCTTTGCTAAGAGAAACCCTGGAGTGCAGTTATCATAGAAAGAAATTGACTGAGAATGTACATTCTGTAATAAAGAGAAATTTTTTAGCATTTAAAATGTTAGCTCTCACACTAAGCACATGGCACTCAAATCCTACACATAAGAAAGTTCAAGCAGAGAACAGAGCTGGACATCCTCTTTCCAGATTTTAGTGCAATTTTAGATTTTGAAAATAAAGCAATCACATTTATCCATATTTTTTTCAAACTATCAATCTACAAAATTTTGAATTAAAAAACTGAGAATCTTGAAATCTAAATAAACTGCAGTTTAACAAAAGTGAAACATATTTCAAATAAACATTAAAAGGGGATTTGTTTTTAAGTCATTTGGCTTCAAAATGACAGAAAGTGGTTTTGTGTTAGGTTGTGCTTGTTATTATTATTCCTATTATTATTATACTCTCGTTATTGCCAGTATTAATAAAATACTTGTATCCACTAAAGCCTAAGAATGTCCATCAGAGACCCACGTGCCGGGTATTTTACTGATGTTTATTTGAAAGACTGTCCTTGCCTGAAAGAACTTCTAATTTTCTGTTGCACCCAGGGGAACAGAGAACAGAAATAGTTGCTTAGCATAGGAGCTGGATTATCACAGATCCCCAGTGTCACAAGATACATCAAAACCTAGTCCATCATCATCAAGAGTAACACAGGAGACCTGAGGTGACCCAGGCAGGCTCAAAACACCACTGTGTCTTAGTGAGAAGTAGACCTGACCTGAACAGCTTTCAGACTAAACAGATGCAGAAACAGCTGGGATGAGAAGAAAAGAGAGAGGAAAATGCTGATTCAGTCTTACAAATCAGGAGGTTAGAAACTTCAGCACTGAGCTAGCAGAGCATGGCATGGTGGAAGAGTTTCCCAAAGTCACCCAGATACAGCAGATCCCTAATGTCCCAGCCCGGAGTTAAAACTACAAAGACATTCTTTGCAGATAGCACAGCGTGTGGCCGGAAGGGTGTCTGAAAAGAAATGGGAACTGTCTGAAAAGAAAGGGAGTCTGAATGACTCTAGGGGAGTCATTACAGTATCAAGTAGCTAATACGTAGTAGGGTAGTGTTTAATTAACGTGGCTCAATGAGCTACCACCACCTGGCTGGACCATGGTCACTGATTATATGGATGTTCTTACTGAAACTGGGAAGTTTTACACCTGCAAAACCTGTCTTCCATGGGGTCTAAGCCAAGGCTTCTTACCTGCCACTAGAGCAGGCTAAGGGCTTTGGTACCTGCCCAGGTACCTAGACCCAAGCTCTGGTCCCAGCCCTTCCCTGGAAGCTGTGCTACTTCCAGCAGAGGTCAATGGACAGGAGACCTGGTTGCTTTTACACCTCCAGAGCTTGCTGCTCAGCACTGTAATGTCAACAATTTTTTCCAATTAATACATCAGGCTGGGAGCGGCAGCAGGGCAGACCTGCTGCAGGGTGCCTCTGGGGAAGGGTTTGCTGCTCCAAGCTGTGAGGGTAGTAACTGCATCTGCCACCATGGCTACCTTTAACAGGGAGCCCAAATCAGTCCTAACCTGTGCCCACGGCTCATCCGGGGGCTGTGGGGCTGCTGGTAGCTCCTCATGCCGCCATAGATGTTGGAGATCACCATCTAGCCCCCACAAGCCCACAGAGGATGTGCAGAGAGACTCCCTTCAGCCCCTATTGGGCATTACCAGTGTCAATCCTAGCACACTGACTAGAGCCCTTCTGTCTCCACTTTAAATTAAGTCTTAAAATATGGGCCAGATATGATGGATTTGTAGACAGTTGCTCAGGGAAGAAAGTGCTGCAGGGGATTCATTACACTACGGGCTGACAGCTGATACCTAAGTATTGCAAAACCCATGGGGTTTCCAGAAGGAGCTTGACATGAAATATGTGGTGAAGGAGCAGTGCAGGCTGCAGAAGCCACGGCACCCCAGAGAGACAGATGTGAAATGGAAATTACTGAGGCCAGTGATGGCCACAGAAAGAATAGGGAGCTGGGAAATACCCAGCCCAGTTGGAAGAGATCTGGGATGGGGAGGAGACAGGAATACTGGATCCCAAATAAGAGGAGTTCAGCTCCCTTTCTAGGGCAGTCCTCCTTATAACCTGTGCAACTCAAAAGATAAGCTCTTTGTGATGGATGTTGGTGATTTTGGCATTAGATTTATAACCTGTTTTACAGGAATGGGAGTCTGGAGACCTGGATTCTTGTATCTCGACCCTGCTATCGATTTCCTGAATAACCTTAGTGAGTCGTACAGACCCACCTTTCCAAGTGTGGCAGCCTGAAGTTCGGTGCCAACCCCATGGTCAGCCCCACAGCGAATCCCTCCTACGACCTATAAGGCCCACTTTGTGAATTGGGAAGTTGGCCTCAATTCTGTGAGCCTCTGTTTCCTAAACTGTTGCTAACGATATTATCCTTCTGCAAGGTCCTTCCAGAGGCACCATTTATTCATGCTCACAAAAAATAACAAATGCAGGGACAGAGGAGGTATGGAAAAGCAAGCCAGATAAAAGCATTATCTGAAATCTGCATCACCACATCGGCAAGTGGAGCTGTATCAGAGGGGGCAGAGGAAACTCTTGTTTCCCCCACCTCCCTCCAATCCTTCACTCACACCCACCCTACAGACACCTGACCAGAAAGAGACTAAGTTGATACCGAAAACCAGAAAACAGCAAACCCCGCAGGCTTATCTAAGACTACCCCAAATAAACCCACAGAAAAAAGGCTCGTAAGTACTTGGTACTCATTCAGCACATGTCATCTGATAATCTTGGGGCAGCTTACAATGTCTGGCTAGGGAGCAGCAGGCCCAAGCACTTCTAAATAACAGACTAAGTTAGATGACTAAATATGGTATTTTTTATGAACTTGGAGCACCCACTTTGGAGTGCTTGGCCCAGGATTGATTCCTTTTGAGACCTAGGCCTTTGATCTCACTGCTAGACAAAATAATTAAAGGAACTGAAATACAATCGAGGTTTCTTTCCAGCTTAAAAAAATTTAAAAAAAATACTTGGATATCTTTTTTGGACTCTTCAGATAAAACATCACATAGAAAAACAACATGGTGTCTCTCGAGCTTATTCCATCAGCTCCCTTCTTTTAAGCCCACATGTGAAGCTACTCAGATTTTTTATTGGGAGGGAGAAAAATTGGAAGCATCAGGTAACCCCAGGGGAGATGCTCAACTTTAAACCGGACACAGTTCCCTCTAAGGACCATTACCTAAAATGTTCTTTTCATACTGAAATGCCCCTGCTGAGGGATTTTGTTTTGAAAGGGGGCCTCTGTTTGGAAAGAGGGTTTTCTTTGTTGTTGCACACACAGATTTGGTAATTTGGGTGGTGCTTCATTTTTCTTGAGCCAGTGCTCACCAGCCTGCTTGATAGCTCCACTTTAGTGACAAAGATGATCTGCATCCCTCACAAAACACACAGAAGATTCCATGGCTGGAGCAGGAGGGAGAAGAGGTCCATATCACAAGACGGGGGAAGGATTTGATGGGTTCCTGCTAGCTCCTGCGACACAGTCTGAGGTCTCAGGACTACATCAGAACAGCCCAGTTGTGCTTTTTCTCCTCTCAGCAAGGCAAGAGAGTGGCAGAGTGGTTGAGGGTGTTTCCTACAGGTCCAAAGGTGCCAAATGGAGCCTTACTTGGATTTTATGCTATAAAGTGTCCCAAATTAACCCTAGTGGGAAAGAATATCTGATAATTTGGAGTAAGGCATCAAAAGCAGGTACGACATAGTAACTTCAATCACTTTCCTGGAGAGCTTAGGTTCTTCAAGTAGGCTACATCACTCATGAGGACTAAAAAAGTCAACTTTAGGTGTTTCAGCTGCAAATTTCGATACCTAGAGAGCGAGGTCTGAGTGAAGCCTCTAATGCTACCAACAATCTAACCTTGTCTCCTGGCATAAGCTAGTTTTGCATCCTCTGACCATAAACTGGTGTTCAAAAGCCAGTGCCTAGAAGTATAGTGAAAAATCAATATTGACCTAAAAGGGCACTGGTTTTATCCTTCACACTCACCTTCTATCATGAGGCATCTTTCTCCCCCCCGCCACCTCTTTTTCTCTTGCTTCCCTTTTCTCCCCTTCAGTCTGAGATCCTGACAAGGTAGGAAGGCAGAAGACTGATTTCCTCGTCATTGAGCCAGTTAAAATGGCTATTTTGGTGATGCTCCCAGCCTCAGATAGGTAGCCAGCACCGAGGCAAACCCAAGTGTGACCACACAGTCTGTAAGTCCTGGGCTGGCTTTGAAATCCTTTGGAGCAAGCACATCCCACTCCTTGCAAGCGTTTCATACAACATTCCTTCATTTTACATTTTGTTCTGTGGGAGTACATTTGTTATTAATCACTGGCACATTAATACAGTGCTTTCTAACAGTTAAACCAGATATTCCATCCTAGCAACTCAAATTAGTATTTGTTTGAATAATCTATTTAAGATGATGTCTGGCCAGCAGTGTGGTCTGGCTGGCAGCACTCTGCTCTCCCAAGCGGACGTTTTCATTTGGTTTGTTCCATATTTTCTTCCTCTGCTCTTATTTTATATCGTCCCCAAAAATCTTCCGTGCAAATTGCTTTCTCCAGCAATGGTTCCTCTTGCATTCGGTCCATGTAGGTCAAAGTACTTTTTTCATTGCTTGTCCTAAGTGTTTTGGACAAATGACTCTATTGAAACCAAATATTTTTGAGGAACATATTTTTGTGGCTTTTTGTATTATTTAAGATTCAAGTTTAGATACATATTCTGAGTACAAAATATATATGATACATGAAACAAAATATGCTGTTTGTATGCGTATATGTGCATCTGTATTTATTCTATTATTTTGCAGCATGGCCATTGATTACACATACCATCGCACTGATGTTGTTTTAAGGATTGTCCTCCAGAAGATCAAAGTCCTCCTGTCTTAATTAATTTCTGTTGTGATAAAAATGATAAAAAACTTGAGAATAATCAGACACTGATTTGGGATGGATATAAATGCTCTCCTTTTTTGAAAGATTTGAAGTCTGAAGACAACTTTCACAGTTCAAACTTGTCTCTAGAAAACACAAATGAGCAACAATTCATGTCCAGTAGCAATTTCTCCACTGAATCATACTCAGACTCTGGTCCAAAGTCCTTCTGTGTTTGGAGGAAGTATGAAGCTTTTCTGGCTTGGGTTGGCCACAGACTGCCTTGGAAAACAAAATTTTCAGAACTGTTCATTTTCAAAATGTTGCACTGGTAGAAATTTGCTTTGACAACACCCCTCTGAGGTACAGGGATCAGTGTAATGTGCTCTGACTTCACAAGATGTTGCGAACACAACCTTGTGCGGTGGGAGTCAAATTTGCCCTGTCAGCTCTCGACCAAGTCCACAGAGAATAAGTGTACAGAAGGAGGTAAGAACGCAAGTTATCCAGACCTCAGTATTTTTCAAAGGCAAAGACACTATATCTGTTGTGGGGCATTATTGTTTCTTTTTACTTAAGTATGTTTTCAGAAATCTGTTTCAATCAACTGTGATTGCAGAAAAATAGTTGCAAATGACTGCTTCCCGATGAAATCTGTACTAGGAAAATGATCATATTGTATCATATAAAAACTTCCCCTCATCTAAAGAAGTGTTTTCTGTAACAGTTTTCACTGAGATTAAAAGATACTCTTCCTTTTACCAGAAGAACTAATTATTTTTCTCCAACTGCAAAACAGCAGGTAAACAACGATGATCAGTCTAATAATTTCCTCCTCACCCAAGGGAAATCAAGGTGGGTTTTTTTTAAATATACTGAATTGAGATAAATGGATATCTTTTCCTGAAAACCTGTGTTTAAATTGATAACCACAACAACTTCCAAGAGGAAGTTGCACAAATCTTTACATCATAGATGATTTCCCTTTATTTGAAGTCTTCCAAAAAAGTGAGAATCCTGGAAATTATGTATGTTTGAGTCCTTATTTAATTTATTTTAGTCATATAATCATTGCTAGAAGAAAACAGCAGAAACCAGAAAAGTGATCTGCCTTTCTGTTGTATAACAGTTGCCCTATCAAATTTCAGACTGGGATATTTATTTTTGGAGACAGAGACTATAGCATATATCCATCGTACATATATTTACATTAATCTACAATTACATTCATCCAAACACACTCTGTATAATTGTTGCAATTTATATGTCCCTTTATGATTATAAAGTAAAAAAGGTAAATAAACTGGCAAGATCCTCGACCACGTGACCATCTCTCAAAAAAAATCCGTAGCCATGTTCTCCTAGGTATTCCAGAGAAAGCCAAAATCTGAGTTTGACAAACCATGCACTCCCCTGACTTCATGTCCGCCTCTCCTAGAAGCTCCTAGCATGAGGGCACAGGGAACCCTTCCCTGTGCTAGCACCTTCCATGTGTTCCTCCACAGGAGAAGATGTTGCCTGGGGAATGCAGTTTTGCCCCATTAGGCACACACTAAGGTCAAAAGGCCCACCAAGATCTAGCCCACTTTACCAGGGTCCCACAAGGACATGAGAAGGGACATGGAGAGTTTCTTTCACGCTCAACACAACGTAAGAACTGTTGACATCTGGGAGGGACTTGTCCAAAACCCACACTGCAGCTGCAAACTAGCAGTTGTACTGTAAGCAGAACCTGCTACAGACATGGTAAAGAACAGAGTAAACTCTTAGCTTCTAATCCAAAAACACCTGCAGCTTTTGGAGGTTATGGCTCATTTGTTGCAAATATATATCACCCCAAAAGAAGTCGCTTCAGGTTGTCTGATGATAATTTCATATTGGAAATTCTCTTTTCTACCTGAGGCAACACTTTTCTTATCATGATATCTTGCCATCTCAAAGTTCAGCTAGAAAAAAAGGTGGTGACCAGAACAAAGATACCCATGAACCAAACAAATCATTGACACAGAAGCCAAATCTAGAATATGAAATTCCTCTCCATGAGAGTGAACAACCACCGGAGGACCTCAGCACCCACAGAACCAAATGAGAAATCAACCTCTTTAAACTCACCAGCCTTCAACAATTTCTGTGCATCCATGAAACTTTCATTCAATCAAAAATGATAATAGCAAAACAGTAGCCCATAATTCATATACCAGGCAAGATATTTTCTCCTAAAGGCCAGAAAAGAGGACTAGGAACTAGAAATATGTTGTTACAGCTATATCCATTTGTAGATACGTAGAAGAGCTACAGATACTACTGTGCTGTAAGGCAAATTGGGAGATTCAAGCAGGTATTGGCAGGTTGGTAGATCACTGAACACAGAACATCTTTACTACTACATAACCAGATTTTACATAAAGGAGACACCTTTAAACACTTGCAATCCCTTTTTATGTACAGCAGTTAGCAGGATGTAGCAATTTTATTATTCTGTGCTTATGTGCAAGACTTGTCTTTGGTCTTGAAATTAGTCCAGGACAAACCCTTTCTATCAGCTCACTTCTGAAACTGAAGAGTATTCAGCTAATCTTCGTAGAAATCTATTGCAATCAAATTTGCTCAGAACAAAAGCCAATATACCATACTTACTTTAAAAGCTCTTTTTTGCCATTGACCTTGGTGTGAAAGCAGTATGCTCCATTGCTATTTTTTCTCCTCTATTGTTTGCCTTGAAAAGCAGCTGGTCCTTTATGAATATCTCACTGACTCAAAGGCAGAGTATTTTAACTCCCTTCAGGAGTTATTGTAACTCCTTTTCTAACAGACCCTTCCCTTGACCTCACTCCCACCCTCACCACCTACAGAAGATTTCCAAGAAGGTTAGAACAGAGATTTGCAAAACAAAAATGGTGTAAGATTTTTATTCTGCATCACTAGGCCAAGAGGCACACAGTACTGACTGAGTTCATAAAAAAGTATTTATCACTGATTCATAGAACTGGGGGGAGAAGAAGGAAAGGAGAGATTTTTCCTGAAAAAAGTGAAGGCCTGCTTTTTGGTACTTTGGTTTGTTTTTAATGAAAATTTTGGAAAGAAGAAATGGGAGCAAAGGTTTCCATTTTTTTGGAACTAACATTAAAATGTTCCAGTATTTGTTAAAACCACCTCTAACATTAAGCCCTTGCAGCTCCTGTTTAAGTGCATGGGAACTGTGAGCCCTTCCAGGACTGGACCCTCTAAATGCTGGCTTGCTGTAACCGACTTCACATACAGCCAATTCCCGAGTCTTTATCCAGGTTTTACTCAGCCTTTACTCAATCAAAGCTCCCACTTAGGGGCAGTAAATAAGGACTTTAGGAACTGGCCCAATGGATAGGTTCCACAGCATGCAAGACAATTATTATTAAGCGTGGGCGTTAGTCAGCAATAAGCCCTCCTCCACCTCTTAAACTTTTGGTGTTCCCACAAGGGAAGCTATTGAAAGCCTGTGCTTTGTAAGTTCAATTCCCTTTGCTGGCTTATAACACAGCTGCTATATATTATCTTATACATTTGACCACAAAGGTGCATTCTATAGGCAAGATTCATCCACTCATGCCATCCCTTTTTATTCATTCACTGCTTTTCAGTGTAATGTTTGGGGACCCTGTTCTCAGCCACTTGTACATTTCAGCACTTGAAACACACCAAGAGGGACAATCGTTTGACTGATATCTCCATCTTAGTATCTATACCCGTCTCTCTGTTTCTCTAGCTTTCTACCCAAGCCATTGTGTGCGCCAATTGTGCTATCATAAAGCAGAGTGTTGGGCTGTTTTGTGATGATGAAGAACCATGCAATCACAAGCTTTATTGCATACCATCCCATCCAGTGACCCCTGTTCTTATCATGAGAGCCCATTCAAGGGGAAATTACACCAGACTTCAACGGGGAAAGTGTCCCTCTGTTTCCAAGCTATTCAGGACAAAAGGTGAGAACCGCAGAACAAGCCTCTTCTGCTTTAATGGTGAAATGTTTCAAGCAATTGGGGTTGGGGGGGAGGTGGGAAGGGGGGCTAAGGGGGATGGGGAGGGAGAAAAAAAACAAAAAAAGAAAAACTCTATTGAGATCAGGTGGTCCCATTTCCCAGAGATAAACAAGTTCAATAATATACTGGTCAACAGAGTTACCCTATCCTCAACAGGCTTTTGTTTTTCAAAAAAGGACTAAAATAACCACTTGGAAATGTTAAACCAAGGCATGGCATTTTAATATGAAAATGGAGGCCTAGTATATTTTTGGTCCCTCTGACAACGATTGCCCTCAATTAGATCACTTATACTCAGTAAATTGGTTGCTGCGAGGGGTTTGTGATCATAAAAATAATTCATACATAGCAAGTTGCTTTCAAACCTGGGGTTTTTTTGCTCTTGTTGGTGTTTTTTTTTCTGCTTTTTGCTTATTGCCATAGTAACGACAAGTGCATATTTTGGCTTGCTTCCAAAATAATATTCAAGAATATTCTTTTCGTCCATTTTTAAGAGGAATCATTATGAATATTTGAATTATATTTTCCAATTAGGTGAACTGAAGTGTTTTCCAGCAACTCTGGTTTTTTACTCTCGTTTATAGAAAATGTGAAATTTTTATTACAGCAAGGACTTTCAAGACAATAGCTACAGAGACTATTTTTCAGTACTGTTTGTAATATCTAATTCAGAGCTAATTTTTAATGGACAGGGTTCGATGGGGATTTGTTAGAAAATTTCATCAACTTGAGTTCCTGCTTCATTTGCTGAAATGCAGTACTTGGAATTGACCCAGTGAACAGGAACACTCTTGTTCCTTTTAAAACATTACTGTATACTACAATAAACAGTGACTGGTTATCAAAAATAAAACGCTTGATTGTCTACAGATTTAGAGCACACATTTTTTGTCTTGGATGAACTGTTGGGTTCACACTGATTCACCACTGACACAGCTTAAACAAACACATACATTTTATTTTAAGCCTTGCGTTTCTTCAGAAGCCAATAGGATGTGCTCAGTTCAGAACAAAAGCAATTTCACGAGGAAATGCTTCTGTGATGGACACATTTTGTGCTTAGCTGTCTTTACTAAAAAGCATAGCTGAATAAATCTCAGTACCTTCTCTCTGTTTCACAAAACATCATCATTACAACTCATTTAGAGTCCCCAATGATATTGGTGTCTTTGTCCTTTTTCTAGTATAATTTTATATTTTCTCTTCTCGTATGCTCTTTTATATTTGCCCTGGTAATACACTCTTCAGCCCAGGTCCTGAGTGGATGAAAGCCAATCCAACTTGCTAAACCCACACTTTCACCCTCCTTCAGCAGTAAAATGTCTGTCACTTGAAAAGGAATCCAAAGTGCCCAAATCATTAAGGGATTGCTTAAGAAGGGTTTGATATGCTCCTGTCTCTGGACTCCTCTCCAAAATTTCTGCTGTTGGGGTTTTCCTAGTGGACAGCAATGGCCATTTCAGGTGAACTGAATAAACACAAAATAGAAGAAAGTATTTTTAAACCCAGGAGCCCATTTTAGCAGAGCCTGTTTCTGGTGACTCTGTTGTAGAAACCTAGGACTTGCTCGTCAATGGAAATCAACATCTGCAAACCCTCCAGGGTGTAAATATTAGGACTTATTGCAACATCAAGCTGTATTTTCCACCTCTAACAGCATAAACACAGTCAACCTGCTTATACTTCTGTGCAGGGACAGAAATAGCCTCACACATTGAACTCATACAAGACCCTTTTCCAAAATGGGCCGTAGGTGGAAAAGGTCCTGAAACTTCTGAAGTGTCATCCAGGGCCTCTCAACTTCCCTTCCAGTCTTGGCATCAATATAGGATTGAGTCAGACTCAAAAGCCTTTGAATCTCTGAAAAGCCGTATCTACTCATCATTTGTGCCTTTTAGAAGCATCTTGTCCCAAGAAACCGCTAAGATGAAACATAGCAGAAATGTCAAAAGCATAAAGCATGGTTTACGTGGCACTGGGGGAAGGAGCAGGAGCAGAGGAGGGAGATGCAGCGAAAGGGAGCTTTACAATGCCAAAGCGTGATGGGCTCTCTGCAAACAAAGGTGAAGGTCTGGTTCTGCCAAGATCCTCTGATCTCAGACTACGGCGGATTAGACCTACAGGCTCTGTCTTGCAGAGTTTCAGGCTAAGCAGACAAACTAAAACTCTGTGCTATACCTATCCTCTCTTTCATTACAGCATGAAACAAGCAATTAAAAAAAACAACAACTATTCAGACATGTTTGATCAGAAAGTACTTAAGCAACACAGAAGGAATCCACAGCTTTTGATATTACATTAATACACTAATATCTTAATCCTTTACCAGTGACAGACTACACATTTAAATCCCTAATGGGACCTGGTTTCCAAATTACATTATTTAATGTTTATTCAGTGAATAATCCAAATAGTATTTAACACCACTGAAGAAAAAACACACACACCCCCTGGGCGGATTGTCTGCTTTTCCTTTGCTTCGTAATTACCCAACCAAGGGCCCTATTAAATAACTCCATTTTTTATGATCTTAAAGTGAAATGAACCCTCTATTTGAACGCTGCACAGAAGAAACACTTCAGGCACACATGCACACTATAAAATCCAGCTCCATGTCAAAAACTTTCCACCGATCAAGATTGTTTTGATCCATTTAGGGACTTTCTAGCTAGACGTATTTAATACCAAAGGGCCTGATCCAGGCCCCATCCTGGAAAGAAGACAAAAGCAAACACCAAGGGAGCATCAAAGAAATAGAAATGGCTCGTCAATGAAATCTGTGTGTGTGGAAGAGAGGAAATTAATTGCCTGTAATGTTATACTGTAATTAGGACACTTTCAATGGGATTTGTGCCACCCAGCTGTGGACACGGCTGGTGGGGTTATAATCACCCAAGCTCCCTCACTGCCCGGCAGAAAGGCTCTTCCCCTTCTCTCTGGTGGGAGCTCAGGCAGCCGTGAGGCTAAGGGAGGTCTCTGTCTGATGGGGCTGGTGTTGGGTGGCACAAACACAGGCAGCTCTGTGCTGTGACAGCATGTCCTGGTGCTTCCTTGCCTGATCCCCATGGTGCTCCCCTCCAAGCCTTGCCCAGCAGCACCCCACTGCCGTGCACCCACAGGGATGGAATAGCCCATTCACTCCTTTGGGAAAGTCAGCCCCATGGTCAGCAGAATTCACTTGTTTCCCTGGGGAAAGGTGCCCGATTCCTCCAATGAACAGAACACACCCCTTTCACGGCCAAAGATGAGCTACTTTGCATTTCTAAGAGGCAAAGTGTCTTCCTGCCCCCACGTGCTCCTCGAGTAGAGGAAATCACCACAGACGTATGATACCTGCAACAACAGATGCTCCTGTAGCAGTCCTCACATTTTCATGCCTCTCTTCCACACCTGTCTTAAATAAAGGCCAGACTTTTTTCTTCTTTCATGGAACATCTCTAATTGAAACCTTCAGTCTTTGATATCTAAATCAACTTGAGTAGATCCTGAGGTTGTAAGTTAAAAAGTCTGTGAGGAAGTGAAGTTGGGGACATGAAGGAAAGGTGGCTTTGCCTCTTTTTGGAGCGAAGAATAATTCAGGGGTTCATTCGTAACACTAACAAAAAGAAGGCTTTTTGAAGAGATCTCCTTGGTTCAGATCTGCTTTGTATTTATCACAAATAGCCAAGGGTGCTTGATTCCAGCATTTAACTGTTTCAATCTGTATAGTTAAAAAGAAAATACCCAGCACAATTCCAGAGACACGTGTTTTGACATCAGAGCTCCTAGTAAGCTGTCAACATTTCCATTAAAGAGGCCTGCTTGGAGAGCTGGACATATCAACAGCTTTAAGAGCATATGGCTTGCAATAGAAGGCACACGTGTTACTACCAGATTGGATGTAAATGGATAGATTCAGGGATACATGGACAGACAGACAGCTCCTAGTAAACCTTCAGCTTCTGCAGTGTGCAGCCCTGTATTAGCTCCTACTGTCCCAGATTGTGACTAGCTTCTCCTAAAAGAGAAGCTGTTCAATACAGGGTGGTCCAGCAACATCCTAAATGCACTGCAGAGGGATGTGGCTTGTCCTCCCAGAGCCAGACTGGGAATGAGGGGTCAGTGGAACACTGCCCACCCCACACACCAGTGCAGGGGCTTTTGGAGAGACGCTGACTTAAAGACCGCATCATAAGCGCATAGCACCTAGAGCCTGCAAAGCACTTGCTCTCAGCATGAGACATTCAACCTTCCTACCTTAGTAACACAAGGAGATTTTGCTCCCAGCATTATTGCTCACATTTTTATGACATGATTGACTGAAAGAATTACAGGTCTTTTCCACAGACCAAGGCAAGCATCCCCAAAACTTATACTTTTGAGAAGATTTGGGTGGTATTTTTTGGACTGTTGACCATAGGGTATATAACCAGATGCAGAGAAAAGAAGAAATAGCACCTGATTCCTTTCCTTGTAGAACAGGGAACCTCAGTTATTTATGAGATATATGAGGTGACTCTTATACAGGCCTCACTGTAAGAAAGCCGCTCGTAATCCCTGGTGGATTTCATCCTACCCTTAAATGAAGCAGTGAATATTTATCCTCACTACACCGAGGGGGAACACCAGCACTGATGAAGTAACTCCCCCAAGGACTCCCCAGTGGGGCTGGGAACCTGACCTGCACCTCCTGCATCCCGGTCCAACCCGCCCTGCTTTAAGCAGCGTGGTGTTTTGGTGAGTGATGCTGAGAGCCAACACAGGGTTGTGTGGACATTGCAAAAGAAAAAGAGAAGCCAAAATGTGCTGCACAGTCTGAAATCTGAATTTACCGGCAGGGTCAGGGAGCTATTTTACTTGCTACCACTGTGAACTCCAGGAATGGAATCAATTAGTATTAGTTTAAAACATCATCTGTTTCAGTTTAACAGAAAGCTTCTGTTCAATGAGATACAGGGTTGGTAAATGAAAAATAAAAGTTGATCTGATTTTAGTAACTCCTAAGGTACTATTTTAGGTGTGGTGAAGAGGTATATCATACATCTGCCACAAACGTGTGTGACCATACATTACTCTCGTTTTTCTTCATGTCTTCATAGAAGAATATCCCTGCAAGTCATGCATGAGCGCAAATCACAAATCTGTGCTTAGCAAGATGTTTCACCGGTGACTTTGCAGATGTGTGACAGCATTTTCTTCGATGATACTGTTAGGTGATAAACCAGCTATTTTTAAATGAATATTTGCCCAGGTAATTAAAAACATCTTTAAAATCACGATGGAATAATTCTTTTCCAGGCATCATTTCTATCTTTAGAGAGATAAACTCTGTGTGGTTTTTTTTTACTATAGATTTTGACAGGCTATGGTAGGAGGATTCATTAGAGAGCTGCAAAATACTAGAGTGTTCTAACGCAATGAACTCGCTCCAAGCAATACTGCATCTTTTTTCACAAAAGATTTTTAAAGTACTGTCATCCTTTCCAATTCAAAACAGTCCTAACACATTTCAGTTCCTCAGGGGCACCACCAGCTTGCTCCTGATCTAAGCATCTTCCAAGGTTAACAGCATATATTACTTTATAGGTAAAACAGGAGCGATGTTATTGAAAACTGACCTTACGGTGATCTTGCCTATAGAAAAACAAATCCATTGGCTGCAGTTGCACCTTTTGTTTCATACCCAGAATTATGAGACCAGAGCTAAAGAACGCCACAGAGACAATTCAGTTTAATGTTACTGTTCCAGCATTACTACTAAACTGCTTGAATTTCTCATCCCAATTTTTTGTTCTCTGAATGCCCCTTCTCTCTTTTGATACTGCTTTTAATTTTCTCTCTTTACTTTTTGGAGAAAAAAAAAATCAGAGGAGGTCCGAGGACTGAGAAGGCTTTTTTTCTCTCCATGCCGCTTCAGAAATAAAGAGACAGAATGAAGGGAAAACCAAGGGAGGAAGAGCAGAATATTTTTAATATTCCCATCCCAAAAAAAGCAACTCTAAGTAAATAATTATCTGTGCAAAACATCATCATTTTCCAACCAGTTCTTCAAGGCTTCATCAGTTCCCCAGGTCCCTCAGCTGTGCCTGCGCCAGCTGGCAGAGCAACCCTCTCCTCTCGATGTGCCATTTTCACACCACGATAGCCATAACTAGTGATGGCACCACTGCTCGCACTGCTCAACTCTCTCTGATTTAGCCTATTGATTAAGCAACACTGTTAAGAAACCACCATGAAGATAGGGAAAGGAAAGCAGAGAGGAGCGGGGTTTATTTCAGTGGGACAACTCAACCCTCAGCAGCGTGATGAATTGCTGACGGAGCTCGAGAGGAAAGGCCAGCCTGGCCTCCTGCAGACACCCAGCCCAGCGCAAGAGTCAGCAGAAAAAGCCGTGGAAAGGGGTAGGGAGGGAGTGTGGGGCGAGATGAAACAGCTGCTGGGCTTCCTAATTGGTGGAAAACGGCATCACGGCCCTCAGTACACTGCAGCAAGGAAATGCAAAAGTGGAAACTTATAGATATATTTTTACATGGTGATAATGATTTTAGCATCTGCATAACGTGCATGAGCCAGGGCCTAGATCCCTCCTCACTTAAATCACTTAAAGTCCTGTTCTGCCTGAAGGTTATAATCTGTTTGCTTTTATTGCTGTCTTATGAACTTTCCATCCCAATCTACTAATGAAAAGAAGTGACACAAGGACTGTCAAATAAATTCTGCAAGGGGGGTGGGAGAAGAAAGAAAGATTTGGGCTCAGTGAGGCAGGGTAGCAGGAGCACATTGAAAATGTGAAGTCCAGGAGAAGAGGATGGTCATTGATCAGGAAAGTGGTTCTTTGGGGCTTCTAAACTTTTCTAAGCCCACAAAACCAACCCTGAAGCACGGCTACCAGCTTCCTGCTAGACGTTTGCTAGGCCACCAGTGGACCTCACTGAAGGAAGACCACTTTATGGAGAGAGCTGAGACCTCCAGTGATGAAGTATTAAGAAGCTATTCCCGTTCCAGATGGTGTAACCGATGCTGATTAACCTAAATTATGTCATGCAGCGAACAGTATCAACCCACGCTGTGTGCACCATCTCAGATTGCAAGAGAACAATGGGGAGCAGAAAAGGAGACAATGGAGGCCACAGGAGTCTGGTACGCGGCAGGGTCACAAGGTACAAAGTAGAACAGTAAAATAGATATTTTCAGTGTGCATTTTCCTTTGCTGCAGATTTGCTTTGCTTCTGTGCTGCGGGAAAGAATGACATGGCATCCTCCTGGATTAAACGTATTACGAGGTAACTGGGAAAGCAGAGATGTGGTCTCGCTTCTGTTATCGTTGTTACCCGTTGCTGTTCTTTTTAATAAAATTTTTAATAGATGTGAACCAAATCTATCCTGGATCTGACCAACACCAGACAAGACTGAGTCTGGATTTGCAGAAGTGGGAATTTGTATTCTCCACATTGGCTCATCCATTTTGCCATTCCCTGAAATAACCTGATACACACTTTCATACATTTATAACACAAATGGCTGAGAAAAGCATTATTTTTTATTACAAGGACAGTGTTTTTCACAATTCTCAGTAATTCCTGCAGAACAATAAATTCATTTTAAGGTCTTCCACACCCGTCTATCTGAATGGATATCTGGGGAGAGAAAGAGGAAATGGAGATCTTTTTGAGACTAAAGACAGTCTGATCTTTCTAGGGGTAAGGACATACGTATTTATGTATATTTAGGTCTGTTGTTTATCATAGGATTATCTTCTACAGGAATACAAGTCTGGGAGATGAGAGGAGAAGGGATAAACAGCAAAATAAGATAAATTATCTGTTCGGACCTGGAAATAAATGACTGACATGGCTCATCTCTGCATGAAATTACTATTATTGCATTATTGTTTAGATATCTAATATATTTCATCAGAAAGCCTTCAAGTATTTAATTTCAACTAATCCTGTGAAGACCAGTTGGTCCATTAGACACTGGATATGTAATGAAGAATACCAAATACACTGTTGATCAACATAGAGTGAAAACAGCATCTGGTTTATTCCAGAAAAAAAGAAACTCTCGATGCTTATGATTTCAAAGGTCTTATTTTTAAATTCCTCTCCTAGAGCAGACCTGATAAATGAGGAACCCACGACAGAACAGCATAAAACTGGGGCATTCACAGATCACAAACCCGGCCTTTGGGGAAGAAATCCCCTCTTTTGATTTACGTGGCCCTGAATCACCCAGGATGTCAGCATAAATTTTAGCTTCCAACAAGCCTAAAATATGAAAACTGATTTTAGACGTAATAGCCTTGTTCCTCATGTCTTGCACCAAGTCCATACACAGCCATTAGAGGTCTGCTTGTTGCGTTCCCATGAAAAACCATAACATTGACCGAGGCTAAATTAATCCATTTGTCAGCATCTGCTGACCTGTGCACCTGCATTGGAGTTTGTAACAAAATCCTAAACTAGCATCGCTGGGCTTCAGGTTCTGGCAAAAATGGTTCGCCGAGTACATGCTACAGTTCTTGAGACTTCCCCGGGGGATGCGACTCATTGGAGAGATGGATGGATACTTATACAAATGTATCCAGATCAGTTTAACCTAGAAATTTCAGGAGATCAAGTTTCCCAAGAGATTCCCTCGGTTGTTAGAATATGTTTTATCATTTTTTCCTGTTAAAGCCTGTGTTTGATTTTCCATGAAAAACTCACTGTAGTGCAATTGGTTCTCAGAGAACAAAGCAGCACAGACGTTATGAAAAAGAAGGAAGGAAAACAAAACCAAATAATTGAATGAGACTGTTTTAAATAACTCCCAAATTGTCGCAAGATCGCAGAATTCATATACAAGGCTGAAGAAAGGGGGAGCTAATTTTCTCCAGAAAAAAATGTGGTCCTTTCTCTATATTATGCCATTCTGAATTTTTCATTTGCAAGTGTTACTGAAGACTGCATACACATGTAAATATTCATATTCAAAATATTCCTCTTGAAAAAGCATGTGTGAAAGGGACATTATGGAAATGAGACTGGATCAATACCAGAGTGAAAATGGGATTCAGACCTATTAAGACATCGGTGTGCTTCAAGCCCAGTGTGCAGGCTTTCACTTCTTTCCTTTTCCTGGGCTCTGACTGCTATAGCTGAGACCCAAGATCTTTCTGAGATGGACAGACAGTAGCGATGAAATTACTTGAAGACTAAAGAAATTTAAGGAATTCCCTCCGTCTAGCATATCAAAAAGTTCAAAAGTTACCACTGTCTCAGTGGCTAAGCAGCAGAAATGTCAGGTGTTAAAATATTTTTTTAATGAAAATGAGAAAGGCAAAAGAACCACCAAAGGCTGGGTACGAGGTCCAAGATAATTCAAAGAGAATTCACACACATATTTGACACACCAGGCTATTTTCCATCAGACTAAAATAGCAAGAGAAATTTTATATTCTCCCTTTTTTTTAAGTGTTCCTATTAAAAATCTGTATCAAAATTGTGATAAAAATTTAAGCTGCATATTTTCATTCACCAGAAAATGCAAATCCAGGGCAACATATTTAGTTACACATATTGGTCAGAATTGTTGACCTTTTAACCAAGATCACCTAAATAAGATAGTTCACAGCAAGAACATAAAAGGAGCCAGATTACAAACTGGAGATCCATAGATTCTCTTCAAAGGATTTGCAGAAGGTAACTTATATAAACAAGCCCATATCCAGTAAGATGAAATTTAATATCTATTTTCTGCACTTCTCTTACAGACATTTTTTGGATTCAACATTAACAATGGTTAAAAATTAAGAAATTTAATCTTTTCTTTTTTCCTAAAAAAAAAAAATCTAGGAACTTTCAATGTATTATTTGATACGTGACAAAAACAGTTTAGTCTTTTCTAATTCCATCATACCTTCATATTAATAAAGATGCCCCCACTTTTATTTGGTGGCAACAAGTAAAGAAGGGCTTTCCATGTAGATGAAAAGAAAAAAACAGTAGACTAGATGCAAAGTTGTCTTCTGAGCCCATCATTGGCATTTCTAGGCCAAAAGATCTCATTTAAAACATCCAAGAAAAATATTTTACAAATAATATGGGAGGCTTTCCTACAGCACTGATGCAAATAGGAGATCTGGCAGGAAAAGTAGGGAGCAGAGCTGAAATTTGTCAAAATATAACATAACTGGCAAAATCCACATCCCAGAAAACTGTCAAAGGAGAACAGAAAGCACTGGCTTGCTTTGAAAAGCCATATCTTGGAAGAAATTTGAAATCCTGGAGGGGCATTGCAGATAGAGAAAAAGATGTTACCAGGAAAGAAGGTTCAACTTTTATCAATTTCCAGAAAATCTTAATCCATGGATATAGAAACTGCAAGAAGGAAAGTATCTGCCTGCTGCCAAACCCAGCTGGAATTTTATTTTGGAGAAGCTGAAACAGTAAAAGTTGTGAGAAAATTAAAAACCTTCATTTCAGCAATTTTTAATAAAATGCTTTGATTTTTCCTTTGGGATAAACTCTATTTCTCCTTTTTAAATATATCTACTCATTAGATAGATAATATGCAATGCACCAAATAATTTAAAAACTAAAATCAAACAACATATTTTAATTTTCTTTTTTTAAAAGAAGTTTAAAATAAGTTAAAAAGTGACAACTAGATCAAAAGGGATTTAGACCCCTTCATTAGATCTGAATCATTAACAGGCCACCCAAAAAAGCAAAAGAAAACTGGACTTGACTTTCCAATGATATTTCCTTTATTCCTGGTGGTCTCTGCCATTCTTAGAGTCACATTTTTGCTAAGCAAACAAAGTGGCATGAAAAGAAAATCTTTTCTCATCCATAGATCGATTAGATTAGATCATATCAGATCCCTATCAATCTGCTGAAATATATGGGGTGCTTTCGCTCTTGGCCAGCTAAGACTGTAGCAGATGAATTTTGGTACCAAAGAGATCAATAAAAGCTTCATTCTCTTTCTCTGCCTGCCTAAATATATTCAATCACATGGTGGAGAACACAAATACATATAGCGATATAATTATTTAAAACGAGCTTTTTTACCACACAACATTTTCCTTAGAGACGCAGGACCTTTTCTATAAAAAGTGTAATTTCTATTTATTTTCCTTGAAATTATTTTCCTTCTATTTATTTTCCTTGAAAATAAAATAGTGGCAACAAAAAAAAGCCTGCCATTAGGAATGTCTTTAATTTTATGTTACTTTTTCCATCTGTATTCTTTCTATAGAAGTAAACCTCAACTCCAAGATGGTTTTTAAGATTTACATGTTTATTTCATTTTGTTTAATATCCTAATCGGTTCACAGTAAATTTGACCACACACACATACACAGTGATCCCAGCTGGTTGAATGTGGTGAGCCAAGCCAAAGACACAGTCAAAAATACAGCCCCGCTGCTGAAAACTTTGCAAAATTATAAACAAGACCCTTAAAACTATAGCTTGGCATCACACGCCTACAACCTGATGATAACACTGTTTACAGGAAAACAAGCTAAAAGCAGTTCCCTGTTCTTTGGTGCTTAAAGGGTTACGGTAAAGGAAAAACTTGTATTTAGATACTATTGATGTATAGATTTGCTCCTGATTTGGCCCAATGTTGTGGTTTTCATAAGCAGGTCTGACGATGCTGTGCTTTCCTTGCAGGTAGGAGAATGACACGAGTTAATATCTGAATGAACTCTTCCAGTGTCTTAACCCTCTTTTCTCTCTCTCTCTCTCTTTTTTTTTTTTTTGGCAGTTAATTCATTATCTTTTGCCGCTCCCTTCATTGTAAAGCCCAAAACAAACAAATCCAAGGGCTTGTTTGCAGCCTTCGGGGCTGCTTTACATTTCACGGGAAAACACGGGGGGAAAGCTGAGGCTATAATCTTCAAAGGCATAAAAACCTCCGGTTTCGAAGGTATTTGGTCTGTCCTGATTTGTGCCACAATCTGTTCATCAAAACCCAGACTAGAGTGAAAGGTCCTCAGTGGAAACACCCAGGACACCAGGGCTGGGAGCCACCGGACGCGGGGGGGGGCTGCTTCCCAGCCGCAAGCCATGACCTGGGCAGGCTGCAGGAGGAGCAGCCCAGGGGTCTGCCGCTGGTCTGCGAAACTTTGCCCCTTTTCCTGGGTTTTTACATAGAAAAGTTGTTGTGCTGTAAGTACCTTGATATGCCCTTCCTGACATATCAAAAATTTGGAGGCTGATGTAGCAATGCACAGGGAGCCCAGACGAGGGCTGTGAAGATACCTGCCTGCATTTCCTGAGCCACTGCCTTTATTTTTTATGACACTGAAAGTCCGACAGTAAAGTCAACAGAAATTCAATGTACAACTATCAGTTCAGTCGAGGAAAAAGAGACAGAACCAGACGACCATATTTAAAAATAAAATGGAATAAAAATAATATTCAAAAAGCCCTTTTTCCCAAGGAACGCCCTTGGAAACAGAGCCTGACTGTGGTGGGATGGACAAAAACATACCATCCGTGTTTCTAAGCAGCCTGGACTTCCCACAGTACGTGGGTGCTCTTTATGGGAGACCTGGATGAGCAAGGGCAAGATCACAGGGTGCAAAGATCAAATACACCCACGATCAGAGCAAGATAATGACTTGAGGACACGGAGGCGTTTTGTGCTGCCTGCAGCTCGCGCAGCTCTCCTTGCTCTGCCTGTGAAGCTAATCACAAGCCGAGCCGCGTTGTCCTATAAAGCTCGTTATCAAGATTTCACATCTGGCCTGCACATCTTAATTTAATGATGATATGGCAGCATCCCCTCTCCACTGCACAGCACAAATTATCACGTTGCTTTCTGAGGACATAAATCTCATTTAGCATTTCTTCCCCTTCAGGGAGTTTTACAGGCCAGAGAGCAGGAAAAAGATATCCACCCGGCTGCGCATGAGGAGCTTCTTATGTGGGTAGTGAGTCTGAAAAGCCACCCCTCCCCTCCTTCTGCATCCTTAATACCTTTCCCTAAACTCCCCGAGCCAGGGTATAGGCTGGCAGAAGACCACGGAGGTTGATGTGCACCAGCTGGGAATGTGGTCCGTTTTGTGCAGAGCCTTTCAAACCACCCGCCTGTCACTTCAACTCCTGTTTCTTGGGGTTTTTTGCAAGAGGGATGTAGAAGGAAGAATTCTGTCCAGTTCCTCCTTTCTGGAGACCTCCTCAGGTTTAAGCGCTCCTCTCCAGGCAGCAGGCATGGGTTAAGCATGCACTGGAGGCTGGTGGGGCCAGCCCGTGGTGGAGGCAGAGCAGAGCTTCTTGGCCACCCCATAACAACGTCTGGGTCCTGCCATCTTGATTCAGTGCTCACCCCAAATACACAGGAAAACCAGTTTTCTGGCTAAACAAGTTAAATCAATAAGGGGGGAAGAAATTCCCAGCGCCGTAATGGGGACAGTGGTGTCCACAGCCCCATTCTTTCTCAAAACTTTGTTATTATGGGATGGAGTGTTAAGGATCTGTCAGCATTTCTATTACAAACCTCAGTCTTTAGAGGTTTATAAACGCAGCCATTTAAAATAACACTGCATTAAAAAGTAGGTATGTGAGTTGTCAGCAGTGGTGTTTCTGTTTTCTTTAAGATGGTTTAAAGACGTTTTAGCAGATTATTAGCCTTAGAGAGGTCAAAAATAATCAGAGGTGGTTTTTCGGCTACGTTTTTGGCTACCTCTGAATAAATAATGGTTTAATTTGAAAAACATTGAGTACATAATATGAACTGTCTTTAAGCAACAACAACAAAAAAAGGAAAAGCCTCAGTTAATGGCCATGCTATTTATGTTTTAGAAACAGCTCCTGCACATGCACAGCGAATGCTCAGCTTTTAAAACTTTCCCTGTGATGTGGGTAATGCGATACAACAATAGTGACATGGACAGAGCGGTTGTTCTCATGTCCTGAGCTCACTCCTCACAACCCCGTGTCACCTCTGGGGGACAGGCCACCCCCAAACGGGGGCTGGCCCCAAACAAGACACTCAGGATGGGGCACCAGCGGCTCAAGGAGGGGGCACAAGGGCACCTCAAACCCCTCCACCTCAGCCCAAGCTCCACCAGCCGTTGCTGAAAAAGCAAGCTCTGACCCCGCTTCACAGCCTGGGATGGGTCGGTGGATGAGACGGTGCCCTGCTCCCCAGCAGGCACTGCCAGCACCGGCATCTCCTCCCACGTGAGGAAGCCCAAGACATCTCATCTTAGGTGAGCAAGGGGCACACCTAAGTTAATGGCCAGAACAATTATGGTTTTGGGCTGGCCCCTGCCGTGGACCTCAACCAGCTGAGGACAAGTCCTGGAGACCTCACGGTCTGTGAAACTGAAGGGGGAAAGACTGGAGGGGGAGGGAGAAACTGCCTCAAAAACTGCCTGTGTGCCATTAAATGCTGTTACCAGCAAAAAGTCAAAATGATATTTTTTTCTTTCCCTCCATGAAGAAAATTGCAGGCCTGATATTTTGTTACAGCAATAATTGCCCCTCAGATTGGCTTGCAATTATTTTGGTGAGTCTGACCTTCCAAAGTGAAATGACATGAACAGCACAGCATCCATGAGCCCAGGTAACAGCCAGCTTAACAGCTTCTAATTATTTCCCATCAACTCTTGATCTTCTTCACCCGATTGTTGCTTCAAAGTATTTCAGCAAAGAGATGGCCTCAGCACTCTCTATTTATCTCAGTGTCTTGGTGAAAGTTTTGGAGCACTTACGCTGGGCGGAGAGTAGAGACTGCCTGTGCTGCCTGAAACACATTTTTAACTAACAAAGCAACGGTTTAGTGCTAAACTTATTATATTACTCAGACAAGACATTTGAGATTTTTTTTATAATTATTAATGTCTTTGCCAGAATATCTATTTTGAAGATTGTTCATACATAGGAACTTAATGAAAATCATGACTGTGGACTAGTTACTTCAGAACAACTATGTCAATGTAAACTTTGGAGTGGGATTCTCTTATTCTGGAATAAATAACCAATTTCAGAGCTGGATAAAAATAAATGTAATCGAGATTACATTATGGACAATGTAAAGGGCCTGCTTTGCCTATCCTTCCCTTTGCAGAACCCATCACTGAACAGTGATGTGAAGACGACCCCTCAGTTTGCCCAGAGCAAGTGCTACCGCTTCCTGAAGTCTTCTCCTGAGATCCCACCGCTTCAGCCCCCCCATCCTGAGAGCTGATCAGACCCACCCTGGAAAGGACCAGAGGATATTTCCTCCTCCATCAGCACCGGGCACATGCCAGGTGCTGCCCTGATTCCCATTTCTGCTCTCCCTTTCTCTCCCATGTTTTCTGTTCCTTCTATAATTTATTTCCTCATTCTCTCTCTAGCTTGTTATATATTAGAAAAAAAAAATCTGATCTAGCCAGCCAAGATTATATTACTTCTTCTATTTATTTATGTAGCTGTGTTTCTGTGAGCCTGCGACCAAAAAGGCAACAAAAAGCAATGCCTTAAATAGCCTGCCCGTGGTGGGGCTTGCCTGGCGCTGATAAGGCAGGGTGCTGCCCCTCGCCAGCGCTGAGGCCTCGCCGTGACTCAGCTCCGGCAGCTGTTTGCTAGCGTCGCTCTTCTTTTCTTCCTCCTTTTCATATGTGCTTGTCTTTGGGACTTGGTTTTGCTTTCTCTTCCCAGAAAGCAGAATCGGACTCCAGCAATAACAGTAGCAGAAACAACCCCAATCTGTCTTCATTAAAACTTCTTCGTTTCCCAGAAAAGGCAGTTGCACCATCTCTAACACTGTCTAACCATGATCAGAAAGGGGTTTCTTCATGACAATGGATCAGTATTAAGGAAGATCATTCAAAAGCGAGAGCCTTAATATTTTGCATTTCAGATGCTTTCATGTCTTTTATTCTGCTTTCTGGAGTCAGAGATCTTTGTATTCAAAGCCCCAAACATTATTTATAGCACTTTATGGAGACAGACCCATCAGCACTCGGGCTCTCCAGACCCCTTCATGCGATTTTCGTTAGCATTGTACCGCAAGCCCACGACATTTAGCAAATGAGAAACCGAGACGCAGAGGCACAACAGTACTGCAGCAAAACGAGCCTGCGTCTTCGCAAACCCCATACAAGCATCCCAGCCGCTCACATAGCCTTCCTGCCTCGGAGGAACTACTGGTTTATTTATTAGCAAAAGGCCAGTTGTGCTATCTCCTTGCAGTTATCTGCCTCATCTTCTTCCAACCCACTGCTGCAGTTGATTTGGTTTTATGCACTTTATTCCACTGGAAGAGCAGAATTTGACCTGGCGTTTTCACTTCTTGCTGGTGCCCGGGGTCACTTTCTCACCCTCAGCCCTGGAGAACTACATTAATCCTGCAGCACCACGAGGCAGTGATTTGCACAGGACAAGGAAAATTATAGAGTTGATAAACTCTGCAACGGGGGATGAGTAAGGGCTCTTATGCCTTCACCCCAGTAATTTCGGCTCAGACCTTGGAGAAGCTCTTACCTTCTCCCTTGTGCCCCTACACCCAGTCACAACAGGCGCTGGATCAACCCCAGACCACAATCCATGACCCACCTTCTGTAAGCGGATACATTTTGTATTTAATACCACGGTAAATTAAAATATGGCAGACCACATCAAGCTTTTATTTCGCATACAATAAAAGGGTTTCCTCAATCATAAAAAAAATGGGCAAGGAGAGGGGGAAGAGGCGACCGCACAACAAATTCCTTCCTTACAGTCTAGAGAATTTGCGGGGGCGGGTTAAGAGGGGAAATTTGCCAGTTAATAAAATGTCGTGTATGAATTATACGTCAGGACTGGCCCCAAACGTGAACCAGACACGGTTTGGTGTGCTGGGATCACTGCACTGGCACAGTACAGGATCACGTCCAGTTCTGCAAAGACTCACATACATGCTTATCTCCAAGGTTTAAGCTCCTCCTGCCTCCAGTTAAACAATAAAGGACATGTGTAAGTATTCATATGCTGAAGGACTTAGTTTTACAAAGAGTGCTTTGTTCTGCAAAGGTTGCCTACACTGGAAGAAATACTAAAACAATAGAAAACATCACAACTGTTTATCCTCTTGGTTAACAAAATGATGTAAGCATCCAAATACATTCGCCTTATAAATATACTTAGATTTTGCCCCACATTTTTTCTGATGGACTGGATGCAGATGTTAATAATAAATTTCTGTACCCAAAATTCACACACATCAGTAGAAGAAAATCCACTGACTTGAAGGGGACGTTGTAGCAGCCCAGGAAAGCAGCTCTGCCGCTTTTCCAAATTGAAACCAAAACTGATTTTAAAATGACTGCAGCGATGATGTTGCCTTTGTAACAGTTCTGGCATTAAACCGCCTTATCATTGGCGAATAAAGGATTTGTGTATTCTGCATATTACTCACATTACTACCAGCCCCAGGACAGTGCTAGGCTCTCTATCAACAGCAAGAGATACACAGCCCTCATCCCAAAGTCTTTGCAACGCGGATATAAAACCCCAGCCGGGTGGCAACAGACCTACGGGTAAGCTTCTAGGAAAAACAAAACAACTCACGTCAAGATGGAAAGCAGTGTGTTTCTACACCCCAGCTGCCTAACCATTCATCTTTATCATGCTATATTTATCTGCCGCTCATAACAGTTTGTTTTATAACGCTTTTTTGTTTAGCTACAGTAGCCTTCCAGATTTACACAAGGAAAGGAGCGGGGGCTTGCAGCGAGCACGTCTGCCGTGCACACACACAGTCAAGTTTGCTGCTTCACCTCCCGGCCAAAGCCCAGCCAGGACAGCGTGAGGACCGCCACGTGTGGTCATCCTTTTATCACCCCTATTTCTTTTTTCCATGGCACAGCAGAGCTCTGTCGAAGCCTCGTTGCGTTAGCGTGGTTGTGGTAATTTTAATACGGGTTACCACAGCAGAATGAGTACATTTACTGCTGCGCTGCACAAACACCACGTCATGAGCGGAGCACGCCGAGGACTCCCACAACTTCCACACCACATACCTCCCATGCAGCGATCCCGATAAATACTTCAGGGGAAAAAAAAAAAGGGGGTGGGAACAGGATATTTTAATTGACTTGACACTAAATTCCACTCCCCACATTGAATCAACCGAGCATTAAATTCATGTGTCTATTATGGTATGTGCAGATGTGTCAGGGTACACACGTAAGTGTTTCCAGTTGCTCACTGAGTTATTTTCTTGTTGAATAAAAATAATGTGAAACCCCTTAAAGGAAAGACCAACAGAATTTGATAACAAGATGCAACAGCTATCTAAGGTTTTTGAACAATCTCAACAAATTCAGGCAAGAAATATAACTTTTCAACACTTCTTCCTAATATTCACTAGAGGTGAAGTATTCCTTGGGCTGGAACTGAAAGCTTTTTTGGGGATTGGTTTGTTGTTTGTTTTTTTTTTTTTTTTAAGATATTACTGTATTAGCTTAGATTTTTTTTACAGAATAAGATTAAGGGAAGATGAAAAAAATCCAATATTTGTTCTATTGGTTTTTAACTAAGATCTTAAGTAATGGTGGAGGAAAATATTTTGACAAATAAGATAGGTTTTTTTCTGGCTTAAAATATCTTCATTTAAAATTATATTTTTTTCAAAAGCAGTAAAATTGAAAGGAAAGGCATCAAAATGTTTTAAATAAAATATTTTAGTTGACTGAATGGAGGAATTTTTTTCAGGTTTTTGGTACATGTGAAATTAAGGGATTTTAATGAGCAAATGCATAACATCTTGGAAAACTATGCCAGCAATGTTCACAGGACAGAGGAACCACAATGTGATCACTTCTGTTCAAAAACAAGAGAGGGCCAAATTCCCTGCTGGCCTAATCCCAGCAAAGCAAAGGACGTTGGATCAGGGAGGATTTGTCCTCCAGAAAGAAAATCATCTTTTGTTCCTGTAGGTAGAGCATCCTCTGGGCTGGTGTGAGTCACCGGGATACAGCAGAGGATATGGCCTCACGGTTTTTAGACGATTCCCATCAAAACGCCGGCCGGAGCCAGCGGGGCTTTGCGGCAGCAGAGCCCTTCTCCGGAGCGGGGATTTGCACAGACCGGGCTTTGTACTGGAACGAAAGCAGCCAGTCCCTCTCAGGCCACCAAAGTCCCTGAAGTCACTGCATTTGTTTGCATGATGCCCACCTGTTCCCCTCTTCCTTTTTAATTTTTTTTTTTCCTTAAAAATAGGATTTAAACCACCGAGAGGGAAAATGCTGCTCCGCCGCCCGTCCGTCACTGTGCAGGGGCTGGGGAGCGATGGAGGGCAGCGGTGAGAGCAGCAGGGCCTTTCAAACACGGCACCTGGTCCAATCTTTTGTTATCTAACTCACCCGCGGAAAATAGAGTCCGATATTTCCCTTGAATCCAAAATGATCTACCACAGCAATTTTCATTACTCCAAGAAAAAGAGAGCGAGAGAGAGAAAAAAAAAAAAGACAAAAAAAAAAAAAAAGACATTACTTCTCTGAATTACACGCCACTTTCATAATTCTCCCTGAAGTACCACACAGGGACTGTGTTGAAGGGAGGAAAATGAAAACAGCTGTGGAGGTTTTGGGTTACACTGCAGCTCCGTGCTGCCTTTGGCCCTTGCCCACCAGTGCAGTTTGTTCTAATCCTGGTCGTGAATGTCCGTATTTGTTACCGCTCGCTAAGGCGAGTCTTCTGCCTCTTGGAATAATAAAAACTGTTGTGCGCTTATCTGCTAAGCTTCTTCGACAGTTGCAAAAAGTCATCAAGTCAGCAATGTGCCCAGCGCCCGGGGCTGTCACTCAAAGGGGCTGCCCACTGGGACGGCAGCACCGGCAGATGGGGCTCATGTGCGGGCAAAACTGCAGGGCTGGGGGAAATCGGTGCCCCCCCTAGGGCTGGCATTGCCCCCGCACCCCAGAGCTCCCCTTTCTCCCCTTCTTTTTTTTTCCTTTTTAATTTCTGCTACACATGCCCCAAACCAAAGAAGGAATCTCCATCGGTAAACCCACTCCTAAAATAGGTCACCTCATTTTCGGAAGGGATTTTGGATCCCGAGGCAGATTTTGATGAATACGAGGTGGCTTGCTTTCAGCAGGGCTGTGATTTAGGGCCACGCAACCCTCCCCTTCTTCACTCTCACCCCCACCGCACCGGCCAGGTCTCCCCTCCAACCTCCATCCTCTGCTCTCCCTTCAGGTCTGCTGCGCTGCCACACTATTTCCTGCTGCTGGGCTCCTATTTTCTCCCTAATCCCTGACTTCCTCCACACTCTCCAAATAGTTCTCCTCGGCCTCAACTTTATTAACTTAAGCTGTTTATTCTTCTGCCACTAGAAAGTATTTCTGTGCATTCCCTTTTCCTCTCCTCCCTGTGTCCCCCTACCCCCATCCCCAACCTCGCTGCATGCTGAGAAACCATTTGCCCCTTTGGAGAACTGTGCATATTTTTTCCTCAATGCATTTGGGAGAGACAAGTTGGGGGGGGGGGGGGGAGTTCCTGGCAGCTCCCCACCAGAGGATCGTATCTGGTTTTAATTTAGATAGTTAAAAATCACAGCCCCGCTGGAATCTGGAAGAGGAGCGTGTGTGCGTCTCTGCGTGTGTGGTTGTATAGGCGCGCATTGTTTTTGTCTGTATGGAAATAGGGTGACATGTTTATTGTGTGTGTGCACGCGTGTTGTTTTTGCTCATGTGGAAATGGCGCGGTGCGTTGTTTGTGGCCTGCGAGTTGCCTATGTCTGCGTTACATCCGCGCGGAGCTGGCTGAGCCTGACGTTTCTATCCGTGCGGGAAAGTCCAAGAGAGCGGCCAACTGTGATATCCACTAAGTATCGCCCAGCTCCACCACAGTAACCTGAAAGCCTCTCCCGGGAAAGCCAGCTCACAGCACAGCACCTCGGGGAGAGGTGCAGGCTGGAGAGCAGAGCTCAGCCACAGCCATGGATTTGGAAACAGGAGCACCTGCGCTTAAGCACCTCCGGTCCTGAATGGAGCGATAGCAGCGTGGCACAGACCAGGGTTACACCTCCAAAAGGCCTACTAGATAGGCAGCACCAGGCTATGTGTCCCGTCATGGCCAAGGAGAGCCAGCAAACAACTGGTTTCTATTGGCACATCTCTCTGTAGCAAAAGCATTGGAGAGCTCAGTTGTATTTTGTGCTCGTCAGCCCCAAAACCTGAGGATCCCTACTTCCATGTGCAGCACACACACATATCTATATATAAAAAATCATATATGGGACTATACATGTATCCATACACATGCACACCTACGCAGTCTTCCATGCACACGTATGCGGGACTATGGAAAGCACCGTGTTAAGGTCCCGAGGCAGCGGGGAGGGGAGGCTGGGGTAACGCTTCTGCCTCTAATGCAGTTCACTTCCTTCCCGGAGCCCAGCAGAAGTGACTTATTACAGGAGTTTATAAAAATTCCCCTGAAGAATAATTGCAAAATGAAACAAATTGCGCTAAGTGGTGGCCAATAATTTCACCGGGGACAGAGGCTATTAGACCAGCCGGGAGGGTCCTCGTCTCCACTCCACCCTCCTCCAGCTGGGACAAGCCCTGTCTAAGGGGTAGTAGTAGCAATGTAGTCAGAGCATATTTTTAGGGGGCAATAAATTGTGTCTCTATCAAAGAGGAGCCAAAATCACCATGTGCCTAGAGCTGCTCGTGGCAATAGGCATATCCCGGCAGCAGGGCTCACCCATGAGCAGACAGACAGACACCCATGAGCCTGCTCCCAGCACTTCACCATCCATCCAGTTAAAAAGTTTTTCCAAGGGATACAAAGCCACCTTTCCGCAGCCTAAGCCTGCCACTCCAAATGTTGCCCACGGCAGGCGAGGAGCAGAGGTTACCCACTTGGCTGCCGCTCCTTTGGGATATGTGAATAATATTCTCACGTCTCCCCCAGTCTCTAAACTACAGAGTGCATTTCGTCCGTCCACTCCTCTTTGGCCATCTCTGGAAACCTCAGCTCCTTCTTGTTGTTCTCCTCTGTACTCCTGAATTACCAAGGGAACAAGTTCCCTGTAGCATTAACCAGTATTTTTGGCCTCTGCTCAACAGCTGACCAAGAGGAGATGTTCTTTTGAGACGAAAAAAAGAAAGAAAGAAAAAAAAGACCCAGCACATTCCCTCCTCCTTCTCCTCTACCTCCAAAAAACTAAAATAAAATAATCACACAAGTGATGAAAAATGGGCCATGTGTAAAGAACTGCAGACCCCAGGGGCAGCTCTGGATTGAACTCCCTATTTATACATGGTTTTACATTATTATTTACTACAGTAATCAATGTAAAAACACTGCCTACCCTAGCAACCCCTGTGTCATATGGTGTGTATACATCACCTCTGGGAAGCAGGTCAGCTCTATAAAGAAAATCAGCCATATTTAACGTGAAACTCTGTAGTTTTTACAATGTTTTTAAAAATGTTTTACAACATGTAGAAATGCTTCCATAAAAGCAGACTTATTAATCCCAGTTTTAAGCTGTCTTTTAAAGCGTAGTTTTCTTACACAAATATTTTCCTTGTCTCCCCACTGCTCCCTGCTCCCCCTTTTAAATAATGTTATAATAGAAAAGGAACCAGGTCCTCAGACAGGGAAGGCAGCTCAGCACTGTTCACCTCCACGGACCCCCGATTTCCCCCCAGAAGACAGGGGGGAAAGAGGACGGTTGCCTAGCCCGGGGGAGATAACTCTCCTGAGTGCTACCAGCAATGTGAGGTATCTGCAGGATTTAGGAGGTTTTCTTACGCTTATCCCAAGACTGAGAGTCTTTGCACCAAATGTGAGGTTCTCAACCAAGATGCCTAAAGTAGGAACCTAACTGGGTCCCTTTCCCCACCAAGGGAGGGCTATAGACAACTCAGGTCTGAATTGCTCTCTGGAGATGCCTGTCCCTTATTAATGCTGGAAAGGGTCTAGCGTAATTACGTGCCTAATTTAGGAATGAGATGCAAAAAAACCGCAGGCCCTATTCCTGGAGATGCCTCCCTACTCGGTACCCACCACTGCTCCCCCCAGAGCCCCAGAAGGGCTGCCCACCACACCCTGCCCACACCCCTGGTCCCACGCGGTGGGGCTGAGCTTCCCACCTCAGCGTCGGAGGTACCACACAGGTCCAAGCGAGAAGCACCAGAGCTGCACGAAAGGGACAACATCATCACGCCACGGATCCAAGCCGGCTCTGCACAGGGCTGCTGACATGGCCCCCCATGAAATTGCAAGTCAGTCCCTCACTCATGGAGAGGAGCAGAGAGACCCCAGGATCACCCAGGGAGGGCACCGTTCCCACAGCAGAGAATTTGGGCACTGCAGGTGTGGCTGCAGCAGTATCAGACCCCCCCGGGGCAGCCCAGCAGCTCCCGGTACGTGTGCCCTGGGAAGGGGCTGGGATACGGAGGTGAGCGCTGCGGCAAGCAGCACAGCTGAGCCCCCGGGTCCTCCCGCAGCCTTCCCGCCTGAGTGAAGGCACAGGAGTGAAGTCCATTTTTGCAAGATCGTTGCTTAGATCTGCCTGGCAACATCTCTGAGGAACCCTACAGATCAGAAAAGCGCTATATAATGACAGCTCTGTATTACTGCTTTAACGATGACCAATATATTAAAAAAAATCCATGGCATTGGCATTTAAAGTTTCCATCAGACAGATAAAAATTAGCTCTCAGATAAGACAAGCTGCCCTGTCCACCCCCATTTCTAATCCTCACAGCAATTCCCTTTGAGTAACAGCCCATTTTACAGAGAGCAAAAACTGAGACATGGAGAACTTGGTAACTTGCCCGAGGTCACATATTTTTTCTACATCCTGACAGCCGGTGTTCAAAAGCATCACATCTTTACGACAAGGACTGGATGCTGCAACGTTTCAGTGATGGGGGGACAGGATTGCTGGTCCCTGCCATCTGGCTAAACCTATTCACGCCCACCACCAGCCTCATCTCTGTAATAAGCTTGACTGCGCCGATGGGGGGATGCTGTTTATCTTTCGCCCCCCGCGACCCCACTCGGCAGCTTCCCTTGCTGGTCCTTCATTGGACCCAGATTTCCACCCTGCCTGCTGTTTTTCCAGCAGTGGCGTTTTGGCTCCTGGCAGACTGAAGAGACATTTCTGTTGGCAGCTCAGGAATTCCCTTTGTGTCTTTCCTGAGTTTAGGCTCACCTTGATGCTAGTCTCTGACCCCTCTTTAATGCAGAGGAATGTGTGAAAAATTTATTCCCCTTTTCATTAAGAACTCATTTAAATTCACCAAAAGGTGACCCGGCTCCCTCCACTGTGGCTATATTGTTCTCTGCGAAGCTGTTTTATTTCTGACTTTGAGTTCAACAGAAAAGTGAGATCTCGCTTCCACTGATCCAATAATTTAATTCTTTGGCATCAACAATGAATAAAACGACGTGGAGACACGTTTGAGGTACATTTCTCATGCTCATAAACAGTCTGACCAGCTACGAGGAAAGGCTGCGTGTCCCTGGGCGTAGCGTCCTCCTCTTAGCTTGCTTAATTAGCAACTGTGGTAAGACTGGGAATTTGATTTTCCATTAAAAACTTAGAAAAATATTTGTTTTGTTTATTTGTTTTTCACAACACACAAAGCGAAAGCCAAACCCGTCATTTCTACTCTGGTTTGTTTTGTTTTTTTGACAAGTGAAAAATCGACAATCCTAGACTCGAAGTGTTTTGGGGACTGATCTGGAAAAGGTGCCAACGCAAATAGTGTCATCCTTTGTGCAAAACTTCATCCAAAAACAAAAAAAAAAAAAGAAGCCATTTTTCATCCAAAAAGCACTTTGGAAAAATCAAAGGCCAATTGTCAACTCACTTTATTCTCAATCTGATTCTTATTAACGTCCCTTAATCTCCTGTGTGCTCAGAGCTGGACGCGTTGCAGCAACGCGCGTAGCTGTGGCACGGCAGTCCGCAGGCACACCACGGAGGTGCGCGGAGCTGGATACAGCACAAACGCACCAGCAAAGGCCCTTGCCCAGAGGACCCCACCATCTTCAGCGATGCGAGGGGCAGAGAAGGCAATAGCTTGTCATCCCTCCTAACTGAAGGGAAGGTGAGGCAGGGATAGGGAGGAAAAAGGGCGCAGGGGTTGTAGTATTCCCCTCTTCCCTATTTAGGTCAAGGCTTTAGTTATCCCATACCCAGCCAAGACACGTTCACCAATCTACTCAACATCATCCCCCTCCAGTGCATTGACCACAAAATTACCATTCGTTTCTCCCAGCACAGCGGGACCCCTAGGCAGAGACAGCCATGGTGATCCTCCCACAAGCACCTTAACTGCAGGAGACTTGCTCTGCCGCTGACGTCCCCGGTGTGCCAGGAGAAGCTGGCTACCCAGCGTAAGCCACAACCAGCTGCAGTTTTCCTTATTTGTGTCACTTGTGTATTTGGTTTGCAGAGGCGGGGGGAGGAAAAGGCCCTAATACAATTTATTTTTTAAATGAACCTATTTAAAACTATGGATGCCGACTTTTCAGTAGTCTTCTGGGGGCTGTTACAAAGGGGCCCTGGTTGAAATCTATCTGAAGGGAGTTAACCACAGCCCTTTGCTCACACATGTGGTATAATGTAGGCTCTTTATTGCTTTTCTTTACTCCACACACACACACATTTAAGATACGCAGAATAGAGCTTTTCTAAATATCTTACAAGTGCGTTTGTGTGTACGCTGGATTTATGGCAAAAAGGGAAACCTACTTCTGCCCTCAATTAAGGAAACCCGTGAGCAAGCAGGACTCAACACCAAGCTCCACACAAGAACCAGGAGGGAGCTGCTGGAGGAGAGTGTAACGCAGCCTAGTGACACTTGGAGAGGACAAACACCCCAGTCTTATCAGGAAAATGAGTTCACACCCCAGGATTTCAGGAGAAAGGGAGCCAGTGCACCAGGAAAGGATGCCAGACTCAAGACTCATGCATCTCCCTCCAGAGAAAGAGAAGCCAGTCTGACCCTCCACGTCTAAAGTTCGGTCCTGCAAAGAGCCAAGGCTTGGATTCATCTCCTCTAGCTTTTGGGCAGCCTGCTGAGGCACGCAAGCTGGGAGCATGGTCACCTGAGACTCCTTCTGTGGTCAAAGGAAGGAATCAGCTCCCTCGGGGCAGGCTTAAGGCCTTAGACCATGCCCAAAACATCTGTTGGAGGTGTTTCTGCCTCTCCACCGCCTGTCTTACTGCCTGGGCTCAGGCTGGGCGTTTGCAAGCCCAGCTGCATGTCCTCCTCTCCCCCAGGCACTGCTGCAATTGCAGGGCTTCGGGCTGTGAGCGGGATGAGCCAAACTTCATCTATCACAGCCAAAGCCAGTGTGCCAGGGAAGGAATATGTGGACCACCTACCATGGCACCTAGGACAAATGTAGGTGTCAGTGATGACATCTGTGTTCAAGAGTGATGAGCAGCCCAGGCCACTTACCACCCGGTGATGCCAGATCCTGGCTCCTTAACCACAGGGGAGAGACATAGAGGGGACCAGGGGGAATATTTTCCACCGGAGCAGTTAACAACACGGCACTTAATTGTCACACCTACCTCTTCCCCTTGACCATCAAGAGCAGCCAGGATCCGAGATCACTGGATAGGAGACCAGCTGAACATCTCCTCCCTGTCACACCAAGTGCCCAGAGATGGTCCCAGATCCTCTCTAGCCACCCCTCACCTTGGTGTCAAGATTTGCACCAATTTTCAACAGCAGCCTTTTCAGATGCCTGGAGATGTCATGCATTGGGTGGTGTCATGAAGGAACAGAAGCTCAGCTGATGTAGATCAGCCCTGATCGGCTGAAGTCGCCAGTTGAAGACTTAGCCCAAAGTTGGCATCCCAGTGTTTAAGATTCCACAAATTGCAAATCCAACCGCATTTTTAACCTTGTGGGGTTTTTGGAGCTCTGCTTTGCTGCACTAATGTGCTTTTAACGTTGTTTCTTCCCTGGTATGCGTGTTATATTAGCACACATGCACACGCACCCCGTATACACAGAAAGTCTATAAAACAGGGCACTCGTATAATTTTAAAATAGACAAATCAGTTTAAAGCATTAAAGCAAATCTGGTAAAAGAAAATCTCTCCTGGGTTGACATTTTGTTTGCCAAGTTTTAGCTTGGAATGAATTTTTATGACTGAGTTATAAACCCTCGAAAATAGTGGTTTATAATGGAAATCTTGACAAATCCTTAACACAGGCCCCATTGTAACATATTCTGTACATATCCCATTGATCTATGGTAATAACAAGTTTTATATAAAACATTTTAACCATGGGAGCGACGTGGTTATCTTCAGGCTTCCAAAAATATTTTTCAAATAAATAGGTGGCTTTTTCAATTGGGCAAAATTCAAGGAATTGAACATCGAAAATGACATCTAAATATTCGTCTGGATTTAAAAAAAGGCAAAAAAAAAAAATCACAATAATCCACAACCCATGATGAAAAGCAGCCACTGACTAAGCAGCAATTCCGCTCTGATATAACTCTCAACACAGGATGGGGTATTAGCCACGAGCAACAGAAATTACTTTCTTAGAGGATTAGCTGTAGGCCTGAAACAATAAGCAACTTAAAAAGCAAGCTATTCCCTGAGCAGGCAAACTGATAAAACCGGGATTCAAAGGATTTGCGTGCTAGGTCCCCAAAACCTCCTTCCCTCCCGCAAGGCAGCCACTGCCTTTGCCCCAGCAGCTCCCCACCACTGCCCTGTCTTGGGCTGAGCCCAGGCTGGGGCTACCTGGCAGGTCTAACCCAGGTACCGCACGCTTTCCGCTCCGCTGAGGCCGGGGACTTGATGCCGTAGGGATGAGAGGCAACCGGAGCTGGGCATTTTATCCCGCCCTTGGTATTGCAGTGGCGGTGATGGGTGCTTCAGAGACGGGACCAGGTGCGGGGCAGGACAGGTGCCTTTCCCCAATGCCTTCCACCCTCAAACCTGCGTTTGACCACCATGCCTGATCTTGGGCCCACAAAGTGTCCCCCTAGACTCCAAAACATGGGAGTATTTAGACAGGCAGCCTCCCTGGGGCTGGAGAAAGGTAAACAGTAATTTTCAAGGCAATTATATCTGCAAAAGTACTTTAGTCCATTGACTAGCAAATCCTGAGACTGCAGGCACATGAACCCAAGCAGCAATAAAAGTTCTGTCCTCTTTCTTTTTTTTTCCTGATGGTGCTAGAAGCTCAGTCTGTCTCTGAAATATTTCCTAATATCTGTCTCTGAATTTTCCTAATGTCTGAAAAATTTGCAGTCTTCATTATTTAGCGTTACATTGTTCCCATCAGATAAGAAGGTTCAAGTTCACAAACAAGAAACTGAGGCACGTAATTATGAGGAACTAGGGGTTTTTCCTGCTTTTTGAAGATATTTAGATATTGAACGGGACATGCGATCAAGATGCCAAGAGCTTTTTGTGAACTGGAATGCAAAAGGAGGAACCATATAATGTGGACTTATTTGCTTTAAGGTAACATATCTTGTCTAAGCGAGTTTTCCAAGTTCTCTTTTGAATCAATTGAAGAAGGCACCTTCATGAGATGATTCGGACCATCCTAAAACAGTCAAGATGAATCACTGCCTGGACACACTTATCTCTCTTTTCCTGATTACAGAGGGAACCTAAATGAGCAACCCTGATAAGTCCCCTGAAGAGAGTCAAATGGCTTGTCTTGGCAAAGTGAGAATTTGGACTTGCACCTCCATCGCCCTCGGCAAGCCCAGAACTACCTCATTTACATTCACCAAAGGGCAAAAATGGGCATTTTGAGTGTGCATAAATGGGCACATGAAATAAAGCTGCTTCTACGCAAACAGATGCACGTGCGCACAGAGAAGTACAATCGCCGCAAGCCTGATTTGCTCTCACTGATAAAAGCAACTTCCTCTTCATGCAATCATCGCAGACCGTAGGTCTGAATTCCTGCACTTGCATCCAAGGGAACGAGCCATTTCCATCTCTGATGCATTCCTCTTACTTCCATTGAAACCGATTACTACACTGCCGCTTTAGCATGAACATAAATTTTTCCGATTTAACATGTTGCTTTAGGACTCGGTTCCACTCGACAGTAGACTTCCATATGTGCTGTAATGTTTGTGTTTCTAAGCAATGCCTCGGCAACCACATCAGGGTTGCCGAAAGACGAAAACGAAAAGCCTGCTTTTTAATTTTCTTTTTCTGGCGATCTCAGTTGGAAACTCGAAGTAAAAGAAGGTTTTCTATCTTCCTCAGAAGAAATGTAGCCCATAGGGCCAATGTATTGTTAACACACACTAAAAACATTTTAGTGGCATGCATCTATTCTAGGAAAAAAAATAAATACACTTCACTGGGATTAGGTTGGGAGAAAAAAATTTTGATTTGCTGACATGTGAGAGGCATAGCAAAATATCTTGTCCTTGTGGAAAATGCCAGCAGGTGTTGTCTAGGGATGTTTTTTTTCTTTTTAAATGCCAGAGTATTTCCACACACACAGTCCTGGCAGCATGCTTTTGCATATTTTGTTGAACGGTTGACAAATTAGCTGCATAAACTTGCATGAATTCCATTCCCCAGCTATTCATGAGCAAGAAACAGTTTATTCAGATGCCTTGACCAGAGAGGATAATAGCTTTGCTTTTCTTTTCCCCTTTTTATTTTTTTTTTTAAAAGGGTGAGATCTAAATCTCATTGAAGTCTATGGAGAGATGCAGAGGTTTTAGGATCATGATGAAAATCTGGTCTGACACATACTATAGAATTTCACTCGGCTGCTCCTGTAGCACACCCTAGAATTTATGCTCGACTGAAGACCAGCCCCATTATTTTGCTGGGCTTTGAGAAGCAAGCATTTATGCCTTAGTTCTAGAAAGCATTTAAACACGTGCTTAAGTCCCTCCCTAGTCAATAAAAGCACTTAAACACATACTTTGTTCCTGCTGAAGTCAACTGGATGTTGACACAGCAAGTAGCTCGCTGAGCAGAAAAGACTGTTAACGGGGAGCCCCAGTGAACTGCATTACTGTACTTCGGAGCTTAGAATTGGGGATGCATTTCTTCGTTTTTATAGCAATCAAATAGTAGACTTTCCATCCCATGTGACGTTCAAGGATGTTAAGATTTGGTCTTGCCTGAAGCTGGGGTGCAAAGTCAAAAATATATATATGTATATATTTTTAACAAAGCACAAGTGTTCTCAAATATTTCATGTCACTCTTAACAGCGTGCCTCAGCCAGGCCAGAGTAAGCCTTTTCAATGCTTCTGTTCAACTTCTGTTGGGAGATATTTATATGCAACGCAGTCCATGCCAGTGCCAAAGTGACCGCTTCCCCCTACCCCTCCCCGCTGCAAACACACACAGAACTGCCCGTGGCAAAGAGCACCCAAACTCCCGTGACATCTGCTTCCACAACACTAAACTGCTCCGGTGGAAAATATTCCCCCTGGTTCCCTCTATGTCAAACCGTGGTCGTCTCCCTATCGAGCAGACCACCCTAAAGCAAAGCTCCAGCTCTTCTCCCTGCCGCCTCTGCGGAGGCTCCCCCAGCCCCGGAGCTGCCTCCCACCGCATGGAGCCGGCTCCTCTGCACCTTGGTGAGGCTGCGGGACGTGCTGGCTGCCTCTGCCTTTCCTCTTCCCCGTTTAGAAATTTATTCTAACCTCAGTGAAGTGGTTAGGGGCACTTAAGAGCCAGTTATGGCTCATTAGAGGCCGCGCTGGGTTAGCGGGAGCGAGGAAGATGCCGAGAGCTGCTATGGCCAGGTTTAATGGCATTTTCCTCCCCCCGCCCCGATGGTACCTGGATTCAAGGCGGCTGCAAGACCCCTGGGAAAGAGTCTAAAAAGGAGCAGCCAGGTTTTTTTCCCTGGCCCACAGCAACTGTGACATCTCCCCTTTGAAGCCCAGCAGCTATAGTCCAAACCCCAAATGCTGCTCCCCTGCCCCGATGCCAGTGGGGGAGCGGGCTCTGTGCACCACCTCCCGCTCCCCAGCGCCCACGTCTAGGGTGAGCAGGGCTTGCTCTGCCCACGCTACAGGGCAAAGTCCCATAGAAATGGAAGTTCCTGTAATTACAGCTTGCCTGAACATATGGTTTCAAGGATCTTTCGGCGTGTAAAATGCATGAATATGCATCATAACTAGATGTCACTGCTTAAGTTACATAATCCTGCACAAACATATATTTAAGAAGGACCCGACATCCTCTGTTTTTTAAGGGGCTTTAGCCGTGATTAATTCTCTGAGCTTATTAATCACAACATGTGTTAGTGTTTGATAAATTGCCCAAAAGTTGCATTAGCTAATAAGTATAAGAACAAAACGAAATAGTTTCATCTGTTTTTATAATAAGACAAAGAGCATCATGGGAGCATACACGGTGGTCATGAATAAAAGAGAAACATTCATTTATGATAATTGGTTTCAGCTCCCCGTTTGGCTGGTTCTTGTGACCTAAATGTATCCAGTTGTTTCCTTTCTTTCCCGTTGGTTTTTGGGTCACTCCTAATGGTTTAATTCAACAAAAAATGTCTACCATTTCCTGTAACCTCTGTCTTTTTTCATTCCTCCTTCCAAAATGTTTTTTTCTGTGCAGCATCTAGAGAAATCTCCCTCTCTCTCTCTCTCTCTGTTTCCTTCCAAGTGAACAAAGTCAATATTGTTGACAGAGAAAAGGTTTAACTCCAGGCAAAAGAAAAAAAAAAAGTCAGTCATTTATTTGTCTCCACTTTTGAGTTCACAAGGGTTTTTTGTTTGATCCTGGCGGTCAAGACTTTGACACGGAACATGCCCCCTCTGACCATGAACAATTTATGGAGGGAGAAAGAGACAAAAATCCTCATTCATGTTTAAGAAAGCAAAGGAAATGGCTGTAGATTAATATTTGTGCATTTGTAGCAAATTTTCTGATAGGTCTGTAACACATTCAACCACCCTGGTTGAGAAACACAAGAGGCAAAACTCAGCCCTGGAGAGTTGAGTTTTGTTACTCTTGGACACCTTTCAAAACATCAGCCCTCATTCTGCTTTTCTTAGGGCAGCTTTTTCTTCCAGCAGGGAGTGAAAAGTATTGTATGGCATTTGCAAGAAGGAGGCGCACACTGACTGGGGTTACCTTGAAGCACAAGCGGGGAGCACTTGCCGTGGTCCTTCCATTTGCGCTCACGCCTGATGCTCCCTGAACATCTCAAAGTGGTTTTACATCTCCCGTTTGTTCTGCTCAAAGCGACAAGTAATGAATTTTCTAGCACAAGGTCCTGAGTTCAAGCCGGTGAGACATGCGGCGCAGCGCAGTACTGGGATGCCAGAAGGCTGTTAGCACTCAGTAGAGATACCCTAACATGTGCCATCCGGAGTCCCTGTTCCCAGTTATATTCACCACATTAAAACTATTTGGGCTGAAATTCTCCTTTGCCAGGTGTCTGCCTCCAGCAGAATTTTCTAGGAAATTACAAGGAGGGTGGGAGAGGGGAAGGCCTGGCAGTTTTCCAACACAAGATTAGAGAAAAGTGCTTAGTTGATGTAAAAACAAATTCTAACAATTATTTTTTGGAGACTCTCTCACGCCTCCATCCTCTGGAAAGGGGACTGGAAATTTGGTGTCACCCTGGGAACAGGGATGTGCCTTTTGCATCCAAATTTGGCAAAGTGAAAAGCCTTTGAAAAAATCCCACTGAAGATTTATTAGCCTTTGGGAGAAAAACCTCTACAGATTCTGTCTGCCTTGATCTCACTCCATTTTGGGGCTTCTGGGGCTTGCTTCTGGGGATTGCTCAGGACTTTCCTTGCGATGACTCCCTTCTTGGCTGTTGGACATGGCTGCGGCTCCGGGCACAAGAATAGAGAGCCAGAAAGCCATCCCTGTAATCTCAGCCCCTGGGCTCCCCCCGTAGTCCCTTGCTGCCCAAATCGTGCGAAGAAGAAAGCAACAGAACTGCAAAGCAGGAGAAATGGGGGAAGGACCAGGGAGAAGCCAGGAGCAAACACCTGGGGGAGAGGCTGAGCCTGGGGGGACACTTGCTACGACAACAGGGAATTGGGACCAGGCAGAAAAATGAGGCAGGATAGTCTGGCAATGGTATATAATAAAAGCATAGATAAAACATATGTACAAGGAAGTGGATGAAGGCCACAGATATGGCCTTAATTCTCATGTTTCAAGGCTTCTGAGTTTCAGCCTTAAATTTCTCATGCACAACAGTTTGCGTCTGTTATTTCTGGAGCACCCAGAGCTCTAGAATCATAGAACCATTAAGGTTGGAAAAGACCTCTAAGATCATCGAGTCCAACCGTCAACCCAACATCACCATGCCCACTAAACCGTGTCCCTAAGCGCCTCATCTACACGTCTTTTAAATACTTCCAGGGATGGTGACTCAATGGTGACTCTCCACCAGACCAGGATACCAAACAGCGAAGCATCTCACTGCTCCATCAACCACCCACTGAAACAGCTGACAGGCTAAAAAGACACGGCAGGAAGACGTAATGAGAGGGCAGAGACAGTCAGACTAGAAAACGGTATGATTTTGAGTACGCTGATGGTACACACGAAGTATAGTGAACTGCAGTAGTAAATCAAAGTCTGCTCTCGAAACTCTCACACGGCTGTTATCCAGAGACCCTCTGGCTGGAAATCAGTTCCCCACAAAATCATGAGTGTGACATAAATACTCGTGTGATTTTAACCATATGATATCTAGGAAATTTTTAGCCCGTAAGAATCACCATTCCTTGCAACTTTGAGCAGCAGAAATTCTAGTTTTCTGTTACTGCATTCTGTCCTTGCCCATTGGATTGCAAACCTCAGAGGCTGAGGCTTTCAGAAAAGAAATCCAACCTGGAGAAACTCCAGCTAAAATCATAGGCATCACCAACACTTCGTAAACTGGCAGTACTCATTCCTAAGCATGCGGTGGAAGGACACATGACAGGACACATTCAGAGAGGATAGCTCTATCTGCAGCTAAAAAGGACAGAGGTCCAAGCACAAATTGCATCATGAGCAATTGTTAGAGGATGCTAGAGGACTACTGCTAGCAACGGGGTCCAGGCTATACGGACCTTTCCGTCAGGGCAGTTTTCTTCCTCTCTAGAGGGGCTGCCCACAGCTGAGCACCAAGTCACAGCCTGGATCTGGGAGGAGCAACCCTTAGCTCTTAGGAATCACAACTCACATGTGCCATCACCAAGGGTCATGCAAGGACTCTCCTGCCTGTAAGGGAAGAACAGCCACTACTTCCCTGAAATGGTCCCACCTCGGTTGCTCTGGTTTGGGGATGTATTTGACACAGCCGTGGGCTGGATCCCCCCTATCCTCTGCAGCATCACCCAGCACAGATACAGCCTCAGAGAATTCGGCTGCAAACTCAACGTACCTCTCCTACGAGTACAGCAAAGCTCGTGACTGCAGGCAAAACAGCATGCGGAAGGGCAAGAAAACTCCTTTCACATCAGAAAATTAAAACCCACGGTCTAGACAAGAGATCAGGAATTATCTTAAATTCCAAGCAGTGATAATTGACCAACAGAAAGAAAAAAGGAGAATGGCCTTATTAACAAAGAGGACGATTCTTTTGGGGTGTGTCGTATCAATAAGAGGAAACTATACAATTTCACTGTCACGATGCTGCTAAAGGCTCATTGCAGCAGGTTTTCTTCCTAGTTCTGCATTTTTCTATCATGGAAAAACCATGTGTTTTATCATATGCAGTCCTAGTGCCAAAACTTTCAAAGGAGACAGGCTTGTTACTGCATGAGACACCTGCTTTGTGTCTATTTGCATTAGTCATGACTGAAAACATGATTTAAGGGAACTGCACATCATCTTAAAATATGACAGGCATTAAAATGTTATTGCATCCTCTCAACAGCTTCAGAAAACTGTTTTTCTCTACCCTTATCAAATCAGGGCAGATGGTGAAGCCAACTTCTATAGGATAACCACACAAAACCAACGACACCATGGACTTTCCGACAGAATGGACTGAATAGCTTTGCGGGAAAAACTAGCACATTAATGAATATTCAAATTCTCTATGGATAAACTTTAACATCCAAAAACACTCTGCATGATATTAGAAGTTTCCAGTAATCTCCAAAGCAATACACCATAATCACTTTACATACCTAGTTTCACTTCTAAAGATTTTTGGGCACAAGCCTGCACAAATCTGAGCCCCTCCACTCCCCCCATCACTTGTAATGACATTAAAACATCAATGTGAGACTCTGATCTTCTCTCCTTTGACTTACACCTCTCCTCACTCTCCTCCACAGTCATAGCTCAAAGATGTTGGGACATAGTTTGTCACAAACCCAGCTGACAAACACCAAGCAGGCAGCTCAACCAGTTTTTCATTTGAATTTTCTGGCAAATGATATTTGAAAAACTCTGAAAATTCTGCTTTTGTAAAAAATCACAGTACCAGGAGCAGGGCACAGAGAGTAGCAAGATTCACATTTTTCTGTAGTAAGATTCACAATATTCAGTAACAATGTTCAGCAAAGTCAATATTCAGTAACAAAACCTTTGGGTAGGACAAATGAATCTCTAGTTTCTTTTGGAAGCAGCAGGTTAATTAATATTGGGTGCCTGTGTCGAAGACTGTGGAAATTTTGCAGGGTGCTCTTTGTTTCCACATCTGCCCAACAAAGATACCTGCAGCTACTCCAGAAATATGAAGACATACCTTCAGCGATACACTCTGGTTCAGTCTATCCCAATTATCTCATTAACACTTTGAGATGATCTGCAATTCCACGCAAAAGCAGGCGTGACAGCCAGTTTTGCATTACACAGCATTTCTGCTCCCTGTTTTAGATGAGCACTTCTCATTCTTGAGGGGGACTTTTACACATCTCCCAGCTGCACAGAGATCCCACAGAGCTGTGGGTGCGCAGGTTTAGCTGTGAGAAGTGAGTGGCTCTAAATCTTACCAAATTATTTCAATTGCGTGAATTAAGCAGCTTCCTTATATCCCCAAATATCCCCAATTAACCATGCAGCTCTACAAGTACAGGATTTCCATCTTCCGAGATGCTGGTACAAGCCTTTCCACCCACACTGAATTGACCATGAAATAAAAACTCTCGCTCCTTCCCAAGCTACAAAGAATTAGACTACTGTAAATAAGACGTGGGCTGGATCTCTATCTGTGCAGGGCTCTGCACAGTAACTTACATCTTCAGCTTACTTTGCAAACGCTAACAGTGAGCGTGACAACAGCTGTGCCATTTTTCTATGTCATTCCACTCAGCCAAATGCTTTTGCAGTGGTTCCGTTTCATTATATCCCTGCATATGTTTTCTCCTGTTTTGCTCGCTGTTACACCAAATAAAAGATACGTCTAATAAAAAAAGGAAAACAAAACCAAAAGAAGTGACTCTTGCATTAAAGTATGAGCACTTTCTACCACGTTCATTTTATTTTCCCCATTTAATGACCTCTCCTCTTCCCTGCGCTACCCAGTTCACTGAATGGTGCGTTAACATGCACAGCATGTCAGCGTATTTACAATGTGTTGGGATTTATGCACGGTTTTGCATATGAGAATAGGAATTGCTCGCCTTGCAAGCTATGTGGACGACGTGCTTCTCATTACGACAGGGTGAGAGATGACCTGCCCCGTCCCCAGCCGCAGGCTGCTCCAGGCGCACGTTTCCTTCCTTCTACCTGGGGCTGAGGCTTCTTCCAGATGCCAAATGGCAATTTGGGGTGGTTCACCTGATGTCTCTGAGCCCAGCATCAGGCTACGGTTGTCACAACCCTGTGAAGAGGCAGTGGAGAGAAGCTCTGCCAAAAGGCAGAGTGACGGGATCTATAAAATATTTACCAGAAGAGTAAATAACTCCCAGAAGCAGTGCACGCAGCCACAGCCAGATCTGCTCCAGCAGGGCAAAGGAGAAAGGGGTGTCACTGCAAAGTGCCCTCACAAAGGTGTCACTTTGGCGAGATGAGGTCCTGCAGCGGGTTGTTCTGCTGGCACCGCAGCCCCTCACAGACAGTTGAAAAAAAAAAAATCATTCGTAGAAAGGAACACCAAAAAACATGCAAAACTTAGGGAAAACCTCACCCTCCCTTCGAGGCATATGATGGGTTCACGTTGTGGCACGGAGCTGGAGCGTGGGCAGTGCACGGCTTACCTAGGCTGGCAAAGAGCATAAGAGGGAAACCGGGCAGTTTTACAGGACCAGTTCCTAGATCAGGCTCCCAGGAGCCTGCAAAGTGCCCGGAGGCGATGCCAGCGAGCCCTGGGCAGTGGAGGTGCTGGAAGCAGCTCCTGCTGCAGGGAGCCCTGTGTGGGATAAGGGGTAACCCCACTTCACACCCAGCACCCAGTGTTTCAGGCATGGGGTGGGACTGCAGGAGGGACCATCCCCAAGCGTCCCAAGGCAGCTGCAGGTGCAGCACCAGCGCAACTCAGAAACGGGGTCAGAGCGGAGAGCAAAGTGCTGGCCCGGCATCTTCACAAGTTTTGTTTTAAAGGTCTGCAGCTTTTCACACTTCAATCCAGCCAGGCAGGCAGCAATGCCAAAAGATGGCTGTGCAAATTCCTCTTGCCTGCTGTATGGAGGAACTGGGATTAGCACAGCACGGGCTACCAAACTGCCCCAAAGTCCTACTGGTGAAGGGCGAGAGATGGAGGTGACGTCCCAGAAATGGTGTTTGCCATACTAGCAACCTCAAGTCAGACTTAAAATCATAGTCTAAAGACTAATGATAAAGCAAAAGCCTCTGCCAAAAATATAGGCAGGACATTCCTGCCAGAATATATGTTAAAGAAAGACACACAATTATTTTTTAGAGTTGCTGGCACAGTGCTCTCAGGAAACCTTTCCCTTTAAACACTAAAATTAAACAAACACATGAAACGCAGGGAGAAATGTAATTGCTTTATAGCTTGACTTTGGTCTATTGCCTCGGGTATCCAGTTCCTTTTCTTACTGATGTGGAAACTCAAATTCCCCCCTAACAGTGTCATTAATTCCTTGGCCTGGGGAGCCCAGCTTTCCTGCTGCATTTTGCATCAGGAAATCCCAGCTGCCCGCACCTTGCTCCGAAAACGGCTCTGCAGGTGACAGCGGAGCTCCTGCCCCGCTCCCGGCACAGCGAGGGGGCAGGAGGGCTCCCCTCTCCCCCGGGAAGGAGGGGATTAAAACAATTGGGTTGACAAAAAAACAATTAAAGACCCAGGCAAAGATCTAGCTCCTCTGACCTCTAGCCCTCCCAAAACTCCCCTCGCCTGCCAAAAAAAATGACAAAGGGTGTCTATTTCTGCTTGCCTTTTTCCTAAGAAAAACACCTTCACCTCTCCCTCCTCATCCCCCCTGCAGCTCTTCCTCCCGCACACAGTTGGGGCTGGCTAAGGTTGGCGTTAAATGAACACCCAGTCCTACAACACACCCGGGACACCGTCCAAAGGCTGCCGGAGGCTGTCGAGAGACTCCCACTGACGTGCGCGAGCGTGGGTGCCCCCCACGGACCACCCGCCCCGGGACTGAAGGCAGACTTAGTGTCCTGTAGAGAAAGTGAAAAGGTCTGGAGGAGCGCAGGGAGCCCCGTGGGAGGAGAAGCATCTCGCCTGGTCTTACCTTCCCGCTGCCCTGCGTTCTGGGATGCTGATGAAATCCTCACGTCGTGTGCCAGCCCGACCAGGTGGTCACCCTAGTGCCTTCCCCATGCCCGGGCAGCCGCTCCCGAAAAAGGCTTTCTTGGGCACCGTGCAGAACCTCCCAGCTCTTTTCAGAGAGAAATCTTTAGAGGTCGGTCCTGGAAGCAGACCGGTAGCAGCCTGCCCTTTGCAAGCTGTCATGTAATTTGGGAGGAACCAGGACGGACTCTGTGAGTATATATACCCCTGTGACACACACACACACAGAATGTGCCTGGCATCTGAAGCAGCCGATGCTGGATTTATCCCTTCCCTTTTTGCCAGTGACTGACATAAGTGCCGGGAACTCTTGGTGGAAAACTGCTTATGAGCTTTGGGCCTGATCCAAACCCCACTGAAGACAAAGGAAAGGCTTGCGATTGCCTCGGAGCTGGCTTCGGATCAGTCCCATTATCTCTGCTTGGAGAGCAGTGTACAAACAAAGCAGGCGAGGGCTGGGGCATGGCAAGCCTGTGCCCGGAGGCCCATCTCATCTGGGGAACAGAGAAGCAGAAAGGCAGATCTGAGCCTTCCTTAAAACATCAGTCCAGAGCCCTCCTGGGAGGGGGCGAGCCTCGGGAACCGCACGTGATCACATCCATCAGCCCTCACTCCTGGGTGGAGATGTCCTGGTCGGGAGCTGACACCCAGATTTCTCTGCTTGGCGTCAGTATCAGCCATACTGAACCTTCAGAGCCAGACCTACATCCAGGCTTAAATTGTGCAAATCACCCACCTCGCAGGCTGAGTCTACTTTTATCCATAAAACATCATCGGCTTGGGCACTCCAACACTGAGCACACCCATGTGTATCAAAGGACACAAGGGTCACCGTAAGCTCTTTATATTCCAAGAGAGACCAAAAGAGTTACATTCACAGACTCCCTCCCACCTAAAATCCACAAACCCATTTGTTTTGTCAACAATTAAGCAGTAATTTGCATTCTTCCTGGGTAAGAGGCAGCCTGCAGAACTGAAAAATGGTTTGACACTGTTTCATTCCACTTCTCCTGGCAACACCACCTTTCTCTTCATTTACTAAAAAAAAAAGCTGAAAAAATAAACTGTTAAGTCATGCTTTTCTATTTTAAGGCATTTGTTGTAACCATACAAGGCTTTTTTTCCCACGGGGAGAATAAATGAGAACCATGAATCACACCAAACTTACCTAAGCAACGTGCAAAACAATTCTCTATCCTGGGATTACAGAGTTGCAGACTCCTGACCCTTTCTTTGTAGAGTTTAGGCTACACAACCTTTTTAGCATGAAACCTCTTTCCACTGGAGATAAGGGGTTTTTTTAACCAATACCCTTCTACTCGTGACAACCCTTAGTGTGGATACAGTTACACTATACCATGACAACTCTTCTTGGAAAACTGGTAAAAAGCTTCCTTGCACCCCGAGTTTAGAAACACATCTGAATTCCCGCATTTTAAAAGACTACCATATGTCAAGTGAATGACAGTAAACAGCAATGTCTGTGTCCTTCAAATGAGACGAGCATGAGCCAAAATGACTTGCTCTCAGCTCTTTTTACTGAGGATGAAGCTGTGGTCTGGCTTGCGTCTGAGATGGGCTAAGACCCTGCACGCAATTACCTGGGCTGAGCAGTGGGTGGGAAGGTGTGACGATGCATGACCTGCCTCGGAGCTCACCCCAACGGTGCTGGCCTAAGAAAGGCTGGTGCAGCTTAATCCATTCTCAGATACCCCAAAGGGGCAACTCTGGGGAGCAGAGCAGCCCCTACACATTTCAAAGCCTGTTGATATTTTTGTGATACCAAACTCTGAAAATCATAGCTGGTGTTGAGGGTCAGGTACCCCTGAGCTTGAAACACGCAACACTGAGTTACTTTTCAATCCTGGCCTGAACTACAGCCTTGCAAAAGCATAAGTCTCTAGGATTTCCCACCCCTCATCCAAAGAAGTAGAGAAGAGAAAGTGGGGATTTAAGGGGAAATAAGTTAAACCTCATAGCATGCAAAATGAATTCCCTAACCAGAAGGGTCTTGCCACATCCTCAGTATGGTGTCACGGCTTGAAAACATGCCTTGTTTTCTAAGCTCATTTATTTGCTAGAAAAACTCAGCAACTAAAGTATGTCTTAAAGAAATCCCTAGAAAGGCATCTGCAAACAGTTGCACTGAAACTTCAATTGCTGCTGAACGTAATTCACGGCAGAGCGAAACCCTGGAATCTCTGTGAGCGTGGGGTACAAATAGCTCAAGGAGGTGTTTGGTACGAAGGAAATGGTGATGCTTCTTCCATTTCCCATGAATATCATATGCACAGCTCCAGCCATATGTTGTGTTGAATCTGCCACATTCTTCAGTGGTGGGCACAGATGTGGACAGATCTGACAGATCAGGGTCTTAGGGTCACACAGGAGTAAATTGGGGGCAGATGATTTAAGAGTCACAGCTTATTTTTAGAAAAAAAGGGGAAAAAAAGATTGCTAAGAATCATTTCTACCATGTGTCTGAACAAGAAAAGCATTTATCTCACTTACTAAAAACAAAGAAGAGTTTCTTTCAAGTACGGAGTTTGTTTTAGGAGGCTAACAAAGATTTTTCTATGCACTCTATACATCACAGGTGCTGCAGAAAAACGTATACTTTGCCATGTATTTCCGTGCTTCATTAATGGGTATTATTTTCAGACGGTCTCTAACAATGCTCTATCTTTGCAGGCACAGAAGCAACTCCTTTGACAAATAAGCAAAGTTTCTTCCCAATTGCCTGACTTAAGCTATCCTCTGGTTGTTCCTCTGATCAGTGCTATTTTGCTTACATTTGCACCGTGGGTGATAAAAGACATCGAGGAAACGGAAAACCTTTTCTCAATAATATAATGATTACTAGAAGATGGAACAGAAAATAAGGAAAAGGAAAATCAATGCTAATTCAAAGCCTTTAGGTCACCAAAATACAACAAAAAAGTAGCAGACACACTTCCGCACATCTATTATTTATGCTCATAAGCGCATATTACACACACGCACGCTCTCTGCCTCCTGCTGCACAAAGTTTAACAGCAGAGAGTGAGGATTACTTCATTAGTCCCACAAACTGCACAGCTGAACATTTACTCACGTACGCTATGAGGCTCTGCAAAACTAAGGCAGAATTCAAACCCAAACAGCATTTGCCAAAGAAGAACAAGGAAAGTTTTACAACACTGCCTGCCACAGCACAGGGATCTCCCTTTCCAAGGCTGCTTTGAGAAGGAAAATAGAAGAAAACCCTGGACCAACCGGGATGGCGAGGACAAGATGCTGATGGCAGGACTGTCCCAGCCAACCTGGTCACCTGAGTCTTTCCATTATGGTCATGTCCAGGCATTTGCAGTGGATTTTTCCAGGCCATCAGCTCAAATTACTGATGGCCAGCCTGGGATACTTTTATTTGCATCAAGTAGAAGCTTACCCTGGAATGCACCATGGGTACAAGCATCCCAACGCAGGCCCCAGACGTGTTGGAAATTGCTCAGAGAACAATGTCACCCCTTTGCTCCCCGAGCCGAGTGCTCTCCCGGGCCCGGGCAGGAACGGGGTGAAGCTGCTCCTGAAAGCGTAGCTGGAGCTTTTCCATTTCCTCTTATGAGTCACTGAGGAGCTCTAGGTGTGATCAGTCATAATTTTTTTCCTATGCTTTTCCTGTCTGTTTGGCTAAGAGTAAAAGGCCTGGGTTGATACAGCCTAAACTTTACCGATGTCCCTGTGCTCCCAGGTTTCTCGCAGGCTGCTTCTGGGTCTTCAGAGGGGTCACACCAACTGGCAGAGGGATTCGGGTGGGATTTAAGCTGTGTGATGCTGGGCCAAAACTGTATGAAGTGTAGCTTAGTGATTAACTTGTTGGAATAGGGATCAGAAAGCCCAGCTTGTTAGGTGAATATGGACATTTCAGCCCAGCCATCCAAGCTATGGGCAGGGATCATGCCACTTAAATCCTTTTGCCAGTTTTTTGAGATCTACAGTGCTGAGAAGGGCGGCAGGCAGGTGGAGAGGATGGTATTTTGCTGCTCTCATGCTTTGGGGTCTCCTTGAGCTCATCAGAGCTACGTTTTGCTCAAACACCTAGCACCTAGCATGGCAGCCCGGCCGGGACTGCTGGGAGAGCCAGAGAGAACACGGGATGCTACAGGAGCTGCAGCAACTTCAAACCAGCTTTTCTTTTCTGTGGGATTTGTTTTCAGTTGGGTCAGCTCCCTGACCTGGATAAGCACAGAAGTTTCCGAATACAAGACAAGGGACTGGAGCAGATACTCAGGGTGAGGAAAAGGTAGGACCACCACTTCCAGAGGAAATACGAGTTTATGTTGGATTAACCCAGCCACTTAACTTGAATTTGTCCCTATAACTTGGTGATTCAGAGCAATTCCCATTAGGCAAACAACCAGGGGCTGGACATTTGCCTCCTGGAGAGGCATCTACCCTATGCTGGGCAGGCAGAGAGTGGGCACTTGTGAGTCAGAGCAGTACCATCAGCTAACGGCAGCGTGGCATGCAGCAAGGGGTAACGTGGAGGCTGCAAAGATATGCCAGGTTGCCATAGCTCTGGGGACAGACCTAGCAAGCTGGGAGTCCATGAATTCCTACCCATCCCTTGGCAGAGCAGAGCTGCTTCCCAGGAACTAGAAGTTCAACCCGAACTGAGATCCGGGAGGAAGATTGTTCTTTGTTGGTGGTCTTTCTCCCTGACCAGTGGTTTCAATCCCTTCTGTCTACCAGTTGTTTTGCAGCATGTCAAATAAGCAAAGTTCCCCCAGAAATTCGTGTATCCATGATGTTTTTCCTCCACTTGAAAAACAGGCTACCAACCTTAAAATGCATCCCCTGCGGGCAGAAAAAGAGAGGTAACATTTTACACACCCCCACTTCGCCCATGTGCTTGTGCCTGATCACTTCTGTACATGTGCAAATAGCATCACAAAAATACAGGGGTTTGCAAGATTGTCTGATCTACCCCTTTGAGTGCAGGCAAACAGCACCTGACAGATATTTGCCTGGTCTGCTTTCAGAGCCCTGACTGGAGACACCAGGCAACACAAGCCAAACTTCACTCGCCTTCCCAACAGAAAGTTTTTCTCACCTGAGTCTCCCCAGTAATTATTGAAGCTCCTCATCCTCTCCACTGCATCATCCCATGCTGCAGAAAGCAAGCTTTGCTTGCCCAGTGCGATAACCTGCTACCTCTATGCTGTTTTCTCTCTTTTCCTTTCTGTACAGTAAAGGAGGAATAAAGAAGCGGAAGGGAAAGGGGGGAAGAGAAATGGAAACCATGACACGAGAGAAACACAGGTCACATTTATGGGTGACACACAAATGCCTTCCTGCTACAAGTGACACCCTCTAAAAGCAGTCCTGGCGCTGTTAAAAGCTGAGGGTGGAAGAAGGGGTAGTTAAGCTCCCAAGTCTGCCATAAGCTCCCTGGCAGGTCTTAAAAATTTGTGTCCATACTTCAGTATGCGTCGGTTTGGCTCAATCTGCTGCTTTAAAAAAAAAAATTCTGCTTCACAGAATGGTTCAAAGCTTAAATGAACATTTGCAAAGCTCTAAGAGAAACAGGGTGAAGGGCGCTTTCACAGAGACAAAGCATTATCATCATAAAGTATAATCTTGATGGTTTTTATGGGCAAGCATCAGCTTCCAGCAATAATCTTTAAAGCAACGTCCATTATCCAGAAAATCGGCTTTCAGCTAATGGTCTGTTACCAGTCACACTTGGTAAAAGTCCATGCTTATTTCCTTCCTTTTTTTCCTAAAAGCTCTTGGAAATCCTGCAACAGCTGCCTGAGGGGAGCAACAGAGCCCGGCTGGCCGCCAGCACATAGTGGCATGGAGAGAGGAGGAGGAGCATGCGCCCTCTGCTCATCAGGTGAACCTCCAGCCTGGCCACCACAAACAACTTGAGATGCCTCCACAGGGCGGAGATCTCACCCAGCCACATCTCGCCCAGCCTGTGGGGCTGGTTTGGGGCCAGACACTCTGCGTTAGGGCTCTGGTTGGAGATGAGGGTCTGTCTCAGACACCTCCTTACAAGGAAATTTGGGCAGCAAAAGGCAGACAGGGGTGGTGTTCTCCTAAATGGATTTCTTTCAGTTGAGACTCCCTGGAGAACTGCATGTTATGCAGAGGAGCCTGAGCCAAAGTGTGCAGAGGTGGAGATGAAACCCCACTTAGCCAAGGCTGAGCCCCTCGGCATCTTTGATGCCTTTACTGCTCGTCTTTCTAGAGATCGTGCTCTCCCAGGTGAGGAAGTCTGTGGGGATCACAAAAAGGTCTAATGGGAGCAGAAAGCACCAAATCTTTGAAACACCATTTCACAGCCAGCAATGCATGGCTCAAAGAGCACAGTCACCGATGGGAAAACAGGAACCTCCTCGCTATGGCCACATGGGTCTGGGACTCAGTTGAGGAGTCTTTTTTCTTTCTTGGCAAAAAATATGGATAAAATGGAAAAAGGGGGGGAGGGGTTGCCTGAATGAAAACAAAATTGCTCTTCATTTTAATATTTTTGTCATTTTATGCCATGCTGCCAAAAATGTTATGTTAACTTTTCTAGAAACCAGCCATTTTAAGGTTTTGGTTGCCAAAAGCAATGGAAGCAAAGGGTGTTTTTTCAGCTTTTTAAAACCAAAGTCTCATGAGGAAAAATGAAAATTTTCACTGCAAATATTTTCCCTTTTATTTACTTTGCTAGAAAATAACTTTCTACTGGGAAAGTGATAAAAATGAAAAACAACCGTTGTGCAGTCACTTGTCCAATCTTTTCATGGATTTGCTGGAAACACCCCCGAAATAAAAATCTCACTCATACCATGACAGGTCTTTCCATTTTTCTGAAAGTTTATGGCACCCCAGCAGGGCCGGCTTTGTTTTTAAACAAGGAGCAGCTAAATCCTGGGTTTGAAGCCAGCTGATAAACGATCTTGGAGGAAACACCACCACTTTTGTAAAGTGCTATTTTGCTTCCTCCCTCCAAGCTTGGATTTAATGGGGTTTTTTTATGATACGAAGGAGTGAAGTACTTTCACTTATTCTAATGATGAGCCAAGTCCTGGCTGCAGAGTGAAGGTAACCTGGTTTCTTCCCAGCTCTCCCAAGAATTACTTGGGTAGACTGGAAGACGTTTTGCCCCATAGTCCCAGGCTCTCTGCAGCAATGTCAGGGTGAAGACGCCCATCCAGCCACCATGGAGAAATCCATACTCAGTGTCAGGATAGATCTGAAGGTCAAAAATGAAAAGCATTTTCCGGATTGTATCCCATTTCCAGATGCAGCATCCCTGGGCCCTAATCTTCAAACCCACTGCCTCATAAAATTTGCAAGCAGACTATGAACAAACAGGGAGCTGCAACGAGACCTCCTAAAAGCGGAGTAATCCCAAATCCCAGTTGCAATGTAATCTAGTGCCTACCATGGCTGCTGGCTAACACTGGAAAAACAAAACAGAGGAGAGACACCTCTTTTCCAGCTTTTGTCTAGGTGAAGTATCCCAGCTGCTTCATGCAAAGCCTCTGAGCCTCAAGGACTAGATCTGGGGTCCTGTGTCTGTTTTGCCCCAGGACCAAGGAGAGGAGAGTAAAATAGCCAGTGGTTTCAATACAAGGAGTGACCAAGCAGGCCCTGTGATTCAATTGCACAAAATCCTGGGATTGGGCAAGAAGCAGTTGTCCGTGATCTCTTCCAACACCAGAATTGGGGTTGCTGGAGTGGGAGCATCAAACAAAACTAGCCTGTGGCAAGTTCAAAGCAAACACAAGGGAATAGGTTGGGTTGTTCAAATGCAACCTGGAGTTAAGCTGTGGGACTCTGTCGCAGGATGTATAATTAACAGATAATACAGGTTAAAGGGAGAACTGCGTGAGTTCAAGAAAAAAAAAGAAAAAAAACAAACACTGAGGGTCATTAAAAAAAGATTAAACCACCTCTCATTCACGTCCTTGGAGAGTACTTGGAGTATTTGGAAATATCCTACATGCTTTTACGGTACCTCTCCTTTTCTGTTCATACCCACTGGCAGCCTCCGTCAGAGAGAAGATCCTGGATTAGACGGACCCTCAGGGTGGCCACTTCTACTTTCATGAGATGTCCCATGGAGCCATGCCCAGGCCTCAGCTGCCCTCATACCTGGAGAACTTCCCACCACCTCCAGAGAAGCTGCCCAACTCCAAACAAAGCGCGATGGGAGCTGACATGTTGAAGACATACAGCTGCCATGACCTGCTTCTCTGGCAGACACGGACCTGCACAGAGCCAGCCACCGGTTTCCTTACTGACAGCTTCACAAACAACAAGCTGTTTAAAATGAACCAAACCAACCACTGAACTTTCCCCATAGTAGAAGGAGCAACATTTTTGGGGAAAGGGCAGCAAGAAAACAGCCCTGGGTGTGAAGGAGACACCCAGCCCATAGGAGCATTCTGTGCTAGAAAACTCTCTCCACAGGCACACACATCCCTGCTTCTCCAGGGTCCTTTGAGGTCCTAGACTTCACTGTCAAACCGTGCAGGACCACTCTGGAGACCATGGGGATTAAGGTTTTCACTGCCTTTGTGTGTATGGGTCGGACAGAGAAACAGGTGAGATTAAAGCTTTGACTTTTTCCAATTTAAGGTTTCCTACTGCAATTACAAACAGGGATTAGCAGCCTTAGTATACAGGAGACCACCACAATCCTCCAGAAACATCTCAGATGCCATTTTTAACTACAGATGATTATCCCGTTGCTACTCTGCTCCATTGTCCCAGTGCTTTCCTCAAGATTCCATTCCCCAAGCCCCACAAAAGACTTCCTAGCACTCGTGAATTCAGTGCCAATCTAAGTATCTCACACTTTGCTCAGCACATGAAGACAGGAGCAGCTTCCAACAGGGCTCAGCCATGGAAGGCGTATAAAACGGTATTAGCAACAACTTGGTAGAAAGGAGCCATGTTGGTGTCATTTAACACAATGAAAAGCATAATTGGTTACAGCTGACAAACACAGAATTGCATTAAACAGAACATTGGATGCTGGGCCATGGTTTACATCAAATTGTCAATCTCAATATGGCAGTCCCCTAAAAAAGCCGCTTTTTCTGTAAACCCTCAGGAAACATAGCAAATCATGGCAACATGTTTATAGTCCTCAAATGCCACACAAGGAACCTGATATGTATCTTTTATGGTGGGATATACTGGAGGGTGTTTCAGCACGTCCATACTCATTTTCCAAATGCATTGCACAGCTTCGTTAAGCCTTCCTGAATCTCTCAGAGATCGACTTTTAGATGAAGCTGTGGAGTGGACAATCCTCAAGGCCAAACTCACTCAATAAAAGTGAGATCACTTGCCTTATCTCTGTGTTGTTTTCTCTCGTTCAGCCTGGCAATTAAGGCTGGAAACGGCAGCGACGACATGCAGATCTTTACAACCCTGAACTTCGCTGTCCGCTGCTGCCATATAAACTGATAGCTGCTCTTGGACTTTGGTACTAACTTGACACCAGCAACCGCAGTGGAAGGACAATGCTATTTATGTCCAAACAAAAGTTTGTTTCTGTGCTTACCGTGGCTGGAATGCAAGTTATTCCAAGATAGTTTGAGGTTCCTGCACCTATTTACACACCAGGTCCTTTGGGGAAAGGGCAGGTTTGCACAGTGCCTGGCACAGCCGCGTCCTGGTGCTGACTGCACCCTCCACTGCTGCAGCCCCCTAAGGTGGAGGGGCAGGGGGAGAGGACACCTGGCTTGGGTTAAATGGGGAAGGCACCTTCAACACAGTCAAAAGCATTTTTTGTTTGGGAAGATACACCAGGTCTTGCTGCACTTATACCACACCCTGCCACATTAGGAAGTTTCATGAGTGGCAGAGCTTATGAAGCCTGGTGTCCTGGGACGTTCGTGGGTTAGATTCTCTGGTGTCTAATACTCAGGCTGAGCCCAAGCAAAGATCTTCCAGGGGAGGCTGCCAGAGTCTCTTCCTTTCACCCAACTTCAGATTTTCTTGAATCTGGTAAGCAGTTTGTCTTTTTAAGACCTCCAGCTCTGTGCCAGTTTTTCCACCAAATCTAACAGGCCAGTGGAAATAAGGACAAATGGACAGACTGCATACTTGCATAAGGAAAACAAACTAAAAATTCACACAGTTTAATTTTCAACTTCAGAAGAACAGAATTACTTACAGCAGGAAAAAACATTTTAAAAACTCAAACAAGCTGTTTAAAATGATGATCCCAATTACCTACTCTGTAGATGACCTACTATGATATCAGGATATCTTCAAGGTTTCAAGATAAGAAACTACAACACAAGGTAGATCTTTACAGCAGGATGGCAGCACCCTGATTTCATTCAAAGTCCTGGTTTACTACCATGAGTACTCGATCAGCCTTGCAGAAAATAGCTTTGAGCTAACTTTATTAAAGAACAAACAAGAAGAAGAGTCAACAAAACTGTTCTCTAAGTTTTAAATACCAGGAGGGGAGGAAGCTTTATTGCTTTATGCTACTACATTACACAGATACAACAACAGCTGTCAACAATAATATTATCTGTATTACAGCAGAGATCCCAACTGAGACTAAGGTCTCATTGTGCTGGACACATGTAAAAAACAACAAGAAATACACCATAAGAAACCACCCCCTAAAGAAACTCAAGACTAAATAGGCAAGAGGGAAAGAAAGGGGGAAAATGAAATGACCCCTGCTTTTACAGATGGGAAAATGAGGAATGCAAAGGATAAGTGACTTGCCAGAGGCTGCAAGAAGTCGTCTGTGGCAGAGCCGTAACTGAGCCCAGATTTTCCAAATCCAACTTCAATACCAACCAAATCCAGTAGCAGACTTGCCTTTAAATCAGCCCTAATAACATTATGGTTGGATCTCCCTTATAATCTAACTGGAGAAATCAGAAGCGGATACTCATTTCTTTTTCTTTTTTTTTAAGAGCATTCTTATTTAGTCCACGCCACATTTTGCTCAGGACTGTAAATTCTTCATAAAATGGGTCCTTTGTGTCTAATTTTCTCCACTTAACCTAGAGGCTGCATTTTTAGGTGCTGTGCCAGACACAAACTTGTTCCAGCGACTGGGCACCCCCTTTCTTCCTAATGCTCCTTTACATGCTCAAGGCTAACAACCCTGCTCCCCTCCTGCTCCCTCCGCAGCATCTGCAGGAGATAAGGGAACGTTTAACACAACTCGCACGCTCCCGGTGCGCTGCTGCAAAGGGGAAGCTCCTGAACAAACACCACAGCCCCGTAACACAACTTGTTGGATGAACGCTTAAACTTAAGCGGTTAACGAGAGTCAACATGATAATTTGGTGTTAGTCAGAATTACCACGGTTGGATTACCCGTTTTTCAGCTTCTCCTGTTCTAAGCCGTCTTAGTGGCCTTGATTCATAAAAGACACAGATCTACCCATTTCAAATTGCCCCTTCATGTAAATACTGTCAGTACAAATAAAGTAATTACTGTCAAGCCATCTGAAAATGATCAACATGCTTCGCTGCGAAGTAAGCAAAGTCCATAACAAGATAGTAATTTGCACCTTTTTTTTTAATTTGAGGAAAAATTCACTTTCTTCGGTGCATAAGTTAAGCATGGAACATATTATTTAATCCTAATGCAAATCACACCAGCAGGAAATGTCGTAAAGAAAAAAGTAATCTTCTGAAGGAAAAATAAATTATCGACCATGTTAAGAAGGAAAGAAACATTCTCGAATAATTTCTTTCTTTGTTGGTATTGGCTGGCAGCATAATCCTTCCAAGTAAATTGTAATTTCCAAATTAGATTATACATTATGTCATATTAGTTTTATATTAGAAAAACAAACTGACTGAAAGGAAAAATGCCAAAGTCGACTTGCCTGGTAATGTAAAATTTTTGTGTTTCTACTGTGAAATGCTTAATGTCTCTTTCTTTTTTTTTTTTTTAACAAGTTTTACAGCAAACATAAAACCTAAATTAAGGCAAGATATTTACTTTACCTGACCAAGCCCTGTTTGAAACATAAATAGGAAAAGAAAGACCGAGCATTTTCAGGACACCACATAACCACAGCAACAGCTATCTCTGTATATAAATACAGATACCGGCATGGAAATTTTTATGAGTTATGCATCAGACAAGAATATAAGCACCTATTGCACTCAAAAATAACTTACATATAGAAAAAGATTAAACCTGCACAGGTCAAGTGATCTAAAGTCAGGAAATGCCAGAATTGAGAATATCTGTGTAACTTTTGCAGAGCTCCTTGGCTGTCTATGTTATGCAAGAGTCTTTAAATACACCACCCGCTATTTGTTTTTTTCACACAACCTCTGCTTTGGTCACTGACCAGGGTGGATGGTGTTTGCTGGATACAGTATTGCTCAATGTGTCTTTATAATCATCTAGAGTTGATGCTTGGCCCAAGCCTCCTATACAATGTACTTCCTGAACCCTGCATCCAAGGGGGACTGCAAGGCTGCTTTTCACATGCTTGGCTTGCACTTCAGAAAACCTTAAAATACCGCTAAGCGGAGGTAATGCTTTAGCTTCAACATACGTCAAACGAGGTGCAGAAGCATGGGTTGACCTAGGAACAAGGCCATATGGCATCAGGGAAGAAAGCAAGGTAGGTACAGGGCCATGGGGAGGATAAGACTGAATATGTCTTAGCACACATGAATTGCTGAGAGCAATGAGTTGCAGAATGTTTTGAAGACAACCATCCAGGTGTAAAATACTGTGATTTCTTCATCACCTGCTAAACTGTCCCAGGAGCAAAGGTGCATTATTATCACTACAATTTTTCAGTAAGCTTAGACAGTTAAAAACAAATTGTAAAAACAATCAATTAATCCTGGGTGCTGCAGGAACCAAAAGCCCACCAGTCTGTTTCTCTGAGAAGCTGTCTGCAGATGCTCAGGAAAATGGACCACCTAAACTGAGCCCCCTTCACCTCCTCTCCTGTGCTTCTCTCCCTTCCTACACAAGGCTGGCTGTCTCCTTTTTCACTTCCTTCTCAGCCTGGTGGGGGGTACCCATACCCAGGGGAGACCCTCTAGTCTCAGTCCCTAAGCCCAAAAGTAGAGTAACTGCAGAAAAGGTCCAGCTCGGACATTGGGCAGGGAAGATTTTCATACTCCCCTTTGGGGACTGATTTTCATGAATGGAGGCACACAGGGCAAAAAACATTCCCTGTTTGTCAAATTTCTACTGAGCTCATGCAAACTTTGATTTTTTTTCTTTTCAGTGGCTTTTTCCTGGCCAAATCCACATGGTCTCTTGCAGATGCAGCAAAATCCTTCCCACCTTCTCACAAGCATGGAACAGTTTGGAGTGCTCCCTAGGGAGCAGTAACGTCCCTTGGAGCAGCACTTTCCCTTCTCTCTCAAAACGATTCTATCATTTGGGTACGATTTTCTTGGGGGACAAATTCTAATCAGCATGGAAAACTTCAAGCTGAAAGAGTAAGTTTAGGAAAGTTGGAGGCAATCAAAGCAAGGCTCTTATGGGGAGATTTCTGGCAACTCTTCCACAGGCATAAGTTCCTGAGTAAGTTTTAGCATGTGCTTTCTTCCATGAATACACATGAACACTTCGCTGAAAGCTGTTACTACTAAATACAAAGTTTTGGAGTTAAATGAAAGAAAAAGAAAATACACTTTTTCTTTTTTTTTTTTCCCCCTTTTTGGTAATGGAAAGCCTGTATTCTCTTATGGCATTTCCAAGTTCAGATCAGCTGATGAGTACAAAATACTTTGGTATTAATTAAAGAAACTGCAAGGTAGAGCATATAAAGTGCGTCTTTATACATACAAAGAGAAAATAACCTGTAATGGGGAAGGAGATGTAAGAAAGGAAGAGAGATCTGTGCATCCCAGTCCAGCAGACTGACAACACCTATGGACGCTAACAGCAATTACTTTGAAACACTTTATGTTCAGCATCCTAAAGTTACCTTTGCCGCTAGACTTCTCCCAAATGACAAGACCACCGAAAACTGACCTAACCCTCCGTGTGCCCAAAGGAATGTCTGGATATGGAATCATCTTAGATGTTTAAGAATATATGTATATATTAGAGAGAAATTTGGCCTCTAAAGACCATTTTGAACTCAAGTTTTAAATGAACCGAAACAGAGCTTTAAATGCAAGTTCCCACCTCATCTCAGCTACAATCTCACTACTCCCATAACACAATACTATAAAATACAACAGGGTGGGTTTAACTCTAATATATTTTTATATCATCACAGCTACAGCAACATTACTATTATAAAACAGACAGATACACAGACATGTCTATCTCACTTCCTGCAAAGGTTACACTTACAAGCTTTTTAAAAGGAGCCAAGAGATTATTAATACATGTAGTAACGTGGTGGTGAACATGAGCACTGTGAGGTACAGACCATTACAAAGCCCTTAGTGAAAGGTAGCTCTAAGCCATGATTCTACGCAACCCGTTGGCTTCCATAACAATTTATAATCTTTTTTAAAACATCTATTAATCACCTGCTAATCCTTAGGAAACAATTCTAAGTGGATTTTTCATAAGAAGCAACATACACATATAATCTTGGGATTTTGTGCAAGACTGTCATTGATGGTAGTGTAAAGCAAGCAAGGAGCCAAGCTCCATGCTACATAGCCTCATTTGATTTTTGTGTTTGATCACATTTGATCACGGGTGTCACGGTGCACATATTTGGATAGTTTATTCCCAGTTTGGTCTTATTGTGCTAAACCTCTAATGACTTACGCAGCCCTGTCGGTCTTGCTTAATCCATTATACACATTGTTTGCATTTAGATGGCTAGAAATGGTTTACTAAGGCATAACCCTGTGATTATGTCATATTTCATGAAGGGCCAGAGATACTACTTTCATCTAAACCTCATCACAATGACATACAGGCCTGATAAGAGAGTTTATAAGTCATTTGGTGTGGGTCTGATCTTCCCTAGTTTCACCCATCTCAAACTTGCACAGCCAACCTAAACTTCTCACCTAGACCAACAGAAAGGGACTTCACGGAACAAGGAAAAGAAATGTTGGCTTTACATTTACTCTTTTCCATCACACCTTAAAAGAAGGGCAGCTGATTAGTGTGCAAGTCTGCAAGATGCTTTATTTCTTGACTCCTTACTCCACTAACCCATGGGACTTCCTCTCCCATGAGATCACCAGGTCCAAGAGTCCCACTGGATATGAAAAAGGATGACACTCTGAAGGAAATTATGCGAAGCTCCTCCATGATGTAGCAAAAGCACAAAACACAAAAGATATAATTGTTCGGTCTTCTCTAAAGCAATATCTAATGTATGTGAGCAAGAAATTTATTTCTCTGAAATAAATCCATATCTGCTATGGATTTTTGAACTTTACCTCTGTTACTGGTCTCAGTCAAAGAAAGGACTAAATGGGTTGTGACCTGATATGGCGGGTCCCACCAACCCACCCTCTCTCGTGCAGGAAATCAGTGTTTGGCTTTGCTGTGAAGTATCTTTTCATGTTTTCCCTCCCAGGCCTGACCCCAGATATTCCTTTCTCCGATGACATTCCCAGAGAGGCAATCGATGTAAGATCTGTTTCACGGACATTTGTCAAAACATCTTTTTTCATCTCTTCTTTTCTTTTTTTCCCCTCTTTTTAGTCAGAGCTAACAGGGGTTTTGCTGGAGGACCAAAATGCGGGTTCAGGTTCTAAACTCCATAGTCCGAGCACAGCCCTTCACAAAACCTTTTGTGACACAAAATGCAACTAACGGCTAAGGAGGGGGGAAAGAATAAAAGCAACAATTCTGAAAACCAAAGACTCTCATAATGTCCATAAAACAGCAGCTTCAAGAGAGTTAGAATCCCAGCCAAGAGGGACAAGACACACATACACATACATATACAAAGAGTCCTGGAGACCATGTCCAGAATGATATAATTGGTTTGCAGGCACACTTCAATCATTCCTTCATTTTGTAGACTGCCATTATTTAGCTTAATAGGAACTCAAAGAAAGGAAGGCGGAAGTTAAATGAAGTAACCTCCCACTCAGCCCTGATGTATTATAGTGGCTTCCTTTATACCAGCTCATTTGTACCTATAGAAACTGTTCTCAATGACACAGGGACCAGGGATTATTATCAATAAAGAACCTGACTTGATCATAGTCACCCATTACCATGAATGCTACTCAACAGCTTCTTCTATTTAAAAAAAAAAAAAAATTTCCTTTTTTCACGTAATATTTGTTACCACTGAACTCCACTGGAAATACATATGCTGCAAACATCTGCTTTTAGACACGGCCTTTGTGCTGTGATTTCAGAGGAAGCCTGAAAGGCTCAGTCCAAGGTTGTTATCTGGGGACACATTATTTAAATGAAGATCTTTAATACACCATGTCAGAAGGCCATCTTCATCTCTGTGGTTCCAGGGAAGTGGAGGCGCTGCACTGCAAAGAATTAGGCTTCTTACCTACATAAAATAAACAGTTTCAATGCCTGTAGGTCTCAAAAATAGTAGTAAGGGTTCTTTTTTAATAATCCTCAGTCTACTATTTCAATAGCTAGACTACACATTGCATCTCCCCACACGTATAATACAGCTGCTTTATGTTGGCCTTCTAACTGGTCATTATTTTTGTTTTTATAATAAGAAATGTATGGAAACAAATGACCCTTTCAAAGTGCCGATCTGTTAAAAGAAATAGCAAACAATCCCAAAGCCACAGAGACTCTTCTATTGGCACAAGAATGGTGGCCCTTAGTCATTTCAGGCCCCAAATGAGATAACACTTTGAAACAACATTCATTAATGTTTGAAATCCCAATACAGAGCAATTTAATTCAGCTGGCTTTGTTCTTTAGAAGAAACCTAAAGGGGAAGGCGGGAAGGGTAAAAAGACAGCTTAAGTCATATAAACTTTCACCAAAGAACAAATCAAAACATCTGAGGTTCATTCAATAGGGCTGACTGGCCTCAGCGAGAAGACGACAAACAAAGAAGCATTGTATTGTTCCGCGGAGTGAGGTTTTTCCAGGAACATCCCGTCAGATGCTTTCCAAGCGAACACGATGCAGCTGAGAGTAGGTGGATTTGAAACAGCATAAGATCAATAAAAATCCAGCTTTCCATTTCACAGGAAGTCGACTGTTAAAACAGTAACGTACTTGTCCGTAGCATGTAAAACAGAAAGGCCACACAGAGGTTGGGCGTCGGGTTACTGCTCAATGTGTCTTAATAACATGGTACATACATACTGAACATCTTCCCTACTCCACCCTGAAAACTTCAAGAGCCAAATAGTCCAAGCCTTTTAAGCAAATGAACATGGATAATCTCTGACAAAAGGCAAAATCCAACCACCTTTTCTAAAAGAACAAACAATCCCATTTCCTCCATTAACCCTGTAGAGAACTTTTTAATACCGTATTTTGTCACCCTATCTTTAATTCCCAAGGCTCAGATCCAGGGGGAATAGAGGGGGTCAGTAAGGAGGAACATTATTGATGGTGCCCTGACTCATGAGAAAAGGAAGGGATGGAGAGGGCATCAGTATGAAACCAAGAAGATTCTGCTGGTCCTAGACGTCTACTGCTTTATTTTTTCATGGGATTTGTTCTTCAAAGTTATGAGTGGAAATAGATCTGAATAAAAAGCCCTGATTCAAATCGTCTTTGCATGCATCCACATTTGGACCAGCAACATGACAAGAATGATCCAAGGTCTTGAATGGTTGCTGCACAGGGCATGATTCAATGTCCTTCAATAGAGAAGGACTTCTCAAATTAGAAGAGATGACTGAGAAGCGATGTGGTAGAGATCAGTGAGACCCTGGCCACAGTGAGTAGGGTTGAGTTGTTTACTCTCCTTTCCACCACAAGGCCTGGGAAACAGAGAAGAAAACAGCAAGGAGCAGACCGAGAACAAACAAAAGCAAACAGCTTTTCCCTCAGCACCTGGTGAAGTTAAGGAACTCTTTGCTTGGGATGCTATGAAATGTATGTAGTTCAAAAAGTGATCAGCCAAATTCATCAGAAAAAAACTTCCTTAAATACAAAACACCACTTTTGTCTGATGTGTCTTTGAGCCTTAAAACACTGAAGGTTAAAAGAGTGATGCTGGAAAAACATCACCAGATGCTTGCCCTGTTGTTGTAGTTTTTCTTTGGCGTACCCTGTTGACCACCATCAATGGCAGAGTACCGTGTTAGAGAGACCTTTGGCACTACCTGGTGTAACCGATCTTACATTATGTGAACCACCACAGCAACTGCCTGTGTGTGTTCCTAGCCCGCAGCAAACATGAGGTAATTTGGATTAATTTAACCCACCCTGAAGGAGGTTTAAGCTAGGCTGAATCGTCTCACATTTGCCAATGACCAAAATACATATGCACAAAATTATCTCAAGCTAGCCACCAGGAGCCAAGGTCCTGCCAAGCCCCGTGGCATTGACCATTGACTCTGCATGTTACAGAGTTCACCCTAGCCCCACAGGATAAGTCCGTCTCTAGACTTGCTTGTCTGTTTGAGCCTCCCACAGATCCCACCAAACTGACAATGCTTGGGGTGTACCTTCCAGCCAAGAGATTACAGAGGTATCCCAGCCGATGTTGATGCAGTTCTGACTGGTTCATGTCTTGGCCACACCACTGGTTTGGGAAGTAAAGATTTTCCCAGGGAGGTAAAAGCAGAAATCAGGTGAAGCAATTCAGTTTTGCTTGTTGGCTGGGCAAACCAATCAGCTTTCCAGGTTAATTTCCGGTTTAATGTTTACAGATCCCAGCTCAGGCACTGAGTTCAGTGAGCCTAACCTCTGGTTTCAAGATGAATGCTCAGCATTGCTGCAGCCACTTCTCAAAGGCATATTGATAGCCCACCTTTCCAGGTTTGCTACACGAGTAAATGTTCTTGCTTTTGAGGGATTAATCAGACCCTCTCCAGGGCAGCTTTTTTTCTTACTCTGGTAACACTGTGGCAAGGAATCCATGCTGACGTCGATAGTCTCCCACAGGAATGCTGCTGCAGGAGCATCTGCAAGTGATTAATAACTAGAAAAGAGCAAGACAAAAAGGTTCCTGTTGGTGATGAGGCTCCAATGGATGCTCCTGGGGTGTCAGAAGTGTTAAGATGATACTGTCTTCTTATCACCGCTTGCCTTTCCAGAATATGGATGTGAAGAACAGCCTGGAGGCATGAGAGGGGAAGATCAGCAGCCCCGGGGAGTGCAGATGAAGTGACTGATCCCTCTGTATCAACTGCCAGGTCTGCAAGACCTTGCCTGCGAGTTGCATGGATCTTCTTAATGGTAAGGGGAACCAGATGCTCATTAGTCAAAGATGTGGCTAATATTCCACCAATAGCACACTGGTCTAGATTTTAACCTGTGGGTTTGACTGCCTGCAAAATGGCAATGGGAACCTCTGCCAGGGCTGTGTGGGAGTTAGTGATTTCAGCACAGATGGATTTGCGCAAACTTCTTGTTAGATTACTTGACTCCTGGGTTGTCCAAGTCAGGTTGGATCCTCACCTGGGGGCAACAGAGCAGTTCATCTGGTTAATGTGAAACCAGGCTAACTTACACCAGAGGAGGTGGTGAGGGGTTGAAATAAAGCCCGCATTTAAAGCAATCGAAAACTTGAGTTTCTCATGGAGATGGATCCTCCAAGGTCTCTGTGGAGGGAATTCCCATTGACTTCAACACACAAGGAGAGTTTAGAGGAGCAGACCCCTGAACCTGGGTCAAAGCAATGAACGATACCCAGTTCTGCTGCAAACGACATAAATCAGCCACATTCATTCCAAACCAGGCCCTGCAGCATGACCCTTAACCAACCTTTCAGTGAACCTGAGATATGGTTTTCAAATTTGTAATGAAACCTGAAACTAAGTGATTTTCACCTGGTTCTGGCTTTCACAGAAAACATTTCACAGCAAGCTTTATTCCCTAGGTGTGATCCCCTAATTTCTTTGTTGAATTCAACCAGTTCTTTGAACTGGGAAAGCCAAAGAGTAACATGGTGACAATTACCTGAAATGCATTAAATTTTGTATAAGAATATGAGCTCATCAAAGTGGATGCCTTCCATGGAGTTCCCCAAGGAAAAGACACGTCATTTCAAAACCATGTGCCTCAAAAGAATTAAAAGGACAAAACCTATGCTAGACTTTCATGTAAAGCTTTCCACAACCAATAGCACCTCTGAGTTGTATCCCTGGGCAGGGAACATTAAGGGAAGAGAACAATAGTGCAGCCATCAATCATCTTGAAAGCTAGTCCCACCAGGAGAATATTGGTCTGCAGAAGGGCTTCCATACCATAGGAAAACCCAAGTCTGGAGTAGGCTATGTGCCATTAATGTGGGCAGCTCTATTTCAGATTGTCTGCTAGCAAAGACTCCCTAAAGGTCCTTCCTGAAGAAGGACTGAAAGTTCCTGCCTAGTTGAAGCCCATTAACTAGGTATATGTCTGAAGAGAAGACAAAATGGATCTGCATAGATCTAACATGACTTAACTTGCCAGCCCCCAACACGTGCCTTTAAACACCAAAACAAGTCAGGACACATAACACTGAACCAAGGAAAAACTCAACTGCTGGAGCAATATCCTGATTGAAGAGGGAGCAGAATAAAACCCAGCAAAATTTATCAATCCTAAGAACGGGTACAACAGACTGCTGAGGCCCCATGCTCAATGCCTCCACTAGACTTCTAGCTCAGATGGGGCACGCAGAGTCTCCCAGAGCATCACCGAGTATTTAAGTTCAGGTCCTCAGAGGTTAATTCCAAACCTCCACAGACCACACAGGTGCCACGTCATCCCTGCAGCCGCGGAGGAAGAGGGGCCGTAGGTTAGTGGGGAATAGGTTGAACAAAGTAATTGCATTGCTAACCTTACCCTCCTAACAGAGCAAGCCTTGATGGTAGAGCGCAAGCGCAAAGGAGGCGACTCAGAGGAGAAGTGTGCAACTAAATGCCCCTTTACAGCTCTGCTCACCCCAAAACCAGCACTCTGGGCAGAATCCTGTCTTTTGACTGGAAATATAACATCTGATGCTAGAGCCATACATGAACTGAGTTACCAGCAACGGAGCTGATACCTTGGTGCACGGGTGCATCAACAGCCACCGGAGAGCAGAGATGCTCAAGCGTTCCCAGAGCTTCGCATTCCACTTGCTCTGCAAAGATTTGTTCAACAGACACGATCCAATCAACCACCCTTTGAACCAAGGATCAGTGCGTGTTTTCTTTCACACTGGATTTCTAGACAGGTAGCATTGCCTCACGTTTGATAATACCCTTGTTATAAAGGACACAAACCCATGATTTACTCTGCAAAAAGCATAACGCTAACTGAAAATAGCCTAGGAAGGATATAGCGTCATACCTAACACTACATTAAATGCAAACTGAGAACCTGATATATTTTAGGAAAATTCAGCACACTCTAGACTAATAAACATTTTACAATATTATTGCACATGTTCATTTCACTTTGTACAAATAATCATTCCCTTCACATCTAATAAGTCTGCTTGACACATTTGTGGCCTTATAAAAACACCTTCAAGGGTCTTGTTTTGAGGCATCGATCATTTATTTATACAAAGCTCAAAGACAATGGCTAACAATTCTTATGGTATAAAAGTCTTCAGCTGTGATCTTTGTCTTGCTGTTTGTTATCTCAGACTCTAAAATAATTTAAAGGAGATTTTATTTTAATGAATGAAAAAATGGTTTTTTTTCTCTGGCAGCAACATCAAATCAATCAAGGTGAAGGAAAAGACAAGAGCTGTTTTTGCCTTTTAGTGTGTTTCCAGGGCTGGAAATAAAGTGCAATTCGGAGCCCTTATTTGCAGTTTGTGCTGTCTACACAATCACCGGAGGTGCCAGAGGCTGGAAAAGCACGGACTGAAAATCAGGTTTCCAACCATCACCTGTGGGGACATTTGGAGTTGACTTTACCCACTCTCCAAATACAGAGCTTAGATCGACCTCACCATAAATCAGAAATAACGGATGCTGATGGAACTAGAAGACTGTCAAAACTGTAAGTGTAAATGGGCTCATCAAGCTGGGTACCCCAAAGCCGGTGCACATTTCTAACCCAAATCTTCATTGCAATACTGCCTTTTTTTCTTGCATCTCAAAGCAAACCCCAGCTGCCCATCTCTGGTGGGCCAGATCCTTAAGGGGTGTAAATGAGAGCAGCATCGTACACACCCATGAAATCACGTGGATTTAGGGTAGCAAATACACTTATCTGCGGTGGTGATTGCTCCGTGGCGTGTTATGACACAGCAGTCCTGCGCTGACAGAAGGAAACAGTCACTGAACGTGGCATTGCTTTTCTAGGCTTTTTTTTTAGCAAGCCACTAAAATGACAACGTTTTCATTAAACTCATGATAGCTGATCTATGCTCCAGAGTTAACCAAAAGCAGAACCTCCACTCCAGTTATGACCTCAGATACATGTAAATTCAAATGAGGTGCCAGAGAAATATGATAGAAATAGGAGAATTATAAGCACTTACGTAACAATACAAGCATTCTGAAGCTTGGTTTACAATTAAAATGGATATATAATTAACTGTCTTTTACTAGGCCCAGATTATGTTCAAAGCACACTGAAGTAGATTAGCAGATTTATGGAAACACATGTTACCTAGTTGTACAAGACTAGGTTTCCCCCCAAGCCAACTCTCCCTCATGCTTTGTTGTCATTGCTTTTAACATCACATGATACCCGACAGCCCAATACAAAATTAAATGCCAGAAAACAGCTCTGAAAAAAATCCCCGGTCTCTGTTTAAGATACAGCAGTGGAGTCACGTTGCTGTTAACTCAGCTTTCACTTTCTCCCAGCCCTAGGAGACCTACCCAAGTGCTCCAGGTACCTCTCCAAGGGGTAAGGAAGCACCACCCCCAAAATGAGGTTACTGGTTAGGAAGAAATTTCCCCTTATGAAGATATCCCTGAGGATACCCCTAAGGCTGCCTGTGCATTCAGCCTTGGTCCTGTTCCTGTCTTCTTGGAGAGAGTTGCTGTGAGAGAGCTTGGTCCATACTGGTACCAGCTGGGACGGCTCCAGGGGTGCAACAGACCCTCTCCAGGTGGTGCTGGGCTGAGGATCTGGTCCCTCAAAACGCCTCGCCTCATTGTGCACTTGCAAAGATTTACAAGCCCATTCTAGCAAATTACGGTGGATCTGCAGTTCTCAAGGATCTGCTCTCACCATGTTTACTCAGCCTTCTTTTTGTGCTTGTACCCACTTTCATTTCTATTGGAAATTTACCAGAAAATGTACAAAACCCGTAAATCATACTAAAACCCATTAAACCTGAGATTAATTTAGTCTTAAAGGTTAGCTCCATTTTCTTACCACTATTTCTGTCTGCAGTCTGTCTCATCAGACACTAATTAATAAGCAGACACAGTTTTGGAAAACTGCCTTTAATCTTAGGAAAGTGTAAATACTCATGGTTACTAATGCAAAATCTCACTACACAATTCATCAGGAGATTGGAACATATAATTTTCCTTTATAACAGCTTACTGATTTAGAGAGCTAAAAGCACAGGTGAAGCTGAAAAGAAATATTACTTTAGAAGTTTAAAGTATTTTGCTTTATTTTTTCTCTCTGCAGTGCCAAAGAAGTTGTATTTTCCTAAGACATTTTCTTTTTTTTCTCAGGCAACGGGATTAGATCCTCCTGTGTTTTACACCAAGAGTCTTTGCTTGAAGTCAGGGTTTGTTACTCCTGATTTACAATGGTGCAAGTCATTTGGGGATTAACCCTGTCCAGAACTGTGTGCAGAAAGGGGGGTCTTGTGACAACTAGGAGGTAAAATATTGCTCTCCAAATTATATTTTTAATGATCACTTCCTTTCGTAATGATGCAAGATTATATATTGACTGTGAAGAGCTATTTATGCGCCATGACTAAGATACGTTTTCATCAAACATTTATTTCTCATGCCTAGAACTAATTTGTATTTGATTAAAGGTTTTCTACGCGTTTACAGGAAAAGATTATTCATGCTGAATTGCTTTTCTCAACAAAACAAAACAAAAAGTTTGCGAGTACTGCCAAAATAGCGGTTTTAAATACATCTCTTTTTACTCTGTGCATCACAGTAGGGATTTCTTAATCAATACCATGCTGGCTAGTGCAGATACGCTGGCGGCTGGGCTGGGCCAGAGCAGCAGCAGATGACTGACGGTGATCACTCATTGCAATTGCATCCTTTACCTGGACCAGAAATTGTCATCTGTGGGGTACACTGACATCTACAGATCCACAGCATATAAATGGGAAGATGTTTTAGGATACATCTCACTGCCAAAAAGTAGGGGGGAAAAAAAAAATCTTATTTCGTTCTTGATTTTTGAAGACGTTCAGTGATGGCCTCTCCATCTCTTCCCCAGGCAAGCTATTCCGACAGGTACTATTTGTACTCTGCTTTCAGCCTCTTTCTGCATTTTCTTGGGTAAACAAGCTATGCTGGTTTACCAGACCGTATCTGGTAGGCTCTGTAGGCTGGAACAGTTTCTTTCTCCCTTCAAAATGGCAAAGATGCATGGAGCTAAAAAGTGGCGTGTTCAAATCACATGTGCCTGTCTGGGCCATGCAGAAAGCATCAGTGCTTTCTCTTGCCCAGAGCAGATTGCCAAATTGTAGACTCATCTCTGCAAACAGTCTTCAGGGAGTCTGGGGTAAACCCAAACCACTCTCACACATGCTGCCTTCAGACACCCAGTACCTGACGAAGCACTTGGGCTCAGATCCATCTGCTTTCCATCATTTTCCCCAGGAAAGTGGGGAAAGTGGGATTCATCTCAACTGACTCCAGCCATCCGAAACAGAGGTGTCTAATCCAAACTAGTCATTCGGGATCCCACAATAGCTAGTGGAGAGAAATATGTCCCTCACAGCAACTTCGGTACTTATCTTAGGATGAGAAGGATCACCCTGTGGAGCTGCAATCTCTCCCCATTGACTATAGGGGAAATCTAGACTAACCAGAACCAGGTGCCCCCAATTAAGAAGTCTCTAAATGTACACGAGACCATTCCCACTGCAAACCCTTCTGTGCCTCAGTTCCTCAGACATGAAGACCAGAAAGGTTTAGAAAAGCAAAACATCCAAGGCAGTGATGTACCCATAATCCAAAGGGCATTGGCGAGTCCATGCCAAAAACCCAAGACATAGACAAGTCCCATCATTTTTCCACCTCTTGGTTTCCCATTCTTTTTTTTGTCTTCTCACTATCTCTATCATCACTCCTGCTCTGCGCTGAAGCAAAGCTGCAATATGTTAAGCACATGGGGAAGGATTCTCTGCAGCAGCATTAAAAAAAAAAAAAAAAAGAAGGAAAAACTCCTCTGAAAAACGTTTTAGTTATTAAGACACTTGGATTTTTCAGTATAAATAAATTTATTCGTGAGAGCACTTAAGACAAGTTCTAAGGTTAACAAACACTGCACTATGCAACTCACAGCTGTGACAAATATTTAAGAAATCCGATACAGCATGCCTAAAAATTATTCATTTGCAGGCCTCGTTGCTTTTGAAGATCAACTGTTTTATTTGTAATTTTTGACATTTTCCTTCTTTTCCTGTTTGGCCTGTGAATTTGAAAGGGTTGTAAACACGTACTCCAGCTCTCTGCCTGAGGCGCTGGGCTGTTGTCAGCATGCCAAAAGGAAAAGGAAGCTGATAGGTCCTTTGGTACATACCGATATGAAGGGCTTGTAAAGATAGTATTTGTTTGTTTTTTTTGATCTGACTTTGAATCTGGCTGTAGTACCTACCCTTCAGGGAAAAGCAACTTTTAAATAAATGCTTCAAGATTGTGCAAACATTTCAGTAGTTTCAGAGTCCTGGCGTTCTGGGTCAGGGAAGGAAGAAAATACATGTCAGTCAATAGAGATGGAAACGATAAAAAATGGTTAGAGCTGCAGTCATAATATTTTCCTGGGCTGGGTGACGGGTTCTTTCGACGGCTGCATCACGTGCTGTTTCACTCATGTGCTTTTTGGCCGGCCTATAAAATGCACTGTGGATTTTATGCATGTGCACACACACATGCTTGGAAACAGATTAAAAATGCACAGTTCTTTCAGCCTCATTGTCCTTCGATACCATGATTTCCTAATGTTGCAGGATCAAGAAATAATACAGGTTTGCTAGTTTTTCTGTTAGTCCTCCGAGAGCTTAGAAAAGGTTATTTCCTTTCGTTTCTTCATTTTAGCTATGTTTCTGCATTTTTTTAAAAATCCATTATTTATTTACCCAGCACTTGAGGATCCCAGCTCACCGCAACGTCAGGTGTTGTACCAACACGTAGGTCACGCCAGCGCACAAGCCGGTGCTCGGGGCTGTAGGAGCAGATCCTGCTGCATGAGCACAAGGTAGAGCCCGCTCGCCTTGGAGAGCTAATAAGCTCGAGGGCCAAAGAGCAGGAGGAGAAGCGGAGACAGAAGGAAGTGAAACAACTCGTTCAAGGCCACAAAGCAAACCAGTGATAAATCTGGGAACAGAAGCCACATCTTCTGGACCTTTATCACAGCAGAATAAATCAGCCGTTTCTCATTTGCCTTCTGTACTTGCCTGTTACTTCCCGCCCATAACTCTTGAATCTTTCAGCAAATTACAAGATATTTTTACAGAAGAGTGTATTTTTCAAGGCAAAAAGTCTGCTTCTTGCCCCATGGGTGGTTAGGGGAGCTGGGAAGGGCCAAGCGTCCCAGAGGAAGGGGGCCTGGGAGGACAGAGTCCATCCCATGGACACTTAGCAAGGAACCAGGCTAATGCATACACCTGGGGAAACACAGGTCCTAAGTGACTCTTAACCAGGCATCGATTCTTGTTTGCACAACTTGATTGATGATTTTTTTTCTTTTTTAAGTGGATCTAAATTTTTGCTGCTGACTTTTACCATCCAGAAACTGGAAGGACTTTATTTGTTGGTTGGGTCTTTTGCTAGAGTGCTTGTTGGGTTTGATCTTTACTAGAAAACAGCCCTGAAGATTACACATCTGGGTTAAAAGCCTAGCAAAGATAAGAAACTGAGTTTTGATCAAGGTAGCAGAACAAGCTGAAGTTCTGGATCCATGGGGGCTTACAGTTAACTCATGCTAAAACATGCTTGGTTTTCTCCCGGATTTCACCTGATGCTAAGTTGGTCACATTAACAACATTCACTTTTCCCATGGGAAAACCAGCCCTGTGAGTCCTGAGAAACGCTCCACAACAGAAGCACATCACAGGGGCGTCTGCCCATCTCCATGGCCTATGAAAATTTGCAGTTGAGAAGAACCAAAATCTGCAGCAATACGGGGGGATTTGAGGTGGAACAGACGATAACCAAGAGGAAATGGGGGGAGAAACAGAGGCATAACAGTTAATGATTTCCCAAAAGCCGGAGTGGTGGCAGGGTGAGGGCTTCCCAGCCCTCGGACCACAGATCTCCCCTCTCTCCCTTGACAGGGGGAAAACGCGCTCGCAGCAGAGCTGCAGACAATGCACAGCGCCGGGGTGCATTTTCCCCCTTGTTGGCAGCTTCTGAGCATGAAAACACTGGAGGCTTGGGCAAGGAGAGAGAGCAAGGGGAGGCAGGAGGACAGTTTATGCATCCAGTGCATCTCTCCCTGGCTGGGAAGCGCCGGCTGCCGCCAAGGGGCCAGCGCAGCCGCCGCGGACTCACCAGCCCTACAGCAAACTCGTGGGCGCTGCCGCCTTCCAGCCAACGCCAGCCACGAAATTCAAAGCAGCCCAGGTTGTTATGCTACCGCTGGACCACCAGGCCAGCTCCGTGGTGTGTTTGAAGGGAATCTTTCCACGCAATAAAACCCTCAGGCCGTTATTCCTCGGATGTTTGGCAGCGTGCTGCTGTCACGTTTTCATGGCAATAGCAGCCTGCAGGAGGTGGGATCCCAAGTGGAGACAGTTATGAGGCTGTTATACATTTGTGGCACAAGCCGGGGTGGGTTTTTGTTATCCGGCATCTATCGGGGTAGCATGTCCTCTCCTTGGCCTGTAACTGCCCCACAGAAAGCACTGCTCCGTTCTCTCCCCACTTTACCCCCGCAGCCGCACATCCATCCCACCAGTGGCTGGGGTTTGGGGGAATTTGTCTCCAAATGGGAACCAGATTGGAAAACGGATTAGCAGGAATAAGATAAAGAATTAAACCCAATCAGCAGGCGACCGCGTTTTTAAAAGGCACAGATGCACGCGATTAGCTTGCCGCATGTGTTCGAGTCAGATCTCAACATCAGAGATGGGCTTGGAGAAAACCTCAAATCCCCCAAGAGCCCGCCGGGGCCCCGGGGCGTGCCTTTGCACGGCGAAGGCTGCGCGCATCCCCGGAGCCATGCCTGGGAAGCGCAGGGACTCAGATAGCCCTTCGGCTCCCCGTCACCCCGAATCCATCCCGTTCGGTCCCTTTGCAGGGAGAGGGCATCCCTCTCTGCTCATGCCAGCAGCAGGCAGGCATTTCCATGCCCCCAGCACTGGCTGCAGGACGCAGGCTAAAGAGGAGATGGAGCAAATCCCAACATCACAATGCCTGAATAGTCCCAGACTGTGTTTGGGGAGGGGGGTGGAGGGGTGAAACAGCCTTTTTTTTGCCTCCACACCCAGGTCACAGAGTGAGTCAGGGGTCAGGGAACAGGGGTGCTGGTCCAGCTCCACCCGCTCCCCAAGCAAGGCCAAGGAGGGTGAGAAAAGCTAGGGAAGGGCTTCCCACCTCCAGCTGGAGGAGGCGATGGCCGTTTCATCACATTGAGAAATGCTACAGCGTCTCCTGGCCTCACGCTTACTTAAGAACCATCCGAAAAATAAATATTGCCGAGAGACAGAACAGCATCTGCACACTATCAAGTTTTCCTGGATCTCAGGCAGAACTTGGGCTCACCAGCTTCAGGGGGTGGTTTTCTACTGGGGCGACAGAGAGCAAGGAAAGGGGGGAGAAAGGGATTGAGTTCAGTGGAAGGAGAGCTCTGATTTTTGGGAAGCCCTTTCTCGCTGGCAGAGCATCACCATCAAGTTCTTGTTGCTTCGACATTTGATACAGGTTCATGAGTTCAGTAGGAAAACATGAAACCAGAAAGGGCCAAATCCTGACCCCAAACAGGCAGGGAAAGCACTGGCCCAGCCCAGGGAGTGCTGTAATTTAGCAGCCAGACCACCCTATCTTTCCTAGAACAATAAAATAATCTTACTTCTATAGGACTAAATCCCAAGCCCAGCATGGCTCTTTCCAATTGGTGACAGCAGAGTCAAGCTGTGTGGTTTGCAGCACCATCAGCTAGGGAGCTCTGAGTATTTTGCAAATATTAATTCAGAGGGAAAAGTCAACCGTGAGAGAGGGGACATTTCTTTCACTGTTTCACAGCTGGAGAAGCAGAAGCAGGGGTCAAATAACAACCTGAGCTCACGTGTGCTAAGCCAGGCTTTCCGCTGCTGCCGGATCTCACCTGGGCAATGCTGGATTACAGCCCACAGAGGTTTGCCCAAGTGATCGTAGCAATTGCAACGACAGATTCATCAAGCAGCTGCATGTGCCCACCCTTTGCCCAGCCTCCTGCCCCTGACTGGGGTCGAGAGCCACCTGTCTGAAAGGACGATGCAAAAAGAAATGCCCTGGAAGTAGTGTGGGGGGGACCATTTACCTGCAGGATGGTTCCCCCCTCCCCTGGAATAGAGCTTCAGCAAAGGAGAGTTTAATCTAATGCATTGGGCCATAAAGCAGGTATGAACAAGGGCAGCATTGCAGTAAGCTGCAGCACTTCAAATGTGCCACAGTTTTGCCATGTTTGGTCATGGGTGACTTGAGTCCTCCCCCTCAAAAGTCAAAGGTTTTTAGAGCCTTCATTCATGGGGTCTATGTGGCCATACACGCATGCATGGGACCATCTCCAGTGGTTCGATCCAGTGGCTGATCTCAAAACATCTTTACCCAGGGAAGGAGACCATAAAGGTTCATCAGGATTAACGTGATGTCTTCTCCTCAACTGTTTTAAACCAGTTAACGTGAACAGACGTTATTGGGCATGTTTTAAAGAAATGCTGAACTGAGTCAGATGAGTTGCACCTGAAGGCGCTCATCTCTCCCTACCAAAAAAGGCGGTGCTGACTAGCTCCACAGACATGTTTTTCTTGTAATCAACTCAGTTCAGAGATTAATCACACCTTAAGTTCCTGTAAGTTTTCTAAAAGCCTTCTTGGAGGAAAGAGAGGGCCCCTGTGAGGTTAAGGCTCAGCCACCAACAGGCATCAGAGGTGCCTTTCGGGCGCTGACCCTGGGGCACCAGCCTCTAGGACTTTAGGTCTCACTGGTTTTGCTGCTCATGAAACAATGTTCTGGCACTGACAATTGGTATGCCGCAGCAACAGCAAAATTGCACATACGGCGGTCTAAGGAGATAAGCAAGGTCAATTTTGGAGGAAGAGGGAATGTCATTTGTAAAATAGGTGTGCCTGGGAGGAAAACACAGCAGCTTTGTTGTAACTCTGGATATTCCCAAGAGCTGTACAAACGCCTGCTTTCCCTCCTGCAATGAGTCCTACAGGTGATCCCCTGACAACAGCGGGGTTGGGTCCTGTATTCATGATTTTGTTACCTCTCCATTTCACCTAGTCAGCCCGCACTCCTGACGTGACAACCACAGAGTCCCAAACACAAATAGCCTTGCCCAGACTCACTGGTGTGAGGCAGAAGATGGGGTCAACTGCCCCTTTCCTCCTCCCCACCCCACAGCTCCCAACCCACTCTCACCCCCAGTGAAAATACTCCACCTCCTGTAGCCCACGCGGCCACTCCAGTCCCAGCTGGTCAAATCCAAGAAAAAGATTTGTTTAAGCTTTTTCCAGCATGCGTTTTACTGCAGACGTTGCTTTTAATAAAGGCTGCACCACAATCCTTTTCATAATGGCACCAAGCAATCTAGCAATATCCTCATGCACTTAGAGAGTGAGTTAATGAAGGAATAGGTTAATTGAAATCGACTTCAGTATGGAGCACGAGCGGTTGAACTGAAACGTGGCATAAAATAGAAATGAAAAGAAAACCTAGCTTCTCAAGCCAGCCTGTAGCTTTCTGGCCATACACGGAAAAGAATTATTATTTCTTCTTCGTCTTCTAATATGTTCGACAGTAAAACCACCAATAATATGAAAATAAATTACACCTGGGGCAACCCTATATTGCACTAACAGTCTGGCTCTGATTAGCCTTGCCTTTATCATGCATGCATCGTATTAGTCCGTTTCAAAGAATTCGCGGAGAAATTCATACTTCGACCTTAAAACAGAGAGTAAAAACACAGCTGAATTTAATTACCCGCTGACCGCATGCACTGGGTTAGGTAATAAAATATAGAAGCAGTAAGATATGTAATGCTTTATTAAGCTATCTCAGATACAAGAGCATGCCTGGCAATTATGCCTGAAGGCTACTGAAGGCTACTCAGAATCTCTCGCAGACCACCCAAAGAGAGAGCTAAACAGAACCTGGTTCTCACTGCACAGCAAAGACATCCATAAATAATACAGCTATATGTAGGAGAAGTGCCTCCTTGCGCCTATCTGCCTTTAAATCCATATGTTTATCAAACACACATTGCCCTGGCATCAACCTATTCTTTTCAGCCTTGCTGGAGACATGGATTTTTAACGCTTTCCCGGCGCACTCTTAAGCCAGGCTTAGGCCCCAAGTTTATGAACATTTAAATAAAACAGTTAAAAATTAAATAAAGCCCAAAAATGGCTGGATGAGAAAGGAAAAGCCGAGCCTGCCTCCCCTCCTCATTCCTAAAAGGAAACTTTGGCTGCAACTGAAGTGGACGGGTGAGACGGGAACCAGTTTGCGGAGCCGCTCTGCAGATAAATAAAATGTTTAGGAGTTCACAGCCCGTGCTGGTGAGAGGGCTGGGAGGCAGGAGAGAGAACAAATCCTATCTCAATTCCAAAATTAACAGTTTAAAAGACTCCAGTAACAGGCACAAGCTGCAAATACTGGTCTGACCAGATCAGTGAGTTCAGGCAGTAATTTTTTAATTACTCTAAACTAACATCATCCCTTTTTATATGCTTCATCCAGCTTTACGCTGCCCATACGTGTAAACTTACACTAATAAAGCAGAGCTATACAATGAATAATGAAAAGGTTGTGATAAACAGAGGAGAAAAAAAAAAGCCCATCGAAAGATACGTTGCCAGGGAATTGTACTATAAACTGGATAACCCAAGTTTATGAAGAGATTCACATTTTCAGGCCCTCATCCAGGCAAGGGGCCCAGGTTGTGGGTTTCCAGAGGGAAAGACAGTTGTCTGTCCCTCTGCTCCTGCACCATCCCCACCCCGCAACGCTGCAGGGTGCCATCAAGGGCTGGCCACCCCAAGTCTCAGCAAGAGCTTGGAGGCTGGAGGCCAGGCAGCAGGATCAGCACTGAGGCAGTGGAGCCAAGGGAAAGGTGAAAAAGGGATGAGATTTGCAGAGATCGAGGCAGATTCTCCAGCGGGAGGGGAGCCCAAATCAAAACCTCACGTCCAAACTTTCCTGGTGACCACCCCTTTTTCTCTTCTTCCATTTCCCTTCTCAGTTGTTGTTGGCTTAGACTACAAACAATTTAGGGTAGGACCACTTTTGCGTGTGGCTGTGCCATCCCTGGAGACACCACACTTGGTTGGAGTCTGCAGGCTGTATATAAATATAATCACTGCCATAAGAATCAAATTAAAGAGGGATCCTATATTCACATGTAGCCCCTCTTACTCGTAACCAGCTGAACCCAACTCACAGATCCCAGAAAATTTCCACCTCTGGCAATCTTCTCCCCCGTGCTTGCCATGTAGGTCCGCTCCTCTTTTCCTGTGACGGGAAATCTATTTCTCCATGTATTTAGGTTTGGGTTTTAGCTTTTTCTTTTTAATAGAGAATCAGTCCAAAGCAAAGGCCAAAATTTGAATCAAATCTTCCCAGAAAAAAAAAAGAAATAACTAAAGAAAGAAAAACCAACCCCAAGTTTGGGTCACTTTTTCCTTTCCCACATTCCCTGGCTCTTGTTCATTTGTTGCTCTTCTGCATTTCAAGCTATCTGGCCAGGATCAGAGGCAGACTTTCTTAAACATATTGTGGTATGAAAGGCTGCTCTGGAAGGATTTCTGGCCACCACTCTCAGTGCAAGATGAGTTGGAAATCTCCAAATAGAGCTGATTCTCAAAGACTTCCACAGCAATGCTAGAGGGGAAATAAAGAGCTCTGGAAAATGGCCATACGCACATCTCCGGGAGCTTGTGAACATTCATGGTAAAGGGGAACTGAGCAGCAGCTCCATCAAAGTGACACCTCTCTGGCAGGATCAGTATTTACACGGATCACGTTTTGCTCTGCAACGCCCTTTAGCAGTGCTAGCTGATAAGTCTCCTAGTTCATGCAACGTATTTCCCACTGCTGAGCCAAACAGACAGGGACCACTCGAGTACCTTGCCTGCTGCTGATGGAGATGAGGACCCAGGAGGTTGGATCCCAAACCTTCTCTGTTCACACCAGAGTTTGAGAGTTTCCTGGGGTGCTATATTTAACATAGGTTTCCTGAAATCTGTCCCTAGTGTTTCAGAGTGGGGGGTTTGGAGATAAAAACCAGAACTTCGTATGCCAGATCAGGAATTCTCGCAGACAACGCCTGCACAGAGCGCCCTCACAACAGGCAGCGGGGGAGCCCTGCTCGTTCGCATTCTCTTTATAAACAGTTGTTTATTTTATTATCTTTATTTGAAACAGATTATGCAGCAGAAGACTTCTGGAAAAATCTTTTCCATCTGACTACTATTTTTGGCAACATACGGTACAGGACAGAAATGCGCTTGCTCGCGTTTATTTATTTGTCTTCATCCCAAAGGCTGCAAACGGGGAGAAAAATGTATTAGAAATAACTTCAGAGAAAGCCTGCAGCTGTCAATGTAAAGACGACTCAGGTGCAAATCAAAAGCCTTCACCTAGGGCCATCTGTGGGCCACATACAGGAAGACAGAATTAGTCTTTCTTTGAGAATTCATTTTTGCCTCCATACTAGGTGCTTTCTGAGCTTTCCCTGGGAAAAGAGCTCAGGAAACCCAATACCAAACCCAACAATCTCCAGGACCAGATCTGAAGGAGTGGTTCCTGCTGCAATGAGTGGAAGACAAGTGTGATCCTCTGATGGGAACCAGAAACGAAAGGCGACAAAGACGTCTCAAGAACTGCTTCACTGTGATACTCCTACACCGCAGCGGACTGCTCTATTGAATTACAGGCGTTAACACTTTTTCTAAAGAAATTACCCAAAACAGCTATCGAAGATAATATAAGATGGTAGTTATCCTGTAAGATTCAGTTAAAAGCCCTGATTCACCTCTGAAATCTGAAGTCAATAAGCCACAAGGACTGTGGGCACAGGACGCATACATTTCAAGAGAGGCTGGAGAAGTTTATGGATTATGTAATAAAATTAGTTGTAAGAACATCAAAATACAACTACCCATTTCTCTGCATATGCAAAAAACATAATGCAAACTAAGGGTGGGAGTCACTTCATTTGAATTGATCGGTTATGTTTCTTAATATCTTGATTACTGATAGTGGATTTTTTTTCCCAGTTTACTGCTAATTTTCCCAGACATACACAATCTTTCCCTTTTGTTCCCCCATTCTGAACAGAAATGAAAAGGAAAAGAAACAAGAAAAGAAGAGACATTTTTTAACAGAATTGGGGAAATACTGCTCAAAGTAGAAACTATCCATTGAACTTTGTTTTGAGAGGGGGAAAAGAAACGATTTTCTGTCACAAAAATTTATACAGAGAAAACCCCAAAAACCTCAGGCTTTCCATTCCCATGTATAACTGCTGAACCTGTCTTCATGATGTAGAATTTCTTTATGGGACATGAACACATGCATTCGTAAGCCGTCAACAAGGCTTTCGCACAACCTGCAGTGCCCGTAACGTCTCTATAAAATTTTCACTTAAACATTATTCATTGATCTGCTTGTAAACTTCCCAAACAGCACGTCGCCTAATTAATCATTTTTATACTAGATGCAATTGTGTGTTTAAGCTGCAGAATGGTTTGCTGTGGCTAATCACATCCATGCACTGAGCAAAGACGGAGCTGTTTGACAATTGAGTATGAAGCTTTAATTATTCTATTCAGAAACAAAGTTTTCATTAGAGAATCCCAGAGCAGCTGGTTACTGTAATGATGTCCCTAGTGGAATTACAAACAGGATGAAAAGGGTTGGACAATGTTATTTGACTTACAGCATCGCGATGTTCATTTTGAAAGCCATGAGGAGTTGGACAAGATTCTTTAAGCTTTCTGTTGCTGGTGCCAAAACTCAGCTGGAGTGTGTTTTCACGACACTCTCTACTTCCTATTGTTTTGCAAAACGCTATTTCCACCTTCTTAAAAGGACTCTGAAAACAATACACCTCTGAGAGTGAAGATTTTCTGCTAGGAGGAGCTACTGAGCTAAGCACAAGTTAGATGTCCTCTCTGGATCCCTGTTGTCTATGACTGCATGGAAATGCAGTGCATGCAGCTTTGCTCTCCCACCTCCAAACTCTTTTAGGGAGCAGAGGTAATAGGAGAAGGTGCCACTACCATTAACACTACCTAATATGGCACATATTCCCCTAGATGCAACCCTACCTGAGTCACGCAAATGTGGATATTAACTGTTCAAAGATGTGAGTGCGGGGGCACGAGGAAGTCCTCGGTGTGAGTTGGACTAGCTCCAACCCCACATCACATACTGCCCTAATGACTTTATGTCTAGTTGGGAGAGAGAGAGGAGTGGACCCAGTCACAGTGTGAGAGAAAAGCCCATTACTCTTTGCTCTGCTCCTTTGCTCTGCCAGGGGGTGACTATAAGAAGCTGGGGCGGGAAGGAAAAGAAACTAGACAAACCTCCCCAGTCAATTACATTCAGATTCAGGACTTCCAGTGAGGCACGGCAGCTTTCAGAGGAACCTTCCCAATGCCATCGTAAGCACTCTTCCCTATAATAAATTCACCTCAGCTTGTCCCAGTCTCTCCCTTTATAGCAAAGGTGATGAAAAATGAAGTTCTTGACTCCCTTAATATGTACCCATCCTTCCAGAGGACTGGGAGGCGGAAAGAGGTTAGGGGGTCAGTGAAACAACATAAACTGTCATCAGAGATCCTTTTTCCTGCAGAAAAAGCCCTTTCCTCTGCACAGTCCCCTCAAGCCATACGTGCTAATGTCCAGAATTAGGCCCTGAAATATAACATCTCTATTGAATTCTTTCCTCCCTCCAGGACCTCCCTAACCAGTTCAGGCTGTGGAGGTAAAAGTCCGAAGCCTCTTAGTAATGTCCCAAATGTAAGCCCACCATGAGAAGAAAAAAAGGGAAAAAAAAAGAAGGGGGAAAAAAAAAAGCTCATGAAGACATATATCCTGCTGAGCCACCAGAGAAGCTCCAGGAACATCAAAAACAGAACCAACTCCAGTGAGTTCTGATGTGGTTTCAATTTTGGATTCTGTCATTGGGAAAGTAATCAGGTCAATCAGAAATGTGGTGGAAACCCAGCTGAGAACATGAATTACTGCACATACTGGACCACCCAAGACCAGAAAAGGAAAAAAAAAAAAAAAAAGCCCTATATCTTAGTAATACTATAGCTTTTATCATTAGGGTTAGAATTATAGTTGCAGTGAAACTATGGAAACAATACAGGCTTGTAAATGCTTCCCATTGAAATCTACATTTATTTTTTAGCGTGTGTGTCCTATTGCTGTATAAAACTACTGAGAAAGTTCAGTTAGGGCTGAGGGCTGGGGGTCACATCCTCAACGGATGCAAATGTGGAACAGCTCCAGTGCTGGGAGGATTCAACCCTTTGTTGAATTAAATTCCAACTAGAGACTGAATATTTTTTTTTCTCCCTCAGTTTACAGAAAAATCTATTTGGGGCATTTGTGTAAGTAAGTGGATGTGATTTCTTTTTCAAGGATGTTTGGAAATGAGAAACTGAAGCACTGGAGAGGTCTCTCACAAGATTTGTTAGTGTCCCTTTTTTTCCCCCCTTTAAGCAGCTGTGAAAATAGTCTAGCTGGAACAAACATGTGGATTAAAATGGAGATATTTCACAAGTGCAACCCTCTATAGCCAGGCTCCGCTCACCATTCCCTTTCCACAAGTCTCACTGAATTCCCTAGAGCATGATAGAGAAAAAGGGAGCGAAGGAGAAAACTCCTTCTAGGCAATACGAAAGGCTTGGGTAGGGCCTGCAAACACTCTCTATCACATACAGATTTGTTGTAATCTCATAAAACAACTGGCCCACCCTTTAGGTGAGGTGAGGTGGGAGCAATTCCTCTCTACTGTAAAGGAGCCGGCTGTGAAACTGGCCCAGTTGAGGCTAGAAGCACTTGGAGAAAAAGGAACGTGAGATGTCTGAAACGCAAGGGGTAAGTAAAAGCCTGGGTCCTAGGGAGCCAGATTTGAGACATTAACATCAGCCACAGAAGTCTGAGACTGCTGTCACTTTCAATTTGGCCTCCACAAAAAGAGGCCAAGGTATGAAATCTGGACAGTGCATGGAGCTATACGAGCCAAAAAACAGAGTCCACGTTTCAACCTCTTCAATTAAATCCAAAGATAAACCAAAAACTTTTTGACGTTGAGGGTGGTCGAGCACTGAAGCAAGTTGCCCGGAAAGATTGCAGAGTCTCCATCCCTGGAGATATTCAACATCCAGTTGGGCAATGTCCTGAGCAACCTGCTCTAGTTTACCCTGCTTTGAGCAGGGGGTGGGACTACGTGATCTCCAGAGGGGCTCTCCAACTTCAATTGTTCTGTGTGAAGACCTTTGCTTTGGTCCTGCCTCTGCTTGAAATAGGCTGAAACGTTCCCTCCTCTTGAAGACACGGCCAAGAAAATTCTCTGAGGACAGAGACAGGCCAGCAAGCAGCCTCCAGACTGCATGGATGAGCAGAGAAATGCAAATCCCCTGTTCCACAAAATTAATAGCACAGGACCCCAGACACCGCAGCCTACAGAGAGATGCAACTTGCACAGCTCTGAGGACTAGAATACATGGAAAATTTCTTTCTTCTTTTTTTGTCTATCTGTTTTTAGACAGGAGCGTGGGGAACTGAGTAGCAGGGTCATGCTCTCTTCCTCCTGTGGTCTGCCTCAATCTAAACACTGGTCACAGTGGAGTCCAAAGCACGTTCTGCTATGGTAATAAAAAGATCATGGTCATTTCAAAAGCAATTAAGCCCTCGTAATCGATTGTGCTTTTACCACAGCCATTCTTGGCCTTGAAGCACACACCCAATTGGAAAGGAATTGATGGACATTTTCACATGCCCTGCATGCCACTCTAAAGTCTTCTCTTTCTATTTCTGGCTAGTCAGATTCCAAAAACCTTCTAAAACCAAAATGTTATAAAATCAAGTCCCTAAGAGGGGACTGCTTTACTGCCTCATCACTGTCACAGAAAATGAGAGGGAGAAGGCCACAGTGGTTCTAGTCATTCATAGCAAGGATGTTATCGTCAGGAGAGGATTATGGCCCTGTGGCCTGGATCAACCAGTAAAGTTGGGCTCTGATCCCATGGCAGGGCAAATCCCATCAAGGCGTGTCATCCTTCTTTCACATGGGTGGTGCACGCAAGCAACTGCCATCTCAGATGGTATCTTCACAGTCATTTCCAGGCAAATGGAAGTATGTTCTGCCCATGCTCGGTGCTGAGCAGATGCTTTGCCATATGGTGCTGAGTCAGCGACAGTGCACAAGACCTCCCCATTCAGCCAACTCTCTGACATCTGTCTATGAAGCACCAAGTAGACGAGACCTTGGTTTCTGTTCTGCTACACTCACTCTTCAGGCCTGAAAACTGAGCATTAGAAATCTGGCAAAAACCATCCCACCACCTACATCCCAGTCCCTTGGCAGAGAGAGAGGATTCTTGCTTTCTTACCCATGACATGGCAGACCTTTACAAACAAATACCTTGAAACCTCCTGCCCCAGAAGCCAAGAGGTTCCTTGCTGAACAGATAACATGACCAATCAAAACCTGATTAACTGCTCCACTAGCTTCCCCTGATTGTATTTAAATCCATGATCCTCTGTCGGAACTCTAATGGATGTGGACAACAGATTATTTCTTGCCACTACAGCAACCTGAACATATTGGAATGCTTGTATCACGTCTCACCTTTTTTTTCTTTTTCCTCTCTAAACTGAACAAGCCGCTTCCTTCAATCCTTCCACACAAGTCCTATGGTCTTGGCCTCCAACCAGTGGTGTTATTCTGGACCCTCTTGAAAGGTCTTCACTGCATTCAAGCCAACTGAAGGACCCCTTCATGTGCCTCATGTGACACTTGCATGTCCCACCAGGCTGTTAATCTTTTTTTTTTTTTTCATTGGCACACCTTAGCTGACTTGCACTTAAGCTGGTGCTTGACTCTCAATCCGAGAAGTTTTTCTGCAGAGCTACTGTCTACGGTCTCTTATATTTCCGCAGCTGATTCCTCCTACCAAATCTTGCCCTTTTCTTTACCAAAATTCCTCCTCTCAGATCATGCTTTGCCAAGCTCACTTATGTCTTAAATCTGCCCCAGGAGCTCTTCAGGGACATCTTCAAAATTAATAGGTATCTTCTCTTTCCATCATCGCAGATGATAAGGAAAGAATTACAGAGCAATGAGTCCAGGAGAGAGCCCTCAAGATCCCCCAACCTGTAGCGTGAAAGTTTGACAATGAAATTATGATAATCAGTCCCTGAGGAGTATTATCTCAAGCCAGTCTGACAGTCATGTTAGAGAAGATTCATCTCAGCTAGGTTTCCCTAGCTCAGTTGCGAGGCAACAAAGCTCCTGTTTTCTTTCAAAGCATTTTGAAAATGATAGTCAACACAACAGTCTTAGCCTTAAATTACTATATATACATACATACATATATGTATCTAAATAAAATAATCAGAGAGGGAGCAAAAGTTTGCTGGCAGCCTGAGGCTTCCCTCTGACCAGATGTACCCAGTTCATTTCCAGTAAAATTCCATGAAAGCCACTGGCATCCCACTGGGATGTGCTAGGCCCATATTAACTTGCTAAAATAACAAGGAAGATTTGCATGCATTCTGCTGTAATCTATCACTTCTCACTTTTTTTTTTAATAGTCACTATAGTATCAAAGCAAAACACGACAGTATGGAAACTCAGGGTCACAGGCCAGCTTGCTCCTGCCCAACATCCTCAACCTGCTGTGTTGGGTCCCCTTCCGCTCAGCTCACGCAGTTGGAAATTTCTTGGCCTAACAAGACTGCAGACCTGACCTTCAGTACTTCTCCCCTGTCTCACTCTCCCAGAGCTGGGATCTCATAGCCATGGGAGTCCTACAGCCAGTGTGACGAGTTGCTTGGCTCCCAAAAGGTAGAGTACATCCTTCCCCTGAGGCTCCAGACAGGTGAATGCTTTGAGAAGCAATGTTGCAAAAGTTCTTCATTTGAATGGACTATCATCAAAGCTTAAGAAACCGAGGCACTAGCTTAATGTTTGCAACAACCTTCTGCCTCCCTTTGGTTTTGTTTTGGCATGAAGGACAGCTACAGCAAAGAAGGTATATACCATCCACAATGAAAACAGACTGCTATATTATAAACAGAAGGGCGTGGAGATAAGCCTGACTCAAAAACTCCAGTTCTAGACACTCCCAAAATTTTTGTGAAACCTCACCAGAGACTCACATCCAAGCTGCATACCTTATAGTCCTCGCTTTTGACCTCTGCGACGAGTGGGCGACACGAGCAGAACATCAGCTAAGTGCAAAACAGAGCTGGCTGCCCTCATGAAGTGCCTCTGCCTAGGACTCTGTCATCTCCTCCCACTCATTCATGCCCTCCATACTGCAGCCTCATCTTCCCAGACCCCTAATCACTTGATGTACACACTGTCCATAAATTAGGAGACATCACAGTGTTATTTGGGGCACTGAACAAGATTACTGTGCAATTACACCAACGAGCCACCTTTATCTCTGGGCTCGAAATCATGCCTTTGCTTAAAACACTTTAAATCAATAAAATTATACTGTAGCCATCGATAGTACATACAGTTTTGCTTACCGGAATGACCCCCATTATGTTCAACGGGAGATATGTTTCTGCCTGATTCAAGCACCGCAAACAGACTTCAAGTAATGGCAAATGTCAAGTGGTTTCAGGAGGAAATAATTATAAATCATTCATGACACCCTGCTATGTCCTAGCTGTTGGTTGGCCTATTCCTCCTGATTAGTGCTAATTTGCATACAACTCAGACCAGTGCAGCAATGATGGAGGCTCCTCCAGAGAAAGGAAGGTACCCTGAAGTACAAAGGCAGATGGGTGGGCTACGATGGGAGAGACGCCACAGAGGTATGAAAGGTACATAAATCCTGAGTAGCATAGAGAAAGCACACTCGAATGATTGAACCATCTCTTCCTACTTAATAATCATCAAAGGGAGCCAGCAGGAAGCAGAATAAAGGGAAAACAGACAAACATCGTTCTCCTCATGGTGCGTAGCGAAGCTGTGCAACTCCCTGTTGCCAGGGGCTGCACATACAGAAAGTTTCTGAGGGCTTCGAGTACATCTTCAGGGCCAAGGGCAGCTGGAGCAGAAGATGGGGATGGAGGGCTGGGCTGCTCTTTCTCTACAACAGCAGAGAAAATGGATACACACAAGTATCATCCACAGCCTGGCTCTGTGCCTCAAGGCACCACTGATGCTGCACTGCTCATCTGCATGAAAACAGCAAGAAAATTGGCTCCCAAGTCTGGATGTGATGGAAAAAGTGAGGACCAGCCTCAGGGAGGATGCGACTGACTGCAGAGCTGCCACAGCGATGGCAGGCAGAGGACCTGCTCCTCAAGCCGTGGCCTGCAGCCCCAAAGCCGCATGTATGATGTAGGACAAGAGCAGGACTGGGGCAGGCATTTCCAAAGGAGAGCGTGGGGAATCCAACCCCACCTCGAGTAACTTAAATTCCCTCTATAGACTTATTACACTGTCCCAGGAGTCACAGGAAATTTTCAAGCAGCTCTGAGTCAATGGGGATTGTCTGACACAGTGACAGAGCCCTGATTTAACAGGGTGCTAATTAACTTCATGCATTTCAAGTCAGGAAAACGCTGAGCATCCCTGTCAAACCAGGGCCTACACACAGCATCGAGATAGCTTAAGCCTGAAGAAGTAGGCTGGAAACATCTAACAACAAGAGGATTTCCCATGATAAATCTGGTACTTCCTGCTTCTGGCTGTGCTGGGTTTACCACACAAATCGTCTTTCTCACAGTCCTTCGGCGCTGCTCATTCCATTCTCAGCTGGGCTCCAGACGCACAGAGGTGCAGGGAAAGGAAAATAATGAGACAAAGTTGGGATAGGCAAACCTCGTGGTGCTGGAGGCTTTTCAAGGCTCTCAGACGCTTTGGTGGGTTTGCAAACTGGGATAAGATTGTGAACCACTTTTTTTTTTTCGTGTAATTTAAAATGCATGCTCTCCCTCGTGTACCACCAAGGGTGGCTCAGTTATTAAAGGCACAAACAATTTTTTTTATTTTTTTCTGGGAGACTCTACTATGCCCGGGGGAGTGAATAAACCTGGACCACCTACCATAAGCTGGGTAGTCAGAGAATACTGCACAGAGTCCATACCCTGTGTTTTCTTCCCATGCTAGTGCTCCCACTCTGGTGCCCATCTGCCATCACAGCATCCCCATAGTTGCTCTGCACAAACATTTCTTGTTTTCAAAAACAGAGATGATCTTAGAGTTGTAACACTCACACCCAAATCTGGAAATGATCTGGATTTTCCCCAAAGTCTGGCATCTTGTTTCAGGTCCATTGTACAGAATGACCAGAGAGCTGGTACCAAATTAGACCCTTCATGCAAGCTTGAGCCTCACAGAGAGCCGCCAGTGGTTTTGGCACTGTTTCCCAGTTCAAATTAATCTACTGCTTATGCTGTTCCCTGCTCCAAAAGCTTTCTTTTTATCCTTTTATAGAGCTGCATCCCTAGGAGTTTCATCCCTTAAACCTGCACCAAATTCACCTTTAATGATTCCTTTTCTTCCTTTGTTTGTAATTCATCCAATGTTTTTCAATAGCAGTGATTGTCCCTGTGATATTAATTCTCTTCATAAGCACTGCCTCTCCTCTTTCCCCACGGTTCAGTCCTTCGAGCTTTTTAAACATGATCTGCTGTTCTCTAAAACCTGATTTGTTGTTATCTTTGTACAACACCAAGATGTCAGTGCTTGTTGTACTCATGCGTACAGAAGGCTGCCACTCTAAGCACAGTGATGGGAGGTCTTGAAACAGCTATTTTGTTCCCTGCCTTTGGCACTGTATTAAGAACTTGGATTTCATCTGCTGTTCGCTATCACCTTAAGGTCACTTTCAGACATATTGTGTTTCCAGGTCCCCCCCATCTCTAATTGCATGAGTTAAGATTGCTTTCAATTTTAATTTCCTTCCTTTTGATGGTTTCATCCCACTCTTAACATGACTTGAACATGGGTTGCTTTTTTGTTTTTTAGGCTTCCTCTGAACATCTCTGTTGACCAGTTACTGATTTATTTAACCCACATTCACAATATACAGTTAAGAAAGTGAGACTAAACGGTCGAGCATTCATTAGAAACAGATCAAGAAGAGACTACATTAACGTCTCCCTGACTGCCGCTTATACCCTCACATCTGGCCACTAAGTGCCTCTATAAATCAAATATGGCATAAAAGGATGAGGAAAGCTGTAGGGTTGCAGCATGCAAACACTGCCTCTGCTCCACCAACAGTTTATCTCAAAGGAGTCTGAACACAGCCAAGCTAGCACCAGCTTTGTTGACTTTCTGCTGGTCCAAATATTTTCTTGCCTTTTCCATGTCACTCTCCCCCTCTGCATCTCTTCAGATGACCCCTCTCCACTGCTTCCCAAACCTGCAGTCTCAGACATATCAGTTCTTTCGATATCTTCATTGTCCGTGGCATTGCTTTGAAGAGCATGACAAAGCCTAACATGGGGCTGGACATCCCATCACAACCACCCCTTGAAACATGCAGTGTCCATATCTCTGACCACGTGGCCTGAAAGGAGATCTAGCATCTGTTTTGTCCAACAACATCAGACTGTAGCCAGCTGAAATAAAGGATTAACTCCTGGCCTTAAGTTACACATTTTACTATCCCATGTTATGACTATAAATTCTTTACCCACATAGACAGATAGCTATCAAGTTAAACTGGGTGCTTACTTCCTCTTCACTGTAAAATATTCTACTTGATGTATTTTATTAGAAAGAGCAATCTCCTCACTAATACTTTTTTGATGGCTATTAACACATCTTATAACTGTATTCTAGGTTTTCCACTAGTGCAACCCAGATCAGCTTTGAACAATTGTATTTCCAGAGGCTTTTGGTTTATCTGTACTTCGAATTTTTCTTAAGGAGCCAGGCCAAGTCAGAGCATTTAAAAAGAGCATAAAACTCTCTGCCTCAGCTTTCCTGCACACAAGTCTCTTGAAAATCACTGAGCCAAAAATGAAAGCCTTTCTAGTCTAATGAGCCTTCTTTTTTTTTTATTTTGTGGAAAGCCCTGTTTCTCCTTGATGATTCTGCTGATATTTTCTCCTGTTCATCTCCACCAAATTTAAGCATTTTTAGTTCTTTTCCAAGCAGCTTCACACTCCAGTTGACTGTGCTGCTGAATACTTCCCTTCCTAATTCCCTGTTAGCAGGTCTACCCAACAGCCATGCATGGCTATATTTATTCTCATGGAGTCCTTCACCACTGCTGTGTCAGTTCAGAAAAAGCATGATGAGCTGGTTGCCTGACCATGACTATAGTTCCTTGCAAATACAGTCTCTGAGCCTCACATTAGGTCAGCAAGTGCAAACCCATGACCAATTGGGAGCTCTTTGATGACAGCTAAGAGTCTCTCCGCAGACCCAGGAAGTCAGACGTCTAAATCAAGGCCGTAAACCAAAGTCAAAAGCTGGCCTTAAGATAATAAAAAATAAAATAAAAATTTATTATATCAACTAATATAATAATATGGAGGTTTTATTGAAATAGTGACCTAAATTAGTCAGAAACAGCAACTTTATTTGTTTTATTGCATTACCATCGGTCATAAAAGCACTTCTCCTTTCCACTTGCCCTATCCTGGATCTGTGTTTGCTCAACTGCTGCCTCTGCATTGGGCCTGAGCAGCTAGGACACAACTAACAGGAATAAGGTCCTCACACCTGAGGTGGTCCAGGGACCTGAGACCAACAGCTTTCAGTGCAGCCTGACAAAGGCAAAACCACAGCAGGAGGGGAAACTGGCTACAGGCAGAAAAGCATTTGCCAAATGTCACCCAATGGGCCTGGGCAAAGAAGGAAAAGCAACTGGTAACCTAGACCGCTCTTGTAGTCCAAAATCTCAGGGCTTCAATCAGCTTCATGCAAACAGATTTGCAACCCCTGCAGAGACTGAGCACAGCAGTACTTAGGGGCAGGGAGTCTTGGGAGGATTCATAGGCTGATTCACTGGACATCATTTCAGGATCAAGCTTGTGTTAGAACAACATGGTCCAGGCAAATTTATTCCATCCCCCCCTCCAGAAGTGAAGAGACAGAGAAAGAAGGAAACTTCCACGCTCCTACTGATTAACCACAGTGCAAACTTCATAAACGTGCTCCTGACCTCCACCACAACGCGCAGACTTGAGTCATTCCAATAAAAGAGGAAATGACACTTTGCCACAACATTACTAAGTCCATATCCCATAAAACCATTCAGGGAAGAGTGAAGGAAAAAAAAAAATAAGAAAAGTGAGACAGAGAAGCAAGAGTAAAGCCAGGCAATTATCTGTTATTAACCCAGTCCTCAGTGGTATCACATTCCTCCTAAAAATAATGACGGAGCAACAAAGCTTGTTTGCGTCTCCCATGTCCTTTGTGGGTTCCTCATTATTCTAATGAGTGCTGGAAAATGCACTTCAGTTACATCCCCATCAGTTATTTCACTGATCACTCGGCTTTCATTTCCACCTGGCACCACAAGATGTTTTACGATTAACACTTTGATCCTTTCTTTTTCTTCCTCTTTTTTTTTTTTTTTTCCCTTTTCTTTTTTTTTCCCAACCCAGGGACAAATGCAGACACCCACTTTGGGAGGAGCCGAGAAAGCTCGTGGATGAGGCTGCTCCCACATTTTGCACATGATGTGCGCTGGGTTTGCTCAGACTTCGGGGTGACCAGGCTGGACACGGCTGGCAAAGCCACAAAACATATCGCCTTTGCTCGTGTGACGCCGCTCCCCTGTGGCTGGTACCAAAAAGAAACCAAGAACGGTTTAAGAATAGATCAGCATAATGTCTGCCACGTGGGCTCGGGAACAAAATAGGGAAGGGATGGAGGAGGGCAGCAACGCAGCCATTGCACGAGCAAACACGCTGTGGCTTGGTGGGGTTTTTTTCTGTCACAGTGAGTCACACCACTCATTGCAAGTCACAGTCTGCCTTTTCTCATGGGGAGGGAAAAAAAAAAAAGAAGAAGAAAAATCTTATTTGTTTCAACGAGCTTTCCTTGCCACCTTTTATTCTACTCTTCAGAGCCATTATTCAAATTGTTTAAAGCTTCAAACGAGCTGAGATGGAACAGGCAAGGAGCAGGGCTGCCAACCTCTGCTTCTCCCGTTCCCCTTCTCCTCCTCCTCCTGCCGCACCTCTCGGGTCCCCTGGGCAGAGAGGTCATCCTTTCTTTGGCTGGAAAACCAGGCCATGCTGGGGTACCATAAGTTAAATACTGCTGCATGTTTAGAGGACAGGAATAACTATAACTGCTGGGGGAACAGAGCTGCACAGCACCCAGCACGAAGAGGGCCAGCCACTGCAGTGCAACCGATGTACACAGAGATACACCTCACCCTCCACCAGCTAAAGCCAACGGAGGGGACTTACACATTTCAAAGGTCTGAATATTGGTCCTTGCTGAAATTTGGGTGATTAAACGCATTTTTTGTCCTTTCATCAACAAACAGTATTTTCTCATGACTGAATTGACTCCTCTTCCACAGAAGTGTTATTTTACCTTTTTTTTTTCTTTTGTTAGATTTCAAAATACCTTTGGAAAAGATACTAAAATAGCTACAGAAAGTTTTTGTACACTCCAAACCGCCAAGTTTTAGGATAAACTGGAGTGGGTTTTTGTGTTGTTTTGCTTTTAGCAAAATACAGAAAGCAGTTTAAAAAGTATTTTTTAAAAATCATTTTAACCCCTCTAGAAAGTGTTTGAAAACAATTTTACCATTGTCACAAAAACAGATTTCTGGCTAACTTAAATATTAGAGATCATCATAAAAGTATTGAAAAAGGACATTTGTATCAAAGTTAAGTCTTTCTCTGTGAACTTGGTGATTTATATGGAAATTTTACCAAAAGAGAAAAAAAAAAATCCAAAGAAAGCATTTCTGTAATGTCCTTACACTTTTTGGTTTTACAGTTATAATATTTGTTATTTCAAAAGAATATTGGATGTTATTAAAAAAACCAAACATGAACATCAAAATTAAATGCTTCAGATTTTGTTTAGACAAAAGCTTTCACAGTTTTGAAAATTTAGTTTCATTGGAAAAATCCACATTTTGGCGCTTTAGGGCCAATTTGAGATTTCAAAATGTTGATTCCTTACCATTTTATTAAGAAAATGTTGATTCTTCCAACACTTGAGTTCGAGCATAGCTTTACTACAGTTGTATTTGAATGAGGGTATTTACAAGGGTAAACTCATGCACACATAGTAGTGTTGACAGGATCAGGGCTTCTGGTAACTTGCTGACACTCAGTACAACCTATAATGCTGTACAATGCTCGCTTTATGTACACCAGACTTTGACCTTATTCATCAAAATACCCTTCTGACTTTGCTCCAAGGGCTTTTATGTTCTCTGAAAACAATAAAAATTCCCTTTTATGACATTACAACTTTAATTTCAAAGTGTGATGAGTGAATGTGGTGTTGTTCTCCTTATTAAGGCACAACGAGCTTGTGTGCCGCAGCTCAAATTATTTTTACTTGGGGTTTACATAACCCTGATACAACAACAAGCCGATTGGGGTCCAAAGTGCAAACCCAGGGCACACGCAATCTAAAACCCCACCTTCCAAAATGGACGATGACTTTGACCTCCGCAGCCATAACCCATGGGGAGCGATTGTTACACTACGACGACTTCTCCGCACAACAAAACGACCGGCTCTGCGGCACGAGCAACTTTTCCAGTCCTCAGATCCCGGAGTCACGGGAATGCAGACATCGCCCTTTCACCTCTTTTAAAACATGATTTTCTAGAACTCATGGATGCGATGAAGCCTTTGAAATGCAGTAGTCTAGCAGCGCAAAGGCAATTGATACCAAAGTGTCTTTTGGGGCAATTGATCCCTAAATTCCCAGTCACTGGGGAAGAGTGAAAAAGAGCCTGGGGCTCTGTTAAACCCAGTCTTGGCTCCTTTAATTTTAAGATAGATTTACTCACGAGGGCTGTTTATTTTTTTCCCTGAAAAAAGATGCTAATACAAAAAAAAAAAAGAGCAGATTGCCATTATGAAAAAATACATATGTATAAAGCTACACAGATGCTCTAGCTCAAATTTTAAACATGCTAACCTCTTCGGCATGAGTTCAAACAATGCCGATTTGGTTCCAAGGCCGAAGCTGTGTTAGTCATGCCTTACTGGCACCGCTCTCGAGCCCACCTTCCTCACAACTGGCAAAAAGGATGCTTCCGCTGGGGTAATTTATACCAGTTTCCCTAAGGAAATCCACTGTAACAGCAAAAGTGCTGTTTTGCCAGGATAAGCTATAACATTTATGTAGCATTTGCCAACATATATATATATATTAAAAATTTTTATGAAAAGCCATGCCTTTCTGCAATGCTGTTCCACTGACAATGATTCTTTGCACAGATTTGGCTTGGATCGCCGAGTGGAGATACAAAAGGCATTATTATATGAGACTGGGGACTGGTTCCAAGCTCTGTAGAAGTAATTGAAAATAGGAAATGCTGAAAATCAAACTCAAAGCATGTACACAATCCAGGAAAATGTTGCAAATGTTGCAAACCACTTCTCTGAACAATGGAAGTAACTCAGTCCTGAACTAGGTCCTCAGCTGGTGTGACTGGCATAGCTCCACCGACTTCAGCCATGGTATATTGCAGTGAACACAGCCCTGAAAATTTCCCATTTTGGGGTTTTGTTGTGAAATTTGGATGGAGGCTACCTGCTATCTCTGGGCACTCCTGCAGTGCGTTCAACTGCTACAAGAAAGAAGGAGATTCAAGGCTCCTGGGACTTCAAATATGATGAAATGAAATCAAAGACAGAGATGTGACCCCAAAGAGGGCATCTCTTTCCATGTGAGGATGACCTTTAGCTCAGTGTGAGTGAAGAAAAAAAGAACAAGAGAAAGGATGAGGGAGAAAGATGGAAGAAAGCTGTCAAGATGGAGGGGCAGATGGTGGGCAAATTCAGAGGGAGGGAGGAGATGGAAACAAAAAAAAAAAAAGAAGGGTGAAAAAACAAGGCAGATTAAGAAATAGGAATCAGAGGTGGAGGAGAGAGAAGGGGAGGGATGGGCAGTGATAAAGGGAACAGGGTTAAAATGAGCAAACAGAGAAGGCATAAAGAGAAGGGTTCGGGTTAAAGGAGCAATTGCCCTCTGGCAAACATACTGCAGTGTAAATGGAAACACGTATGTCAACAAGGAGCGTCCCGAGATGGGCTGGAGAGGAAATAGCTTACGCGATGTGAGCTTCTGCTGGGAACCACCACAGCCTCCTCCCTCCGCTCCCCTGCCACCCCGAGTCACTCCTTTCTGCAGATGCTGATGCCCCCATGTACAGCAAGACACTGTCAGAGGGGTTCCCCCGACCCCAGCCATGACTGCACCTCCACCCAACACCATTGCTGGTGGGGGTAAGCTCATAGCTATTCATAGCTACATCTGCTACCCGACTTCACCCAGCTCAAAGAGAGCTGCATCACAGCTCCTCAAGATATAAATACACATGACATTTTCACAGGTAGCTTCACACACTCTTGAACTTGAAAAAGAGCTTCAGAAATAGCTGATAAGCACACATGAAGGTCTCTAGAGCTCTTAAAGCTGAGTCCAGCACCTGAGCTTGAGTCTTCCAGGAGCCCTGGCCAGTGCTTAAGACCAGAATCCATTTCACTGCCTGAATTGCATCAGTCAGGACCCAAGTCGCTCAGAAGCATCTTTTCCTTGAAGCTAAACTCACATAAATGATTCTTCCAATTCCAGTCAGCCTTTTACGTGATCCAACCATCCAGTTGCACTTTCAGACATTTTCCAGAACATTTCTGGTGCTTTTGATCTTCCTTCTGCTTTAGGAAAGAGCTTAGGGAGGATGGCAGCAAGAGAACAATAAGAACCATGATCATCTTCCATAGACAAGGGGAAAATCCCATGATAAAGGAAAAGGATCCAGCAGAAAGCTATCTGCAGAGACTACCATCACTGCTACCCAAGCCTTTGTACAGTTGCTTGGGGGTTTCTACACTTTTTGGACATCTCTAGTTAGGATGCCCCATATTCAGGAAGGCCTATTCCGTAAGTGTTGCCTATTACACCAAAATCTCCAGATACACTGTGTATACACAACAGGGTTATGCTTCCTCATGGCATTGGATCTTAGCTGCCCAGCATTTCCAAGGGGCTCAACACATGCCCAGAGAAGCATCCTGGGTAAAGAAACTCTTTTTTCTATGCTAAGGATTCAGCCTCTTTGTCTAATGGGATTTGTGTATACTGGTTTCTGCGGCCAACGGCACAGAGGGAAGTGAAATGACCCAGTATTTATGCTCAGATGCCTTTTTCATGCCCAGCAGCATATAACACAAGTTTAGGGCCCAGCTCAACCAAAAGTGTGTCTGGGTCACTGCTCACCTTAGTGATACCTTACTGCAGTGCAGCTACTGCTGCTGCTGCCTGACAACAGACCATGTCAACAGGAATGCTTTCATCCCAGTGTTAGTACAGCCGTAAGCAGGGTGTTACACCACCTTAAGGACCCAGCAGCGCTGCAGAGATAATGTATTGGTATAGTCAAGCTCCTAGACTACTACAGAGTTAATCTATGCACCATCAAGTACTGACAGCAGATCTATTAGCTGTTAGGCGTGTTACTGTGGAGAAGCTGACACATGGTAACTTCCACAGTGCAAAACTCCTTACGAGGACATGTTTAATACACAGCACATCACGTGTTGTAGGCGGCTGTTCCCAACAGCCATTCATCTTTCTTCACTTCTGCTGTGTGACTTCCCTTTGAAGTGTTAAGAAACACTTTTCAGATATCCTCCATCACTGTCAAGTACAGATCACTACACGTGTGACCAGGATCATTAATGCCTCTATACAAAGACCTTTTGTCTATTAAAAAAAAAAATATTCTTTAAATATGCAGAATCCAGCTCTTTGGATTAAGTCATGCTTGAAGATGACACAGAGATGAAGGGCTTCCTATAGCTATAAACTCAGAAGATAGATGAAAGTTCAATCACGGACACTGAATCTTTTTGACATTTAAACATTTCTACTCCAGAACACACGACAATCCTTCAAACAACCATGTTGTTTTATTTTTACAAGGACACCAATTAGCCTGTGTTGTTTAGATTGGTAATACTTGCAATGTATAAACTTTCTTAGCACATGGCAAGTGAAAACAAATAACCTCCATCAGATATGCATTTTCTATGTCAAAAGGGCAAAGGAAAATTAAGTGGCATTTCTGTAATAAACTGCCTCTAGACTTCCTTCCCAGAATCTGGAGAAACATTCAAAGGTAGAAGCAGAAATGTACATGCTGACCCAAAAATAATTCTCCAGTGGGTACTTTCTCCCAGTGACTAGTGTTGTTGTAGCTACGATGGTCTGAAAATAGAGGGACGAGGTTTCTAGACAATAATCTTTTCCCATCAGCTGATACAGCTAAAGAAAACAAGCTTTGGGCACACGGAGTTTTCTAAATTCTGTTCACATGAAGGGCCTCTTTCCTTGCACAGCCAACTCCTGTACCTCTCCAATCACCGAGGTTTTCCAACAGTTTTCTCTTGCTTTTCTCTGTGCTACCAACTGCCCAAGCACTCCTGAGAGGTTGTTCTAGAAGTTCAGGAGACCTGGGTCCAATTCCCTTTTGTCACAAGCTGCTTCTAAGACTTTAGGAAAACTATGTGACATCTTTAAACACCCGTTTCTCCATCACCTAAAAAGCAGGCTAAGTGCCCTCTTACCCCAGCTAGGTCAGGGGGAACAGCAGGGAGGCAGCAATGCAAGATGCAGAGAGGTGCAGAAAAACAGATAAACCAACCTGCAGTGGTGCAAGTAGCACCACTGGAGTTGAGATTCCTCTCAGGTATACAGAGAGCTCTAGAAAAGTGTACCTGGACTACTCTGGTCTTCCAGACCACAGCATGAGTCGTCTCAGCTGCCTGCAGTACTCTTCTGCTTAAGATGCAGATGCCTCACCAGGCTGCTGAGGGAGCCAGAGGAGAGGAACAGAAGAGATGCCTGGAGGTGGCGTAAGTCGCAATCCCTATGTTTTTATGTGATTTTATCTCACCCCTGAAGTTTCATCCTACTGCTCTGGAACTCATTGATTTACTTAAATGCAATGCTGCACCAATTTGCAAGCATGCATCTCCTTCCTGCACCACAATACAACCAAAGAAATCATTTCCTTTTAACTCAGAGAGAATAATCTAATTCTTCAGGAAAAGACCAGCATTACTGGCTTTTAAGGCAATAGATATACTGGAAACTTCTATGAAAGGGGAGCTAGAGAGCTGGGCAGTTGAGCTAGAGAGCTTGGGAATAACTAAGGAGTCTAACAGTCACAAGTAATCTATACAGGTCGTTTTTAAATAGCCCATTTTCTGAGCACAAGATATTGGTCTCCTTTTAGAAAATGTAAATGTGTTGTGCTGCAGAACTGTTTCAAAGACAGATGCACAGAGCTGTTTGTTCAGTGTTCTTAATCCAAATAAACAGTTGCATACTCTTACCTACAACATAAGTCTCTCATCTTAAGACTCTGGCCAAGAAAAATATTTTCCTAGCTAGTTTGTTATGAAAATGTTTGAATAAAAGAAGCAACATCAATAACTTATGTAAAAACTTCAACCTCTAATCAGCTGAGCTTTAATAAGGTTTGAGATAACAGCACATGCATTTTGCCAAGAGTATAAAATAATCATAAAATATTATAATTGATGTGCTGTTCTGGTTTATTACATCTCACAAACTAGATAGTTGATTACATGGAAGAAAACCTTTTGGACCTTTTGTTAACATATTGTAATAATTAATAGCCATTATTTGGATTTGGGGAATTGCAGTGAGGGTTTTTGTTTGTTGGGTTTTTTTGTTGGTTTGGTTTGGGGGGATCTTTATTATTTTAACAGCCTGTACAAATTTGGCCAAAGACTCAAATCTCTCTGAAATCAAATGAAACTATTTATGGCACAAAGATTTGGCCCATAGTGTTTTGAAAGAAGTGGAGATGGCAGAGCTTAATTCCTGCTCAAATTAAACCCTCAAAATAGAGAGGAAGAAAAAAAAAGGCCCAAACTGCAAATAAACCCTTGACAATAAGTTACACCAAGTTGTTTCCTTTTTGGAAGGTAGTGAGCTGCAAATAATTGCTAATAAAAGGTTCACTGTGTTTGGTGAATACAAATCTTTATTTAGTGGCTGCAGAGCAAGTCTTTTTCTTGCTCTCTTGACAGTTTAACTACACGCCAACAATATTTGCTTAAAGTCTTTGGCTCCATTAATCTCAAACCCTGCTACACAGATTGCCAAAGCTGATGACAAACCCCAGTTAGCATGGATCATCTACTTGCCCATGACAATATTTTTCCCATGACATTAAAAGGATGTTTTTTTCCCCAAAGAAGGCACAAGTCTATGGATTCTCAAGAAGGTTTGAAAAGATAAGTCTATGGCTTAAGGTGACTGATAGAGATAGCTGGGGACTACATGGAAACAAGGAGGAGGAAGAATACCCTTGCACTCTAATTGGCTTTTTTGTTTGCTCACAGTTGCTTCTAATATGGACAGATCTCCATAAGAAAACACAAAATTAGCACCTGTTAGGACAACTTAACCTTCAGGGAGAAAAGCAAACATCCTTGGGTTGTCAAGATTTTGAAACAAAGGTTACAAAGGAGGTGAGTTTTTTTCTGGATTGTTTTAACCCCTTCTTGCAACATGCTGCAGCTCATTAATGAAGGTCCACCACTGACTGTTAGCAACCCTCTTCTGAAATATGGTACATGAAGCAGCACCATAAAATGTGGGACTAATTAATAATATCGTCATACCCTGAGTATCAGATGGGGAAAATATGTGCATGTTAAAAGTATTATCAAGGGAAACTGAGGCATGGTAAGAAAAATAATTGCTTATCCTCTGCCCCCTCATGACGGGCAAAGTTAAGAAGAGACATTCACCAGTTGTCCCCATTATGAGTCCTACAGCTTAGTAGAGAAGAGCTTGAAAGCACTACTGCTTTAGCTATTTTTACAGCCACCCTCACTAAAATGACTAATGGGAGGCAAATGGGGCTGGTTCATTAACGTTTGGGCAGCCAGAGATACAATATAGGAATGGGGAATTGGAAGAGATGCCTTGGCCTTGTCATTCAAAGTAACCCTGTCATTTAAACCCTTGTGTAACCCATGCTTTCCTGGTCCCTACCTCTTCAGCTGTCAGCCTGGTACTGGAAGGTCCCATTTATCATGGATAGACACTCTCTTATGTCCAGTTCAAATTTACATGTGACCACAATAGCTTCAGTTGTTCCTGAGCCAACACCAGCCTTTCTCTGAACTCTCTCAGACACCTGGACTCCCATGGTATTTACTCCATGACTATGTTCTCCTCGCAAGATGTGTTGGGGAGCGGGATGCAGGTATTAGCAATGCCCTTCCTCCAGCCCAGCCCAGCCAGAGCAGCACCACCTGGAAGACAACTGTTCTCCTCTCCCCACCACACTTCATAAGAAGGTGCAACGATGCTTTGTGCCCACTCGCTCTGCTGAGTAACACAGAGCTCAGCTGCCTCTCTAGACAGGAATAGCATCCAGCAATGACTTCTCACTTTCTTCTTGAGAAAAAACTTCTCAGAGCCAGAAAATTTAAAGCAAACCCAGCAATTAAAAAATCAGTTCTGCGTCCTTTTTCCTGACTCATCAGCAGGTGTTTTGGCTGAAACCACAGCTGTCTTGACTGAATAACTGTGTCACCTGTCCCAGAAGCTTGCTCCCACAAGCAGATGCCAAAATGCCAAATTTGGAGGGAAATACAAGAGATCTAATGGAAAAGTTGAGAAAGAAAACAGAAGTACTTCCAAGTGAACACCGTGGTATTCAGCCATGGCTCTGGACAATGCAAGCAGGGTATGTATTATGTATACCTGGTTAACAATAGCGTCACCTCCATCACCCTGCCCATGGCTTGTTCTTGATAGATAATGACTTAAGCCAAGGACTTCAGCGAAACTATTCATGTGTGAAAGCATAAAGTCTGCACACAACTCTGCAGGACGGTGACCTCAGCAAGTAAATTGAACTAAAGTGATTGTAAATGAGCTAACATCTTTCACTTAACACTGCCTCCCGTTACTCTCCAACAGAGGCACCAACCTCTCTCTCACTGGAATCTTCCACTTCTCCGTCAAAACCACAAGCATCTCCCAATTTTTCTACACTTTAGCCCCAGAGGGGTTCACACTGTAGCTAACAGCCTCTGAGAGGACCGTAATAAAAACTGAGTGAGTCTTTGTTCTGATTGCAGATTAAAGGGAACAATCTACAGTACAAATGTAAAATAGCTTTCCCGAGTTTTCTTTCCTTCCCCCTTTTTGAATAATCGGTATCTGCATGCAAAGGTTCAATGTCACCAAACATGAGGTTTGTGTACAAAAGCACAGGATCCTTGACTAAAGCACAGCATACTAACAGCTCAAAAGCAATTGTTGTAAAACTTAATGGAGTTGTGCCTGGCAATCATATTTTATTGTCATTTGTACAGGGAAGCTTCAGCATTTTCTGGGCTTTTCTTTTTTTTTTGGTGTGTTTGTGGGGTTTTTTTGTTTTTGTTTTGTTTGTTTTTTTTTCTTTGGGGAAGTGGTGGGTATTTGATGAAGAAACTCGAGCTCAGGAGTTCATGGCCATATTTACTGTTTTCTCCAGAATGTACATATTTTATACAAAATACCACCCAAGTGTTCAGAAGAGAAACACTTTCCATTTATTCAGGTAAGAATATAGTCCAAGGTCATATAAAAACTTGTCACTGAAGTTTGCACTGACTATGGTGTAATAAATAAAGGTCCAGCTTGACACAGCATTGGATATTTTTGCGCTTGTACCAGGCTCAACCCAAAATCTTTACAAAAGAAAAGGTAGGAAGGGGAAAAAAAAGAGCGCCCTGAGGCCACAATTCCCCTGGGATGCAAGAAACCCAGAATCTGCTCCTTCCATATCAAGGATTTAAATTTTCAATCCTCTTCATCCAAGAAAAGGTCTTTAACCACCTCACTGCCCCTCATGCTGCATCTCCAATGCAGGCACAGACCTTTCTTGCTATCTGGGTGAATTATACATGTATCTCACCTTCACCCCCTTCTTTCCAAGGCTCCTTTGGATAGAAGAAAGGGATAGAAGATAGGGAAAGACAAAAGACACACAATTCTTAAAAACCTTCATATAACAGCACTAGGAGAAGGGCTGTTTCCCTCTGGTAAATGATTTGGGAAAGGAAGGGAAAGCAAGAGTGGCAGGGCTTGCTGCCCCCATCTTCCATCACCAGTATGCACTGGGCACATGCGTGATGGGCAGGGACAGAGCAGCAGGTTTCACTGCTGTAACAAGCTCAATGCTCACCAAAGACCAGGGTTGCCCTTCGGCCCTTTGCCAGCACACCACCAGCTGAGGAGATGTGATCTTGGCCACCACGTCCATAGGGGCACAGCTTTCACAGCATTTCTATCCCACCGGTACAGAGGAGGGTCGGTGCCCGGTGTGGTACAACACACCGCTACCCCTGCTGGGGTAATGTGCTCCTCCGGCAGCAACAGCCAGCAAGGAAACAACTCGGCAGCCTGGGACACGTGCATTGCCCTGCCTGAGGCATAAACAAGGCTGTAGGGGCAGGTGGCTGAAGCTCTGCAGGCCGACGGGAAAAGGAGTCCCAGGAAAGCAGAGTTTTGCTTTCCAGATGGAGCCGAGCACATCTGGGGAGGCAGCACCTCTCAGCAGAGAAGCTTTTCCTCCGAGTCGGAGTGCTACGGAAGTGACACCCTGCAAAGCATGCCGCACACATCTTCTTGCCTCTCTGCTGAGTATGCTCGGAAGCATATGGCACGTCCACAAACGGCAGTTTTATATAGAATAGGTTGGGTTTTTTTAATGCTGGGATCCTTATCTGGACACCAGCTGTTTATGCACATGAGGGTTTAAAACAACACTTCTGGCATTGGGAGCAACAATGCAGTATGTGTTTCTTTGCCTTAGAAGGAAGAACATATACATATAGGTGACCAGCTAAAGTAGACAAATGAAAAGACCTAGATAAAGTGAAACACGTGACTAGAAAGCATTTCTATCTGCCAAGTGATGACTGCAAGCTGGGACTGCCACATTTCTGGGTTGTCCTTTATACACTCCTTTTTTTTTTTCCTCCCTAGAAATGGTAACATGGACTCAATATCACGACATCAGAAATTTCAGATCGTTCCTCAGCCGGAGGAAATAAGTGAATTTATTTCCTCTCCAGTGCATATGCCCTAATCAATAAGATCTCTGTGCATATGTTCCATGCACCATAAATCCTGCATAGCCGGTACCTGTCAGACATACTATACATATGGGTATTTCCACACAGGATTTTCTGCATGGAGGGAAACCTTAGTAATCACTAAGTCACAGCCACACAGCTGGAAGGGATCTCAGGATATCCAGTCCCCTCTACAGCAGTGTCCCCCTATCTTCTCCGCCTCCTCACCCCCAAGCCCTCTCATGGTTAGATTGAAAAAACAACCACACCAAAATTTCTTCCAGCTTTTACAATGAGGAGATAAAATAGAAGCACTGAGACGCTCATCCTAAACTTCTGGGGGTGTCCACAGGAACAATGATTCCTCATGTCTAGTACTTGCTCAGATCACTCCCATCTCCTTGCACCCCCATGGCCTCTCTCCAAGCGGCAAATAACTCACCAGCCTGGGAGGGGTCCAGCTGCAACGTACAGAGTGAGCGTGTGCATATGGACACATAGATACACACACACATATTTATATACATATATATGGACACTTATATATAAAATCCCCAAGACTTTGGGGGAAAGGAGGAAGAGGGAAATCCCTCCTTTCATCTGGACCTAAATGGGAAGACCTGGTTTGCACTGGAAGTGAGATTTCAGAAACATAAGGAATGAATGGTCTGCTTTGTCTCCGCAGCTTTGATATATCAGTTCCTTCAGTGACAGACTTGTTAATCTTTCCAATGTTGCTTTTTCAAAAAAGACAAACACAGTGGATAAATGCGAAGGGCCAACCACATCCCCTCCCATAGGAAGTCTCGCCACATGGGCAATTCTTCCAAGTAAAGAAAACAGCCCACTTTATTTACAGGGTAAATCATTTTGACTTATCTTGCAGGGGTTTGCTCATAGCAAACTGACAGTTTCCCCCTGTTGCACAGTAAATGGCTGACGGGGAAAATGTTTTCCTTCCCACCATGTAGAAACAACCAGCCAGAAAGGAGGAGGGGTCGGGGACTTCATTTTTCTAATACTCCATTAATGTTCTCCTAGCTGACAATCACTGCAAAGGCCTGAACTCACCACTCCAGGCAGCTCGAGCAAGAAACCTGAATCTCTACAGGGACTTTTAGCTAAGTACATTGACTCACGTTAGAACTTTTGGTCTTAAAGGGTAAAGTAACCATTAAAACCATTTCCAAGTAAGTGCCATTACTCCAGGAAAGGAAAAAAAAAAAAAACAAAACCTAAAGTTTTTCCTTTTTTTTTCCCCTTCTGTTTAATTCCTTGCCCTCAAACAAAAAATGGATACATCTTTGTCACCTAAAATGACAGGACAGCAGGAGTAGGAACTTATTAAAAGTGTAATATTCCCAGATTGATTGATTTCTTTTTCTTTCATATATACTTTATTCCATCATGATCCACTGATGCATCTGTTAGGGGTTTGGGGTTTTTTTTTAAATGTACAGCCTAAATACAAAACTAAATCTGGATATAATGCAAATTGCTATTTTCTTGCAGATGAATTTTGCAGCTCAGGGATGTAATTAGGTTTAATCTTTCTTCTATGGAAGTTGGTGGGACCTTAGACACTACCTTCAAAAAGTCACCCCACTTCACCAGCTCTCCAAGCAGATTTTCCTTGTGCCACCTCTTAAAGCAAAACACAAATGTTAAAAGGATCGAAAACCTGTAGGGAGGTTTGGATTTCTTACCACGCCATGTCTCTGCATGGCACCCAGCACGGTCTGAATAGCACAGGCAGGTGAGCAACAGGAGCCACACCAAGAGTATAGAAGCGGTGCAGGTAGTGTCTGTGCTGAAGGTGTGCTCATCAAAAGCGGGAAGGACAGGATGAGTTAGGCAGGTCAGAGCAGTGCTTAGATAAGTTTGCTTTGGGATTGAAAGAGGAGAGCATTTCTCCCATCACACTTGCACGGTTGCATCGGTATAAGCCACTCCACACAGACTTTGTTAATAATCCTATTCAGCTAAATTAGGAAGAACTGCAAGTGCAAAAGGCAGTCTTGCCGATTTCAACAGTGATTGCAACAGGACGCAAGTATGTGCTTAAGTGCTTTCCACAATAGCAAGCTAAATAAACTATGTAGATGCCAGCCGTCACACAAATAACACAGAGAAATCCACCAAGACTTTTAGATGCCCTACACACACACACTCACAAAGAGAGCGAGAGTGGCATTCTGCAGTCTTAATACAGCAGGTTAAGAAGTGTGCATGTTCTACATCCCCAATAATATCTTATTTAGGAGAGACATCAATCAAGGCTAGACCTCAGGCAAAATCCATGTAATTGCAATGATTTATACCTTTTGACACTCTGGTCTGCTGACACTGGAAAGACAATGTGCATCTGAGTTTGCTGCAAATATCCACTAACACATTTTTCTGGTTTTTGGAGGTTAGAAATATGAAAACATATGTTCTGATTTATAAACTGCAGGTCAAACATGCAGGTGTTAATGGCTTTTTCCCTGAGATTTTCAACTCCAGCCAGACCTGTGTATGAACAACCAATTAAAAAATAGAAAATAGCACAGCATAATGGTGTTCCCATCATCTCATAGTAACAAAATAGCACAGCAAAATTAGAAACACAGACCTTTCCACCAGGACTCAACCTCCAGGTAAGAAAACAACTTTGAATCCTGTTCGAATCCAACAAATGCTTCTGCTTTGACCTTAAATGGCATGATTTACAGTAATAATAAATATTTTAAAGACCTTTCCAACTTAAATGGTTGAAAGTCGAAAGTTTTCACTAGTAGAGTTAGTTGAATGATTAAAAGTAACTATAACCCTGCTGGTACTAATGAAGGCTGCACAAAGGTTCAGATTGCCTAATAGGTACTTTTTTCCTTGTTTGTTTTTTTTTTCTTCGTTGTTCTAATATTCCCTTTGGGTCCCATCTGCACAGGTAAATTTATGATGTTGAGGATTATCCTGAAATATGGGCTCTATCTACACTGGGCTAAAAGCCCAGGCAGGTAAAGGCATATCATAGGATCTGGTGCAGTTTGGTTGACCCCATGCCTGGTCATGAGCATCATGCCACCCAAGGACAGTGTAGGCTAGGACTTGATCGTTGCTTACTCTGCCATCTATGTGCAAAAGGGGCATGACATGAGAAGATCAATCCAAGGCCAGGACTCATCCTCTGATTTTCATCTGTCATCCCATGAAACACAGCAACAACCACTGTAGGTGCTTTCTAAGCTATGCCCAGAGAGACATGGTGCCCGAGGACAACTCAGGCTCCCCATTCTTAGGTGAAGCTAATTTTGGAGGACTGATCTGCTCTCTTTGCTGTCTAGAGAGGAAACCCTAGATATTCCAGCCAAGGTACCACAGTGAAATGCCTACATGGGGAAAATTCAAGATTTTAGGCCCAGGTATGTGTAACAGGGTGTGACACAAGAACACCTTTGCCTGCAAGTTCACAATTTCAAATCTTCTGCATGTAACACATCCACACTTCTGCATGGGAAGCTCCACTGCCCCTGAGGTTGCATGTCAGTCTGCAGCTGATTCAGGTCAACACTGTCCCGCTTGTGGCCCACAACACCCAGAAGACGCAACACTTGCAAAGGTGCAGAAGAACCATAGAAGCATGGATGTGTCTGCTGGAAAGGGCACCTGGAGATTGCCCAGCTCAACTTCCCACTCGTAGCAGGATTATTGCCAACACCAGAGCAGGTCAGCCACTAGCTGAGTCTTGAAAGCCTCCGGGGGAGGTGATCCTACAACCTTCCTGGGTACCTGCTCCAGCACCGCATCACCCCCTGAGTGAAGCATCTTGGCTTAACGTGCAGGATTGAAAAGACCAGACCAATACATCCAGATGTGCAAAGTACAATGGGGAAAATCAAAGTAAAAATGAACATTTCAAGATGAGCCTGTTTTTAAATTGCAGCAGGTGGCTCACATCACACAATCACACACACAACTGTTTGATAGATATTGGTTTTTCTTCTTTAAGGCTGGCTAGTCCTTTGGTTTACACAAGCTGAGAAACATTGCCCAAAACTGCCTGAAAAAATTTATTCCTGCTTTAAAGAGTATTTTCCCATCAGGTAACATAACTTATAATTAAGCCAAAGATTTGTGAAGACAGCAAGTCAATATTGCCTTGAGACCACAGAATTGTTGAAAATTGTTTTAATGGGGATTCAAAGTGGTTTTGCATCATTACATCAATATATAAATCAGCTACACATTTAAAAAAAAAAAAATGAACTGGACACATAATTCCCAGCAAGTCTAGCTTCTAGTAACAGTGTCATGAAGAAAACACCATCGTTTTCAATCCCAGTAAAAACATGGTATATGCGGTAGAAACTACAACCAAAGAAAGCTAGAGAACATCCTTTAAAAACATTCCAAACATCTTTCTTTTTCATGCCATGAGAGATGATTTTTTCTATTTCTTGTGAGGCACTCTGCTGTTTTGCTTATAATTCCTCAGGGACTACTGACCTCATGAAGAAAAACAACCAGGACAGAATTAGCCTTTATTTATATATTAATAGTTTTACCTCCAGCAGTAGCAGATACAATTTTGAGTCAAAAATCATAATTTGTGACTGTTTGGATAGCAGCACTCCTGCAAAGTTGTGGTAGCAGGAATTGCCGGGGAAGGCTGAATTGTGGTTGCCAATCACTGCATTTATTAATGATTGGATCTGAAAATTAAACGCGTACTCCAAAACCGACGGAAAGCCAGGAATATCCTTTGCATTCCCTGGATTTTATATCAAACCTTAAACATAAAGTAGAGTCATAGCACAGTGGGGGGCACTGACAGGGAATGCAAGGCAGCAAACTTCTTCCAGCGTAGGCTCTCTTAAGAGTATCAGCTAACGGGACGGTGCTGGAGGCTTTGGGGAGGACTGGATGTCCAAAAGCCCCCCTCCCCACCACTGCCATCGCCCTGGCCAGGGTCAGTTTAGCAGGTGACTGATCCTTGTCCTCACCCTGCCCCATGAGAGGTCCGGTCCCTCTGCCTCCCTCCCCAAAACACCCCTCATGGGGCTGCGAGAGGGAGCCTCCACCCTGAGGGCCAGCGAGGTGGTGAAAAACGATACGAACCGAACGGCAAAAATCAATATTTGGTCAGGCCGAGGGGGACTATTGATTCTTTTCTCATGATATCCGTGTCTCCTGCACTTCCTGCTTCTCCGGGGCACTGGAAACCCAAGTCCTTCCTAGACCAAGGGCGGCCAGGCTTTGACTCTGCAACATCTGTACCTCACAAGGAGTTCACGTGTGGTCTCCCAGGCCGATGCTCGTCCACTTGAGTGGCAGCAGGGACATGCTGGCACGAGGGCTACCGGGTAGGCTGGGAGGAAGCAGGACAGCGGGAAATGCTGAGGGCAACGTCATTGGATCAATGCAGGGGAGCACCACATGGAGATGCTGCCAGCTCCTGCCTCTGCCCTTTTCCTCACAGCTGCGTGGCTACAGCTGGTTAGAGGTTTTAGCCTCTAACTTTTCTTTCAATTCCCCCACATCCATTTTCTCCAGTCTTTCTTGCTGTCTGTCTGTCCCAAAAGTCTTATGTCCTGGGCAGAGACAGCCATGGGGCCCACAAAACTAGGGGGTCCAGAAATGGTTCCCAATCCTCGCATCCAGAAACAGTGCCTGGGTATATCCCAGCCCCGTGTCTGGGGACCCTCATCCTGGCTCCAGATTTCCACAGGGTATGGGAACCAAGGGATGAACAGCAACATTCATCACGGGTAAGTGCAAACACCGCCAAGACCGAGGGCTGTTCTCCTATGAAGTTGATTAACAACTTCTTCCAGTTTCTCCCAGTTCCCCCACCACCGAGGGCCTTCTCACAGGCAGCCATGGACAGTACAGCAGGTCAATAGCGAAATAAAGCCACACCACTGTGTCACTGACCACAGTTTAGCATCTCAAAATATGGCAGTTCTTTTCCAGAAAAGTTACTATTTTAAGGCTCTTCTTCCTTTGAGAAAGCTAGGGACTCCCTAAAAGTTACCCTAGATAAAGAAGGGTTTGCCAAACCACACACTGCATTGCTTGGTGCCTCCGTTTGTCCAGTTGCAATAGTTTTGAATGACTCTGGAAAGCACCCAGAGATACAAGGATGAGAAGAGCACGGGAAAGGCTTCCTCCACTTTCATCAAAACATTTTTCTCCCGGGTTTAAAAGCAACACTGCTCGCAGCAGAAAGGCTGCTTTTAGCCAAGGCTTACAGAAACCTGCCAGATGCCTTGAACTCCAGGATGGAGAGTGACCAGTGAAACTTTCAACTTCTTGCCTGGGCAAGAGGCCATTTTCTCTGGAGCAAGAACATGGCAGTGAAACAGCTTTCCACTCACGTACGTGGCCAACACCCGTAAACCTGACCCACATGGCTGAACAGCCATGCAAACACATTGCAACAACTGCAACAACCAAACACCACGGCACAAGCTGTCCTCTCCAGGGAGTGTAAAGGAGGGATTCCCACATTGCCAAGTTCACCCAGAGTTTGATCCTACAAGAAAACCGAGCCTTCTCGGCCATCCACACATCATGCGAGCTAACTCCTGACCTGGCTCAAACTGGGAATATGGAAAGCCCTCGAATCCTGCTCTTCCACGCAGTCTAGATACAAAAGGAAACAGCCCAGCTGGAGCTGGCTTTTGCCTCGTGAGATCTCCAAAGGCATCCCCAGGCTTTGCAGTCTCTTGGCCTCTCTCACTGCTCTGCCCTCAGCCAGAAGGACCTGATGGAGATGGAAGAAAGCCTGAACTCAGCCCTGCTAACGCATAACAAGAGAAAGTCATAGGAAAGCAAAGGATATCACATGGGACAAAATTGTGCATCGAGGCAAACGTGAGCCCGGCAGCAAGAGACTTGCCTGGGAAAAGCACAACCACGCTGCGACCAGGGTTAGGCACGTTGCTGAGAGCACCAGGTGGCACTCAGGTGCTGCGGTGCCAAGGACAACAGAGTGACACAGTGCACAGCTCCACCTCCAAAAGCCTACCCCCTCAAATAAATAAAATAAAATCAGTGGGCACCTGAACGAGAGCTTCTGCCATCACTGCTCGCAGGAACATGAACAAACCATGGCTGCCAATGTCCTTTGCAGGTTGCATCTGGCAAAAATTGCCTTGCAAGGGTTTGGGAGAGTCTATAGAGAAAGCGCTCAGCCCTCAAAAAGACAAATATACAACAGAGCTGGCTAGGTGGTGGCTGCCCTTGTTAAACTTCATGGAAAAACACAACTTGTGCAAACCAAATTCCCTTGCTAACCTCTTCCCCTTGTTGAAATATTAAACAAAAATAACTTCTCTTTTTATCTTTGAGCCAGCGGGACAAATTCACCATTAAAGGAACTTCACTGAAGTCAACAGGGATATATCTGAGATGAAGAAATGAGTCTGACCTGTTGCGTTTTGTGTACTTATGTTCTAACTAATAACCAAATTGCACAGACTTTTAATCAACGGAGTCTGAAAACCTGGCCAAAGCGGCTTGCTTTCTTCCCCCCAGCATCACTGTCTGTACTTTCATATTGCTTTCTCTTTAAGTAACTTTGGAAAACAGGTATTTTCAGCCCATTTAATCACGTCGGTTTTTTCATTAGTGTATTGTCAAAATCTTAACATAAAGTTTTCATAAAATACTTGGTCCTGAAGCAGAAACTGAGAATAAAGTTTTTATAAACTGGTCATTTTTATGGTTTTTATCCACTGGTCATGGATAAACTTCACCTTTATGGTCTCCATAGGGCAGACCACCACCTTTTATTTTTATAAAATAAAAAAGATTTCTTTTTTTAAAAAAACATTTAAAATTTTACCAATTCCCACAAAAAAAGGTTTATAGGTGTTCTTAGATACACACATTTGTTAAAACAACTCCAGCCAAAGGACACCTCGTCTGATCCAGGGATCTCCCTGGAAAACACATGTAATGAAGCAAAATGAAGCTGCAGCACGTGAGAAGAGCCGAAATGCTGGGTCTTGGTGCGCCGGCGGCTCTTCCCGCTGGCTCAGCCCCTGGCAGAGCAGGGGCACATGCTCCTCCCCGGGCAGAATACGAGGGATTCAGGGAAAGGAAGAGTTGCCGGCAGAGGAACAGGAAGATGATGAAATATAGACGCTACTGAAGCCAGTGTTAGGTGGAAGATGCATTTTGTGTCTCGTGTTATATTGCCTGCCAGTCGATTATGGTGCAGCCTGTATAAACACATCATGCGTGCTCTGACAGGGAGTCGGGGTGAAGCAGGGTGTCAGGGTAAAACAGAGGATAATAAAATCACTTTAGATTTATTTCTTTAAATTGGAAACTTCATGCTTACACCTGACTAAATCATCAGCCTGAAACTTTAGCTCGACTCCCACAGAAAATGTATGAAACCTTATCCCATCTTTGTTTAACAAAGGCCAATCAAGCTCGCCTAATGAATTCTGCAGATGTAGGCGACAGGACGCGTTTGGCCATTTTAATTCTGTAGGGCTTCATCAAACCTGTCTCCGACATACCCATCTTACTCTTTAAGCGACCAAAGAGGTTTCGGCGCTCTCGAAGCCGGGCTGCCCCGCTGCAGCCCACGGGCAGAGTCGATGCGTGAGCATGTTATCAGGCTTTAGCCACGGCCTTCATAAATTCTGACAAATATTAAGGAAAGCATCGCAGGTGGCCGGCGGCAGGGGCTGGAGGATGGCAGCGCTCGCCCCTGCTCCTCCCCAGCCCGGCAGGAGCAGGAGCAGGGCACCTCCGCCGCCGTCCCACCGCCAGCAAGTCTCCCCGCTCGCAAAGTGCAAAAGGACCTTTTTTTTTAAAAAAAAAGAAAAAAAAGTCTAGCATAAGGAGCTGGTTAAAAAACAATAAATCAGTGGTGAAATGTGGATAACAACCTTCTCTGTAAAATCAACATGGATTGTGTTCCTGCAGAGAGCCGTCTGACAGGCTGGTTGAAGCCTGACTGCTTGCAGCCAGATTTTTTTTTTTTTTTAAAAAACAAGCTGGAGGAGTATCTTGGATCAGGGGGAGGCAAGGAGGTCTCTTCCTTTTGTACATGGTTCTGCTGTGTTAGAAAATCAATAAGCAAGGTCCTGACCTCAGCATAACTTCAGACATCACTCACGACTCCTTTGAATCTTTTCCCCCACAAAAGCCCAATTTCTTTTTAATCGTGCACACCAGAGGGAGTGCTGGCAGGGACGGGAGGTCTTGCCTCAAGATGTGGGTAAAACCCATTTGCACCCATCTTTCCTGACAGGTAGAAATCAAATTAGAAGAGGAACACGCCCAGGGAGTGGGGTTAGCTGAGGTAGAGCACAGTCCAGCAGGAAATGCCGAAAAAGAAACCATATGGACCGTGGAGGTGCTATGGATTAATATGAGAATTCCCGCTTTTTTTTTTTTTTGGAGGGGAGGGCATCAAAAATAAAATGCACATTCTTTTTCTCCCTTCTTGTTTCAGCACTGGGCTATTTTCTGTTAAATCCCCTTTTTAAAAAAAACAAAAAACAAAAAACAAAAACATGCTTTGCCACACGTTTTCCTTCCAGCAGACTCCTCAGGCTGGCTAAATTGGGTGATTAAAATATAGGAAGGCCTCCAGATTCCCCTCAGGACTGTTTTTAATATCTGTAAAACTGCCACTTTGTCTTGCCAAGGTAAACACCATCGCATGCAGTTCAAAGGTGAGCAAGCCTAAATGTTTCCCTTCGCCTGAAAGGAATCTGCCTTGGGACCCCGCAGGCCGTGCCGGAGGGGGACGCGGCCGAGCCCGGACCACGGCGCAGTGGCCGGAGAGGCATCTGTGTACACAACGCTAACTTCTCCCACACAAATACTAAAAATTTCTCATTAAAAATTATTGCTGTGTCAACATGTGAGGCCGCTCAGCCCCCAATCTGGAAAAGACGTTCTGGTTTTTTCTTGCCTTTGCTGGGAAAGCGGCAGCGGCGGTGGGGAGGGAGGGAGGGAGGGAGGAGAGGGATGGGATGTGAGACCGGAGTCATCTGCTGCTGACTTTGGATCTCTTCTTTCTCCCTTGTCACTCAAGTTGAGATTTCCAACTGTTCCACTTCATCTATTTTAGTTACTTGCTACCCAGATTTTTTCCCCTCTGCTCCTTTGCTCCCTATCGCGGAGCTTTATATTTCCCTCACATGGCTGGGCTGGCTGCGGTGCTTGGCGTTACTTTAAATGGAAATGCAATTTTAAGCCATCTCTTTTGTCGTAGCGGCTGCAGTGCTTTCAGAGCAAAAGACTTGCTGTTATCTAGACCCATCTACACAGATGCAGCCGTAAATCTGAACGCGCTCTGCCCATGCGCGATCCCTTCCACGGGTGGCCAGGAATTCATAGCAAAACAGCACAGGGACCAAATACTTGACCAGAGCCAGCAAGACAAAATTTGCATCAAAGCCCCATCAATTCAGGCTCTTGATCCTGCCCTACAACCTGCCCTGCACCAAAATAAAAGTTGAAAAATATGCTTTATTATCAAGCGAGGTGAAGGATGGGAAGTAACCCCAGGGAATGAAAAAATGGGGTGGGGTGGAGGGGGGAGGGCAGGGAGCCAGTTGTGTACTGTAAAACCGAGCAGCCGCCCCTGCTCGAACCATTCATCTCCGGGGAGGGCTGGGTGGCGGGCGGGCGGCCAGCGTGCCCCGGCCCTCCGAGAGGCTGTCGATGCCCCGCTCTCCAACGCCATGCCGTGATGCATGCGGGTTTGTGCCGAGACGACATGAAATACAGCGACGTGTAATTAACCTGATGTAATGCTATATATCAATAAGTTAAAAAAACCAACAACTTGCTTTGAGGTCAGGCACCCACACACGCAACTCAAACAGTGGAGACCTAATCCAAATTTATTGGAGTTTGTAACAGCTGGACTTATGCCTCTAATACCTTTTAAGTGCCTCTTTTAACAGTGAACTGAGTGTGTCTTTCATTAAGGTGGAGTTGAAAGTATGTTAAGTTCATAAGCATGAAAATAGCCATTTAGTTCTCTCGGAGATTAATTCTGCCTTCAGTTTACTCTCATCGAACCCCATTAATGTCTGGGATTTGGTCTTTAGTGTCCCATTTGCATAAGCTCTGTTTATTATAGGGCCTCTTGATAATGTGAAAGTATTAAAATATTTCTTTCCCAAAATATAGAGGCATTAATCTTGGAATCCTCCTAATGTCCTTAATTTGCCATCAAATCCCACAACAGGAACAAATGCGCTTTCTAATCAGCAATCTTTTCTCGCTTACAGGCCCTGATCCAACAAGCTTTTAAGCAAACAATTTACTTTAAGCAATGAGTAGTCATACTGGAACCAATGGAACAGCTCGTGTGCTGTGATGGATTGGGGCCATAGAAAATTGCCTTGATGAAAATGTCAATGCTCCCAAGAGCTGGTGAAAATATATTTTTATTATAAACACACAGAGGAACTGTTTTGATCTGAACATTATGGGGAACAAGCTTTGAACCAATGCTTTTTCACGGTCAGACCTAAACAGAAACTGAACACCGCCAGGTTGGGTGACAGTTTAAAAAGGCAGCCCAGAGCCAGATTGATGTTTGTATATAATGAAATTTGGTATTGATGTGATATGGACACTGTCCAGCCTCTACAACTTGTTAGGGTAATGTACAGAAAATGGGGAGAAGATAAAAATCAAAGGAGCACAAGAAAAATAAGTCTCAATACTGAGAGAAAACATTGTTTTGAGGAGCTATTTTGCTGCAAATGTTTTGAAGATAAGCTATGGCCAGATGTAAAACACAGAAGTGACAATGATGTCCAAGCACCATGCACAGACATCTATCATGCTTGAGTTTAAGTCAGCAAATCAAAGCTGGGCCATTCACCAGACGTGAGTTAATAACTGGAGATGGGTTCACAGAGCCTTCACAAAACAGTCGCTTTGTCCCCATACAAATATATGCCCATGGGCACCAGGCAGCATGTGGCCAGCGGGGTTTTGGGCAGCATCTCCATCTCCCCTGCCCGCAGGTGATTTCAGGTAGCACCGCTCTGTAGCAAGGTATGAAGCGTTACAAGAACGGACATTACATGACAGCACGTGGGACTGCCGGATAAGAAGTGATACAGACAGCAACTAAACCCCAGAGACCGGCACAGAGTTAATCCCAGATTCCTGCTGCAGCGGATAGGGAATCACCCCTGTTTTTATCAATAGCGTATGTCCATCTGTTTGCTGGATTGCCATTGTGTTGCCTGCTCTATGATCACCAGGACTTCCTCCCACCAGGAGCTAACTGCACACAGGTCAGAGGGTTGATGACAGCCCCAGCTGGCCCCATTCACCAATACCTAATGAAGGTGTTCTTCACCCTGGAGGTTCACCTTGCACGACACCCAGCTTGGCGCGAGGGGGAGAGGGCCAGGAGTCAAGCCAGAATGAGGAACCTCACGGCAAATGAAAATGCAGGTTCTAAAAGCACAAGAGAGACAGGGAAGGGCATTTCTGGGAAGGAGCAGGAGCCCCAGCTCAGAGACAGCAAGGATCTGCATAAACCCACTGTAAACGGCTTAAACTAGCCTGGGTTTGCTGCTTTTTTGGAGCACATCACCTGCAAACTCTGAAAGGTACCTTTGCACTGACACAGCTTCTGATGTTTTCCATGCAAAGACAGAACAAACCAAACAGGATTCTGGGCAACAAAGCTATCTACCATTTCTCACACCACTGCAAAAAGGGGTCACTGCTGAAGAGATCAGGCAACAGGTTTTAAAGGGACATTAACAGCATAAGCCTTTACCAGGGCATTGTGGAGACCAGGAAGCCTCCATAGTTGAGTTTAAAAAAAAAAAAAGAGAACAAGACAAATTCAACACCAGGCCTATCACTGACTCAAACAGAAAAGAGCCTCCACCCCACCATGTTGCTAAACTTCCAGCACGGAGGATGTGTCAAGGATAGAATCCCTGTGCTCTCATCTCATTTTTCCCAATTATCAGCAAGCAGACCCAGCCACAGCATGGCACTGGGTTAGACACTGTGGAGCGACCCAGCGCGGTGCATGACAGGTTTGGCCCCGGGAGGAGCACTCACACCAACAGCAGTCCCTGATAAAGAGGTTTCCAGCATGCAGCCTTTGAGCAGGTCACAGGGATGGGAGGCATCCCAGCAAGCCCATGGCCTGGTGAACCAGCCACCCACTCCTGGAGGAGAAACCACAGCCTGGAAGCAGGAACAGGAGCGGTACCAGCACCACAGCAGGGAAATAGGGAAGGGGAATTGAGATGGTAAAGGAAGAGGAGAGGTAGAGGAGGGAGCTATGTCCCATCAGTACCTCCACACTGGAAGCCTTTGGATGTGGAAAGTTGCTGGACTGGGGGGAACCAGGCGAAGAGCCAGAGAGGAGCAGGCTCTTCAACAACTTCGTCTGCAACAAAGCCACATCCTGACTGCAAATCTTGCAAATCAATTATGCCCACAGGTTGTTGGGTTGCAAAGGCGGGGGAGAAGGAGTTTGTTTGCTTTGCTTTTCTTAGTAAACCACAAGACCATTTCCTAGCACGTTATCCCAAGAATGACAGGCAGGGCCAGGGCTGCCGGGTGCCTGGGAAGAGGCTGCCAAGTCCCAAGGATCACCATTGCTAATTGGCTCCTCTGAAACGAGTGTGACAGAGAGCCACATTTTCTCACCCGCGGGTTTCGGGGTTATATTTAACTGGCCGAGGCAGAATTAAATGTCAGCCTGGCTGGAAGGGGAAAAAACAAAACAAAAAACAACAAACAAAGTGAGAACTTGTCATTAAGCCGGGGGGGGAGTCAGTGCTAAGTGCGTTGCGGACGATGCCCACACACAGGGCTGGCAGGCATGGGCAGCCCTGACAGCAAGGAGGAACTGAGGGATTCATCCCTTTAAAAACACAGTTTAGATTCAGGTCATTTATTTTGATTTGTAAGCAATACAGGGGGACTGGGGAGAGGGGAGACAGATGGTGGGGACCTTTATCCCTTCTGATTTCTCTGCTGAATATTCCCACGCCCTCAGTTTGATTGCAGCCACAGACTTCCACATCCAGCAACACCAAGGGCAGAAACTTCCGCCAAAAAGGGGATGGGGTGGCAAAAAGACAGGGACAGAAAACTCCTCAAACACATCTGGAGCCACCGGAGGAAGTCCCATTCAGCTGGAGCACAGGTCTCTTTGGGGGTGATGAAAGAGGGTGGAGGAGGAAGGGGAAGGAGCAATGCCTCCCCCGCACGCAGCACCCGCTCCAAAACAGCTGGCAGGGCTTCAGACAGCAACACACACGCAGCCCCTGGGGTGGGAAGGGCTGCTCCAGGCCTCCATCCTCCTGCTCCTTAAACCATGGCTTCAGGCTCCCTTGGGGCATGGTACCAGCCAGCGCAAAACCAACACCCCAACACAGCCTGCTGCCTGTCTTCATCCCCGCTCCTGCCTGCTTCCTACCTGCGTTCGGGCATGCAGAGGTGGAAACAGCCCTTGCCACAACTCTCAACAGCACCCAGCCCCTTCCCCTTTGGGGGAGAGCAGTGCTGCCATCTCACAAGCTTCAAAGCCAGTATCGGGCTGTTGGAGAACTCAGCGGCCCCACTCAGATACAGCAAAGGGGATGTTTGCCCTCTGCCAAACAGGACGATGCAGGACATGTGCAAAGAGAGAAGGCACATCCAGCCTGCTTTGGTTGCTCCTCACTTGCTTTGGTTCAGGGATGAGAAGAGGACTATATATATGGACTTATATGTCCACTCTATAAGCCACATAAGGCTTCTCAGGTCAGGTTTATGAAGACAAGATCAGGACTACAGTGAGGGAGAGGCACAGACCCCCCCAGATCATACTGTGCCACACCAACTTGCTCCCACTCCAAAGGCAGCACAGCTGCGTGCCCTATCCAGGGTCACGGACTGGGAAAGGAAGAGCAGGAACACAGGGAGTAATGAGAGGAGATCTTAAACCACAGGAGATTCACAGCTTCACCTTCATTAGCTAAGAAAATTAAACTAGGAGTACAAGTATTGTCCTAATTTTGCATTACAAGAAGTTTTCATTTCTTCCCTCTCCTCCACCAGAAACTATCGGTTTTCCAGGTAGTCTCTTCCTCCTCCTGCTCCCCAAAAAAGAGAAAATGTCATATTTTACGGAAGTAGAGCTCCTCCAGGAAACCAAAAACATCTTTTCCAAATGCAAGGTTTTGGTTTCCAGTTTGAAGTGAAGTATTCCAGACCAAATTGAGTTTAAAATCATGCTTTTCCAAGTCAAAATGGACATTGCAAATGGAATAATTTGTTTTGAAGCAGTTTAACCTTAAGAGGAGAATGACAGAGTTAAACCTTTTGGCACTATTGAATCAGAACTTCTTATTCAGTGGAAACAGGTTATTTTGACTTTTTCATCTTAACTAAGGACCAAAAATTTCAAAAACCCAACAAAATGTTGACATATCCAAATTTCCTTCAGGCTGGCAGGTCTATTTTCTAACCACCCCTTCTTAAATGAAGATGGAAATATTAAGCCTCAGCTCATATGTCTACAGGCTTATTTTCTTTAGCTCCCATCTTTAAAATCTGGAGACCATAAATAGCCTGGGTTTTTTCCTGCAGACTGCAACACAGCCTTTTAAACCAAACATTTGTAATCGTCACAGCTGTAATAAGTACAACGTTTCTTCAAAGGGATTACATTGGACTGTGGTTTTCAGTATTGCTTCGTTGTCTGTTGTGAAATCTCCTCACCATAAATTAATTTGATTCTATTATCTTTCCGATACGATCTGCTTTCTGACAGATCATTTTTATCTTGGTTCATTCCTGTTTCTTATTGACAGCTCAGAGCACTGTTGAAGAGATGTGAGTTATTAATGTTGACAGGGTTTGTAACGGAATATCTTTTATCCAGCAACGTATCCTTTGTAATGTTTTTATTCCCCCTTCTCTGGCTACTTTAAAAGGCTAAAGAAAAAAAAAACAAGCCATACAGCTTGACTTTCCTGGAACCCTTTTCAGTTCTTTTTGGAACATCTTTCTACATCCACTGAGGATGTTATGGTATAAGGTGTTATTCATGTTGGACAAAACTACTAAAACAATAACATACTGAAGGTTAAGTACAGTGCAATCCTGTTGGAAATCCAAGTACTGGATCAAACAACTTAAAAGTTCATATTTTTACAAAATTACGTAAGCCTATAATGCCAACCAACAAGAGAAACAGGGAGGAAAATTAGCAAGACGGCTTATGTACTACCCAAGCTTGAGATAACACCTCCCCATGCACCACCAAATAGGAGAGAAAGAGAGGCATAAAGAGATTCAATCCATTAAGTCAGAGGTACATGGCTGGATCTCTGGAAATTAGGCACCTATCTACCTTCTGTAGGCCTGATCCCTGGGTCAAAGCAGGGAGCTGAACCTAAATCTTCTCCATCCTGCTCTACCACTACCCTCAGAACACCCTTCCATTCCACACATGATTCATTTTGCCTTAAATGCCTACTAAAGATTTTCTTGAAAACATTAAAACTGTGCAAGGAACACAAGAGAAGAATTAAACTGTCACACCTCTCCCTTTGCACCTTCTCTGCTGGAGCAAATAAATTCCAGGCACCAAAACTCCAGCAGCAGCCATTGTAGTTATACCAGGGACAGCGGATAAAACACCTCTAAATCGGTGTAATTCTCTATTCACGTTCCCCTGCAAAAGCATTTTACAGCCACCCTGGGTTCACACTGCACAAGATACCAGGATTTACGATTGGGATTTAAGCAAATCTGTAACTCCTAATGAATGGGAAAAACCTTTGTGTGCAGGGAGCATGACCCCCACCAGCCTCCTCCTGGGTTCCTATCTCTCTTTTCAAAGTGCATTGTGCTGATGCTGCCAGAGGCAACAGAGGGTCCAGGTGTCCAGGACTGGCCCAAATAGTCCCAGAATAGAGCAGGAACTATTCCTCCATCCAGAAAAAAAAAAGCTTAACAGCCCCAGGTTTCCACCTGGAGCATGAGATTTTCCCACTGGTCTCTTACAAGCTGCACCATCAGGAATGCATCTCTCCTACAGCCCGGAGAGGACCTCGCCTTCTGCCTTGCTTACAGGAATTCGCTAGATCTGGGGCTGCCTTGCTCTGACAAGTCCCTACGTTGACATTTACTGACGGAGAGTATTTTCCTTAGATCTGTTGGTTTACTTTGACCAGCTTCCACATTATCTTACCTCCAAAATTATCAGGCCCTATTTCTTGGTATCTTTAGCAGTAGGCTCTTAAAGCTCAGCCGGCTTGCCTTCCAGTAAAGTTAATAGTACCTTTTCCCAATTATCTGGAGCCCTTGAGAGTCCCCTGTTATTACTGGAGTGTTTTTCATTAGCTGTGCTGGTTCCAGGCTGCGGGAGGATGGAGCTCAGCACAGGAGTTGAACTGTTCTGGACAGAGCAAACGAGAAACCCTGTAACACAATTAGAAGTACCCACAGGGTAACATATAACTTTACTGTCAAGCCCTGAAATAACACGGCTAGCTAATGAAATAACAAAATAAACTTTGTTTTAATTAAAATTAAGAACATTTTATCTCTCTCATTTTAGTCTTAAAACTGGGGCAGTTCAAAAGTCACAATGGAACAAAAAAAAAACATTCGCAAAGCAAGGGGCAAGGGGCGAGGGCAACATCACCGGGCTTGGAGTGACCTGCACCACAAACTCCTGGCATGATCTTTGTCTGAAAACAGCCTGCAGTAGATGTATGTGAAGTAGATTCCTAGTGGGGAGCTAAATCTAAAAAACCCAGGGATGTTTTCCTGGGTTCATCCTACCTCCAGATTCAGACTGAGCAGAGGATATTGATATTCCCCCCATCCTCAAGCAAGGGGATGTGAACTGCTCAGGAGCCACCCGGACCCAAGAAGTGTGACCCAAACACAAGCGATCACGGTCTCTTCCTTGAAACGCCCTGGTCCCTCGTGCCTGGGGACAGCAGCTCTGCTGCCCGTGGAGAGTTTCATTCCACTTTGTCTTCACCCATCAGCGGCAGCTTGCTGCTGGCAGTGCTCCTTGTTCCTGCGCTCCCAGGGCACCGGCAGTCAGCAAAGCAGCCTTCGCTGCTGCCACCCCACGAACCCACGGTGATGAAAGCAAGTCTGGCATCTTGCTGCCTTCTGCCAGCTGGACCTTTCCAGCTTAGGCTATGCCAAAGACAGGTGGGACTAACCTGACACATCAGGTTGTCCCCATACAGCATCGTGGTGCGCACTGTGCAGATGTGCACACCGGTAGCAGGCACAAGCAGGGCACCCAAAACAGGTCTGACAGTACGTGGCTTTGCTGCTCCAGCTGCTATTAAAGCCAAACACCGTTTACACTATTCTCATTTCTCCCAGCCTCTTTCTCCTACAGTTGATTGTTTCTTAACTGTTCAAAAGCCTCAGAGGGGCCCAGAGTTAACGTTGCAAGAGGGAGACCGCTGTGTTCCTCGCACTTGCCATGGTCATTCAGCACAGGAACGAGCCTGCCTTGAGACGTCCTAGCTGAACAAGATGTGTTATAGAAGCTTTATGCACTCAAATGGAGAAAAGGTAAAAATAATTAGCTTTCCTTTTTTGTATATATAAACAGACATTCCAGCAAAAGGTATTGGGGCAAAAAATATTCCATGCTTGACCGGTTTTAATGAACAATGGAGGCATACGGAGAGTTAGACTATATGATCAGAGTCTGATGAAAAGCAGAAATTACCCAGAGGAACCAAATCCTCTTGGTTGAAATCCCAGTTCTCTCAGAAGTTCTCCAACAGATTTTCAACAGTTTCGATATAATCTTTTTTAAAACCAGTTTATATCTAGTCCTGCTGTAAGTGAGACTTGAGAAATTTTCTGGTCTCTTAATGCTCCATGTATGTGTATACCACCAGTACATCCACTACAGATACGGATAAATGCTTCCACACAGCACAAGCACCAGTGAAATTCCAGAATCAATTTATATATTTTAATGCATCTATCTCTTATTCTAAAATTCTGTGTAACCTCTGGACCATCACATTCATCCACTGCCTCCAGTATTCCCTAGCCATTTCTGCTTGCGTAAAGTGAGTAAGGGAAGACAGATCAGAACTAGTCTGGAAGGGTGTTAGAGCGGGACTGATCTGTTGTTTGGATTTCTCCTGCTCGCAGACTGGTCCCCCCATCTGTGCCTGAGTCCACTGGAAGCACAGGTAAGTAGTAAACCATACTACATCCTTATACCCCCTGGCTGCCAAGTTTGAATGATAGCGGAGGCTGCTCTGTGAGGAGCATTAGAAGATGTTCAGAAGGCAGATGGTTCTTCCTTAGTCCATTTAGAAAATCAGACCCCTGAAAGTCCAACAGATCAGGCACTCAACCCCTGATTTCTCAGGCAATGGACCTTAAATCACCTGCCCAAGCCCAGCAGCTGGCTCACTGCTTTGAGACACATCTACAGTTTTCCAAAGAAACCGGCAGGATCTGTAGCTTGCTCTGGAGGTCACCAAATGCAGAGCATGGAAAAAATAAAGTCCCAAACCAAAGAGGAAGTAACATTCAAAGCCAAGGAACATGAAATCAGCTGAAATATCCTCCCTTGCTTACTGTGAGAGAGCTCACTTGCTCTGAAAGGGACCCAGAAGATGGGCAGCCTTCTTTGGATCAAAGTTTAATTCAACTCTTGACCTCAACCATTGGATCCAAAAGTCAAGACCTTCAAGTTACAGGGAAATCTGTCAGTAACCAGGCAGGACTAGCATGCAGCTGTGGTGGGGTCTTTGTGCCAGACTCAATATTAGAGATAAATTTGCTCTTTCTACAAGGTCTAATTTCCAGAAGACCTGAGCTACCATAGAAAGCACAAGGCAATGAAGGATACTTCTGAAGTGACCAACGTAGGTGCCGCAAACCACAGCATGAGCAAAGCTCTTTAAGGCTCTTTGATGCTGTCGTTACATTGCTTTCCTGATTAAAACCAGCTCAAACTTGCTTACATGTGCTGTAATCATATCTAGGGACCTGCTTTGTGCAAAGTGTATGCTGTCTATGACAAATATTAGATGTCCGTTAAAAGCAAAGAGGCTTCCAAAGCCAGAGCAGGAAAGATTAAGGGAAGAGATGTGAAAGGAAAAGAGCAGAGGAATAGGAATGGCAGTCTCAGAAGCAAACTCAGGATGTCAAGAAATAAGTGATGTAAAAATAACACAGGAGGTCAATCACCAGTGATACAGTTCACGATTCAAAACCTGCATATCTTAAACGATCTAAACTTATTCAATCCAATAAAAGCAACAGTTCTCATTATACACTTACTACAGGGAAGTATTATTTCTGCATTGGCTTACAAATTGTCTCCCTCTTTCTTTCTCAAACTCATCACAATCTTAACTAATACAAGTAAATCTCTGTGCATGAAATATGAACCACTGGCAGCTCCAAGGCTCCCTTTTCATCCCAAGCCTAATGGGCAAAGCACTGTGATTTCATTTCACGAGCTTTTCCAACTGAGCTCAGTCGATCATTTGCCAGGGTTTGACTCTTGCAAACAGCCTGCCAGAGCTGCTGAACTCATGGGGCCAAATCCATCAATGGTGCAACTCCAGCTAACCCGAGACACATTAGGCCAGAGACTAGTTTGTTCCAAAGTATTAAAAGTGTCTTTTGAGACCTGTGATCACAGAACATTGTCATAACACTTAAGAAGTTATGGTATGTTAATTAAAAGTTGTCAAAATATATGTATGGCCCTGCCTGTGCTTCACTTGGATGTGCACAAGAAGCCAAGAAGTTAATTTATAACAAGGGAAACGTCATCACCAGAGTGCTGCAGCTCCATGAGATAATGAAGTGGCTGTCCAGCATGGTGGGACAGGCTTTCAGGTAGAAGCTGTGTCTTTGCCTCTCCAGCGCATGGTCCTGGTCCTTCAGCAGTGCTACCAGGCTCAGTCACTCATTTAAATGCCTGAACCAAAAACATGTATTTCCCACCTTAAATAGCATTGGCACTTGGTGCGCCTCTCCAGGAAGGGAGCTCTTTTAGCTCAAAGGAGCTCTTTTAACTCTCAGGCAAAAACAGGCGAAGAGCCTATAAAGCTTGGTAGATGGTGTGGTTTCCCCTATACCCAAGGGAAATGAGACATGCCATATGTATTTAAATACATTTGCTACTGACCAGTTTCAGGCATGGCAAAGATGAGATGCAAATATCTACTGAGAGAATAAAGGGTGGAGTGAATCAGACCTCAAAGCAGCGGGTCCCACGGGAGCACTCCCATGACTGAAAACTAAGCACCTCCAGTCATTTTCACATCTCAAGACTGTTTTTCTATCTTTTGGAAATCTCTTCCTGCAAACAGGGAAGAAGACCCAAGGCTACAGGAGGAGAGACATACCAGCCCTTGCCTGCTCTGCAAAGGGGCCAACAAGTGGATTCTGGCCCCATGGCGGTCTTAGCCACTGATCTATGGACACCGTGGAGCATCCCATGGCGGAGAACCCCAGGACCACTGTGGCACCATAGCTCTGTGCAAGGACCCAATGCATATCAAAGCATACCTGGAGCATCGCCTTTTACACTCCATACAGGGGCAGAAGGACTTGATGTTACAGCCTCACTCAACCCACTCCTGAACTCTTCAGAAAAACCTGAACAGCCCAAACCAAGACTTGCAAGAAAGCCAGATGCCCCACTCCTACTTACTGGATAGCCTCCTGACTGCACCGCTCCCAGGGGGTGTGGAATGCCTTGGCCCAAACCCTACACCTTTCCCAGCAGAGTAAAGTCTGGAGTCACATCCATGTCCCATTTACATGTCTTAACCAAAGGGCTGCTGGGAGGAGTCACTCCCCACAGAAACTGCAAGGAACACAGGAATTTTCCTCTAAAAGTTTTGGTTTTGACAAAGCTGCAATTTCCAAACAGGGGTTAGGGGGACAGCAGTGGGGAAATGGGTTGTCAAAAATTTCTTGTAGTGCCTTGTTGGATCTGGATGCAAAGAAATTAGAAAAAGGATAAAAAGTGAGGACAACACACTACAGAACATATTAGAATAATGTCAATCCTTGGCAACAGTATTTCGGTTCCCATTGCTTTTGATAATACATCATAAAATGTCAGTAAAAGCATTGTATGATAGCCTGTGAAAATAACGCCGTCTTACAAAGAAATACTTCATTACTGCTTTCTGCTGAACTACCCTAGAACAGCTAGCTACAAGAGAACATGAATTGCCAGGAAGTTAAGTGCGTTAACTGGAATATAAGGAGGTGTTGGATTCCTCATTAGAGAGAGGCACTCTTGCTGAGCAAAGATGATTATTAAAATTCAAGTCATGCATGTTATATTCCAAATCCAACAGGCAAGAACTTTCCATAGTTACTTTAAGAACATTTTCATAACATTAAGATGATACACAGTTAATTCATTTTAAGCCAATTATGCAGAACAAACAACAATATTTGGGTGGATCTAGGAAAGCAAATAATATGTTTCCAAAAGAGCTACATGGAGCATTCATTGAATATTCTTCTAGGTAGCTCTCCAGTTATTCACTTTTTAGCAGAGAGTTGGCAGGAGGTAGCACTGAAGTGAGGCAGCTTGACTTGTGGCTAGGTCCCTGTTAAGCTGAATAATGGGAAGAGAGAAAATTAAGTCCAGAATTAAACCAATACGAGGAAAAAAAAAAGGCAGAAACCTTAAATGATGTCAGTGCTTACACCTCAGATGGTCTCATTCAAAAGAGCAATGTTAACTCAACCACATCACGTATCTTGTTTGTTCTACAGTAATCGTTAGTGGGTGTAAGCCCAGAGAAGGGAGACAAGGGACAGAGAGCATCTCGCATCCTTTGGACTCTGCGTCACCAAGACAGCTCTGGATGCAAGTCTGAGCTGCCCTGGAGGGGCTCTGATTTACAATTGCCTCCCACAGGGATGCTTAGCACCATCCTCCTTAGAGAAAAACCTGCAGAGGTGGAGGGAAGCACCTGGGAGGTTGTGCAGGGAATAAATGCACATGTACGCCCCGGTGAGCAGGGCCAGGACAGCCCTGGGAAATAACAGGTCCAGGGGCCCAGCAGCTCTCTGCCAGCGGCCGCTCAGGGATGCTCACAGGCAGAAACAGGATAAGCACAGAAGGTCCCTCTCAGCTAGCAGACTGCAGGTTGTTGTGTGCCATGGTCACCAGCAGGACAACAAACAGGAGAAACAAATATTCAACTTATCAAAGCAAGTTGACAGCTGGGGAATATCCTCAACTTTGGCACACCTGATCTACCAATTATTCTTATTTCTCCCTGTTTGTTTCACCTAAATTCCTAATCCTGTTCTTGAAATGCTAGAAGATAAAAAAGTGACAGTAACTGAATCGCACATTTTACAAAGCTCCGCTGAACTTGGCAGCAGGCTCTGGACATCCACAGAGCACTCAAAATTTAGGGCCTGAATCAATTCCCATTGGAGTTTTTCCATTCATTCAACAGCAGAGGGACCAGCATGGTAAGTGGACAGGCAGGGGAGGGCAGCTGCCCGGGAGAGCAGGCAGCCAGGATTCCTGGGTTGCTTTCCCATCCCTGTCCCCAAACTTGCAGCCCAACAAGGCCCTGCACCTCCCCACAACTGTTTCCCCTTCACCCCATCTTTGAGGACAGCATTTGGCCATTTTAGTTGCTGCAGTGCTGCCCAAAATTCACCCTTTTCAAAAGGGTTTCCCTCACCCTGGCCCACGAGCTCAGAGACCAGAGATGAAGCCTGGGAAAGTCCAGCCCAGACGGGAACATTTTGGATAGGCATGAATATGTAAAAGCAGGGTGTGGAGACTGCATGGGCTTTGCCAAAACCAGACTGCCCGGGTGCTAATAAAGTCCCGTTCGACATCCCAAACTCTGGAAAAACCTCTTCACTTCTCCAGGATACTTGAGCAGGGCAGGGAGGTGGGAGGCTGCTAAGCGTTAACAGCTTGTGCTACGGGATCGGGGCCTCCATGGAGGTCAAAGACACTCTTTATTCCTGGAACATCTCCAGTCCCTGGCCGTCCTTGAAACCTGGGAACATAGCCACCTTTGCCCCACCTTCCCTGGCCGTGCCAAGCTCAGGCTGGACACCACCCAGATTTGGGGCCACCAATTCTCATTTTCAAGTAAAAAAGGGGAAAGGGAAGAGGAGAGGAACCAAGACATGGAAAGGTCAAGTGCCTTCGCCAAGGCTAAACGGCACATCAGTGGCGGAGCTGGCATTCGAGCACAGGAGCGCCTGTTTTCTACGCCAGTGCTAAAACATCCAGACCACCCTGCTGCCTCCGAGACCACACCGCCTCTGTGAAATGTGTGGAAATTCGCAGGCATTTTCCCTGATTTTTACAGGGATTTTTTTTGTTGTTGTTCCACACTTGGCTCACAGCTGTTTGCCAAAATCAAATTGCTGAGGTGTTTCTGTCTCTTTAAAACTTCATAAACAGACACTTGGACAAAAACCATCAGTGAATCGCAGCTGCGGTGGGGGGATTCAATTTAGCCATGGCAGGCTGAAAGCAAGAAACCCAAACCAAGATACAGCCCCGTCCCTCTGCCATCCCAGGCAGGGGCTCACAGCCACACACAACCCCACTGGCATCACCCACAGCCCCTTCGCTTGGTATGAAAGGTGCTGGTGTCTGGAGAGCCAGACTGCTCTTCGATTCCTCCTAACAAATAAAACAACATTTTCTGCAATAACTGTTTTACTCCTTACTTCCAAAGGAAAATAAATCAGAAAACATTCAGGTCCCCTCCTGTTCCAGTGTTACCAGGCTCTGCTGCAGCTCACCATCCATATTTCAGCAGATGGTGCCAATTTACTCAGTTGAGCATCTGCACCTTGCCCCCACTCAGCTGGGCCATATTTCCCCAGCTTGTCACCTTGCTGCTCTTCTTGTGAGACATGCACAGCCCAAGTGTCTTGAAAGCCAGCCAGAAACCCCTCCTGCCCCTTCTCAGCACTCATCCCTGTCCGGGTGATGCATGTGCTGCAGGTGAGACTTCATTCCTGCCCAACACACCTGCCCTCAAGGTCCCCACTGATCCCACAACCTTCTCCCCAGACCATGCATCTCCCTACAGACCAACCCCAGGGCACATCAGGTGCAGAATAACAGGGAAAGATGTCCAAGGCTTACCCCAGGCAGAGACAATGCCGCTAGCAAAGCACATGGAGATGATCTGACTATTTTTTCCTCCTTTAAAAAAAAAGAAAAGCAAAACACCAACGCATCTGCAACCAAACCACATTCTGCAACTTGCCACTGAGGTTCTGCACAGCAAACAAAAGGTTAAACAAACAAACCCCGAGCTATGTCTCAGGCTTGCCAGATGCAAAAAAAGCTTTCAGCCAGTGACATTTCTCCTTCCCCAGCTGTAGGTTCATATTTTTAATGTCAGATTGCAAAAATAATAAAAAAGGGGGGAGAGAAGGCAAAAAAAAGCAAACATTTAGCTCACAACTGGATGGGAAATGAACTGGAAGCTTGCATTTGTGTATATTTCTCCCTCGCGAAGAGAAGCCAGCTGGTATGTGCAAGGTCCTGAAAACCTGTCCTGACATCGGCAGAAGTGTGACCGGCAATACCTCTCCCGTGCCGGCTCATGCGTTTTCTCCTATCTCACTTCATCTCTCACTAAGCTCAAGCGAGCCCGCACTATTGCAGATTTATCGCCATCTGAAAAACATTAAATATCTCAGGGTTTCAAATATTTGCAGACAGCTGAAGAAGTGGCTGTGATGGAACTGTCTCTTTCTGGCATAAAGCTATCAATTTTCCATGAAAGTTGAGGCCTGGATATTTTTTTTATTTTATTTTTTTACCCCTGGTAAAACACTGTAACAAATGACTTATTCCCCTTTTAGCAAATGCGAGGGAAGCGGACAGTCATTATTACCAAATGTGTGCACGCACAAGTAACTAAGGGAAAATAAATCCCATTTGAAGGTTAATTAACTAAGGCAGGGTCACAGCTTGACAATCTGCCCTCAGCAAAGGGGAAGCACAACCTTGGAGGGTCTACGAAGCAAAGCCGTAATGAATTGTGACTTGAGGCTTGTCTATGCAGGGAAATTACCGCACAGCGAGCTACGGGCTGGATTTATAGTGCTCACTCCACATTTATAGCATTAGACCCTTTGTGCAGACTAATTAGGAACTAGTTTACCTCATTTACCTTCTGACAAATGCTTCTTTGCACAGAAGCCCACAGGAGCAAATTGAGCCCCATCAACTCCTTGGATTTTGCCCACACTGCTGGCTTTGCACAGCGACTAGCAAGTCCAAGCTGAGGAGCAAGAGAGGGATTAAGAGAAACATGTTCAGCCCCCAGCGTGTGAGCAAGAGCTTGGGCTTGAGCTCAACACCCTTCAGTGCCCCCAGAAAGCCCCCAGGTTTGTTCAGAAACAAACTTGCAACAATAGTCACATCCAGCCTTGGGAGAAGGCTGGGGGTGAAGTACTGGAGAAGCCAGGGAGCATTTGTCATCCCAGCATCTTGTTCAAACCGTTCCCCATTCCATCCCTGCCTCCGGCTGCAGTGCTCCTCACAGCCTCCTGTGCCCAATGGAGCAGGAAAAGCCACAGCAGTTAGCCCAGGAGGCTGCAGGGGGTCAGAGCGGTGGTGGTGAAGAGAGCCATGCTCTCGGTGCGAGGCACCGAGGAGCTCTGGTGGAGGGGAGTAGGGCTGAGCCCAACCTAGATTTCTTCCAAGGAAATTTCTAAAGAGGACCAGCTGGCTCACTTTCATTCCGCCTGGCTTCTTGGCCAAGCTGAAGGGCACCAAGCCAACATCAGGCCACCTCAGCGCTGAACAAATACACCCACCACAGAGGTTTTGTGCTGGTCAGCTATTCTGCTTGCACCCCTTTACTATACAACAAGCACAAAGGGAGTGTGGGGTCAGCATGCTGTGAAGGTGGGCTATGCTGGGCATCAGCTGGCAGAACGTACAAGGGCCAGAGCAACACCAGGCTGGTGCCAGGCCAGTAAAGGTGACAATATCATGCACTGATTGACAGCTATCTAAAGCCAAGTCCTTTAGGGTTGCTCCACAGATGCAAGGTCACACATGCAAAACTAGTCAAGACACCAGGTGCCAAAAGTGCTGGGGAAGGTCAAATATGCCATCACCAGTTAAAAACACACACATATCTTTTGGCCTTTTGAGGCACCATGCAGGCAGTGATATTAGCAGATGTCAGTAGGAAGAGAGGAGGAGTTGTGGGATCTGCTGCCAGCCCCTACAGGGACCTCAAAAAATCATTTCACCTCCCTGTGTTTCTTTCCTTGCAATAACAGAAGGCAAGTGACCTCCTCTGGGGGAAAATTTTCCAAGTCTTAGGGTGTGGCAAAGCTCTGATAAGAGGCAACTCAAGCCACGGCTTTCTCGGTGAAGTGTGGCTACTTTCACACCTCATTGCCACACACAGCAGAGAGGACGGCTGAGTTTCAGGGGGTAACTGCAAGGTGCAAAACATGCTTTCTGTCCAACAGGGTCTCCATCACAGTGAAACAGGCCAGCCAGTTGGGGACACGCCATACGGTGGGCTAAAAGCTCCCCCTTTTGGGGAGATCCCTTTGGAGACAGCTCCAGCACAGGGAGGAGGTGTCTGGCAGACACATTTCTGTGCTAAAACCAGAGATTGGCAATCATTTTTGCTCTTATCTCTCATCTGCTGTGGAGCTAATGAAAGGGGTTCACTATTAACATTCAATCACACTCCTCCCCTTGGGGCTTGGAAGTCCACTGCCTCCTGTCTACAGCAGCAGTTTTTCATTTGCCACTTTATCTCATTTTTCTTTTCCTCCTCCCAAACTGTGGGTTTCACAAAGCTTCTGAGACAGCTGCTTTACTGAAAAGGAAATGCTTAAAGCCAGCTCAGCTACAAGGTGAGCCCCGCTGAAGGCTCAAGTCAGCTGGTGAAAAGACTGTCTTCTCCCCAGTGGTCCAAAACCTAAAGGACGTGGAGATAAAACCATCAGAGAAACTGCTGAAACGAGAAACAGGCACACAGGCCACCGAAAGACAGAGCAGGCCCCAAGAGGCACCATCTAAGCAAAACCATACGGCAATCTTGGCTGAGCCATCAAGAGATGTATTCCCATCCGGCGCCTGCTAGCATGCTCTCCAAGCACCTCGTAGCAGGGCCTCTTTCAGCACAGAGGCCCAAAGTGACCTGCCCAAAGTGATAACACCAAGCAAGCCATTCAGCTAAGATGTCCTGAGCCTCCTACATGACCCTTTTCTCTTCCCTGTCCCGTATCTTGCTTTTTCTTTCCCCCCCTCCACCTTTTTCTTTACTTTCCGTGCATAAATATTCTTCCATCATGCACTCCTAACTCATCATCATCATCTAAGACTCTTTACTTTCACCTACTTTTCTTGATCTAAGCACTGCAGAATCAAGCATCTCTCAAGCTTTCACAATGTTGGCATCACACTACCAGCACTGGCCAATGCCCTCTGCAATCAATTACAAGACGATGTTCTACCATGGCCCATCAGATGAGCTTTTTCACCAAGATGCACAAGAAATTTAGGAGAAGGAAAAACACCAGTGGGAAAGGAAAAAATCTGTGGGTTTTTAGTTTTATTTCCAATGGTCTGTTTCAAAGTACAGATTCACATTCACCACTGGGGTAAGATTGTATCCCCATGAAACTGTAGATGGCTCCTTCTCTACAAAAAACAGCCTGGAGAATAAAATAGGTATAAAGCTACATACTCTGCAGGCTGGTCCTATGATGTCACAGCCCACTGATGTGTGCATACTGTCATATGTTTACCTACTAAAATATAAATAATATTTTATGTAGGAGTCCATTTACGAGGCAGTGTTTATGCAGAAATGGGAGGGCCTGTTCTACACGAGCAAGGGGAGGTCAAAAGGGCTGTGTTGTTGCACTGATTTACAGGCTGCCTGATTTAATTAGGATTTGAATATGATTATTTTGGGGGCTGTGGGTGGTCATTCACAAGGGAATGCCAATATCATCATTTGAAGGCTTTTCATTTCTTTCATGGGCTCATGTAATTGTATGAAACCAAAGTACATGAAACTGCCAAAAACATCCTTCTTAGGCATATTTGTGTAGCACCTTTGCCCAAAATACCACAAGAAACAGATAAGAACCTTTATTTCTCAACCTGTAAGGGCAAGGCTGCAACATCCATTACACAGACACATGCTGTGGGGAACCAAGATGCTTAGCAGCCTCCTCCAGCACAAGGAGGAACATGGCTTCCACCGATGCTGTCCTGACCAGGAGGCTCCCCTCCCTCACACCCCCACCCGCCTCATATTTCTATGCTGTGTGTGCTCATATAGTCTCATTCTTATTTTAAGAACATTAATATATACATTTGAAAACCCAAACCATTAAAAAGTAGTTGGCTCGGACTTTTACTGGAACACGTGCACAAATATGTTGTTTGGATATTTTTACGGCCATTAACTTTTCCATATATAACCCAGACCTCCCATTAGGTGTTGTGAACTGGATCACCTCTTTACTTGCCAAGTTATATTTCAATTAAATTAAAGTCACCTTTGGTCCTAATGAACCCCTGTTGTTTGCCTAATGCCATGATTAATTCCAGCTGCAAGAAATGGTATTAGCCTGGGTGGGTACATGGTTGAAGACTCTGATTCTCCTCCAAGATTTATGGGTGCTAGAGAAGGCTCCATAATTCACATTGCTGAGTATATTACTATTCAGGCAATAAACAGAGGCCTCTGCCACAACAGGCCTCCACCAGTGCTTCAGAAACCGGGATTCACCCTAAATTTGTTCCTGCAGTAGAAACTTAATACTTTTCTTTGGGCACAGATACCCAACTCCTTTCTTCCAAAGCTCAGCAGAAAGGGAGGCATCCCAAAGACCTTGAACAGTCACCTGGTGGCAAGTACCCTACCTGGGGAACAGCACAGCCAGGAGGGATTGCAGCCTGTACTCCCCATCCACACCCTCCAGAGATGAAGGGTTCCCTCAGACCATATTACCACACTAGATTTACAGGGCCCAAAAGAGAAAAGCAAGCAGCCTCTCAACACCCTTGAGAGGCTGTACTCAGTGGTAAACTCAATATCATTAGAGTGATCTAGACACACCTGAAGCACATCTACTGGACCTTCAGGAGACACAGACATGAGAAGCTTACCCATGAGCCAAAACCCACCTATGGGATGAGGTCTCAGCTTTGCCAAAAGGGTGCTGCCTCAGTGCTGTAGCAGGACCCAGACTTTAGGTGCCCCAGCACTTAAGAGCAAAGGTCCATCCAAGTGCAGAATCTCTTTCTGAACCATTTCCTATGAGGTAAAGATTTCCATGATCGACAGCCACTGATGAGTTTGTCCTGTGTGACTTTATATAATCCCCTTTTTATCCCACTTGCACTTGTGGTCACCATGGCAAACAGCAGAGTCCCACCGCTTTATTATCTGTGGCGTAGCAAAGGCAGGTGCCTGCCAGGGCACAGTGTGGTGCTGGAGGAGTTGTGTTAGCTCTGGCCACGGTATCTAAATTCTGACCGTACCGCTCCATGAGATCCAGAGAGAAGATCATGGTGACCTACAAAGCTCTTGCTTCTTTTTATTTCACAGATTAACAGGTGAATTTATTTGTGGCCAATCCCTTCTCCACTCCCTTCCCCTCCTCCTCTCCATATTATTAAGGCCCTAGAAGTTGCTTCAGTATTCAAAAACATGACTAGATTATCAGCCCTTTTATTAGTGCCAGTGGCAATGTGATACCATGACCCAGCCTGGCCACTTGCTTCACACCTTCCCAGCTAGCATAAGCTGTCCTTAATCATAGTTGCAGAGATTTCCAGAGAAGACTGGGATCTCAGCAAGTCTGGCACCACAAACTCAGAAAATAAACACAGTTCGGACTGCCCAGAGGCGGAACAGGATAAGAACAGATGGGATCTCTCAGCTATATGAAAATTTCTGCTTTCTCCTCCTCAAAAAATCATCATTACAGAGAAAAATTCTAATCTGTTGTCAGAACCCTGCTTTAGGATTGTATCTGTGCAAGATGATATTTCTTGCTGACATCCAAGGCGTCCTTCCCTGACCATCAGCCTACAGGATCAATTCTTAGGAGTATTCTCCCACATTTAAACCCAGATAAGTCAGGAATAGCTCAAGCTGGATGAGTTTAAGATAGAGATGAGAATAAGGCCTATGATTTTACAGGGGCCAGAGTAGCAGAAACAAATATCCATTAGTCCAAGGTTCAGAACTGTCTTACTTCATACAGCAGTTCGATACAAATCACAGTCTAAGTACAGCATTAAAAAATAATTGCACAATTATCATATTCAGTTCCCATGACTTCCCTGGCATCCACCTCACCTAGACCAGGACTGCACTTGAGCAAGAGTGAAAAGGCAGAGCCAAACCATGTTACATATAACTCCGCAAAGAAATACAGAGCTTCAGTAGGCTTCAGACAAACCCAAGAAAAACCATTGCACTGTGGAAAGTATTTGCCATTAAAACATTTTTCATTAAAAGTGGCATTTCTGAGACTTCTATCCTGCTGAAAAGCAATACCAGCCTCACGTCAGAAAGTCTTTAAGAAAAATTTCCATTGCTATAATTAACTTCTCTATTGAGGTTGTATTGTTCCCCTTTCACAGAAAATCTCAGCAAAATTTCCATGGTTTAAAGGCAGCCAAAGAGGTGTCCTGTTCCATTTTTCAGGAGGAACTTGCGGTCACAAGGCATTCTAGAAGAACTTTAAGCTATACATAGGGTGCAGAGCAAAAAAGAGAGTAAACTTCTACCCCACTGAAACCAAAGGCAAGCCAAATGAAAGGTCCAGCTCATTCTGTAAGCCAACTTTGACACTGGAGCAGCTACAAAGCGCTATCTGTTGGCTGACTGTTGCCACAGGACCACAGAAGAATCAGGAATAATGCAAGAACCAGGCTTGTACAGCATGTTCCTTCTCCTGATACACCTTTTCTTACATTACTCACTTGCAAAATAAGATGTGAAGAGCCTACAGAATGAAGACAAAATCTTAGAGAATCTGAAAGGAAAGCCAAGAAGCTCAAGCAAACTGTACCCCCACTGCAGCCAACTTCTAACCCAGCTTGGTTTCAACCCTGCCATTACTCCAGCAGGGAGAGAACCTCATACATAAACTGGTATCGGTCCCAGCAACTGCAAATTCACTTTTTCCAGACAGGTACAGCCTTGAATGAGGCCTTGTTATTTCCCTGATCTGTTTTTGGGTTGCTAACACATGCAGATTATTAGACCAGCTACTACGGTAACATGCCCCACATGACATGTTACTGTAAAGTCTCCTGGTTTGTTTTCTGCATTTTGGAGATGTGAAGGGGCAGGCAAGACCCTCCAAAGTAACACCTAGAACAGAACTTAACCCAGTTACTCCTCCATTGAGCCCAGTAACTTCCAACTGGCCAGGATATCAAAGAGAACATTCATACTGATTTTAAGACTAAAGATGAAGATTCCACCATTTCTCTTTGCAGCTTGCTCCTCACTATTTAAAAAAACAGAAGTGTGCTGTAATTCTACTTTGAATATAGGTCTGGTATCCAGCCTTTATTTTTCTCCCCCCCCCACCCCATGGAGATTAATACATTTTCTCCTAGTGATAGCAGTCCACATACTAACAAAGTCACATCAATTTCATCTTTAAGATGAAAATATTTAACTTTATTCTTTTATCCCTGTGAGCTAACACTAAAGACACTGATGCAATGATTCTGTTGATTTCTCTGTTCCCTCTAAAAACGTTGAACCCATTCTCCCACTTTTTCTACCCCTTGATCAGTCTTCGCTGAACTTAAAAAAACTCCTGTGAATTGGATGGGGAGGGGGCAGAAACAAAGGAGAAAAAGAAAGCAAGCCTAATTTATGTCCCTCAAGACAAAGGAAACAAAGACAGTTCAACTGTCCCACGAACATGGAAATACGGCCAGCTAAACATCACCGAGAGCTCAGAATCAGATGCATCTTGAGCATGTTGCTGCACAGAGAATCATTAGGAGATCAGGGAAATGAGAGACCATTTTGGACAAGAACATATGAAAAGTGAAGGTTGCAATGATAATTTCACTGGATTCAGTGCTCAGGAAAGCCTTATTTTCATTTAAAGCAGAATTCGCTTACATTTCAGGAAATGGATCAGAAACAGCCTTGCCATTTAAGCTGCATATTTCCAGGATACAGCTCTGGAGCTCATGTGTCAAAGAGCTGGACAAGAGATTGTGAAACAGCTGGTCTCATTCCCAGTAGAAGACAACCTGCCTGAGTACAAGGCATCATCTCAGCTCTTCTTCTCCAAAACCAAGGGCATTAGGTGCTCAGCCCCTCCCCAGCCCCCATAATACCAGATCTAATGCTGCCTTCTGCATCAAAGCAAAGCAAACTGGAGTAGCACCCATTTTTGTGGGCTCAGACTTCCCACATCCAGAACTGATGTTGCCAGAGACTGGGGTTCACTTTGTAAAAGCCATGTCCTGTTTTGCTACTGAATCCTGGCCCGGCAAATCTTGATCTTTGGCACATCTCCCTCTCTCTACCACTTAAATATCACTGACACATATAATTAACACCAGGTCAAACATACCACTCTAACATTTTAGAGAATCTGGTTTCAGCTGCTGTACTGAAGCTCTTTGATTGTGCCAAAGATGGGTAACAGACACCAGGACATAAAGCAGGGTCAAGAAGTATCTGCAGAAAGTTTTTCACCCAATCAGTGAGGATTTTAATCTGTATTTTAATTGCTAACTAAAGGAAAAGGGATTTGTTAGGATTACTGTCTCTGTACTGATATGAGATCTGTATATACACAAAAAAGATATGCCTATTTTATATATAGAATAAGATATTACACAGGCCTAAATGATCCCCCAAAACCATCTAAAGATTGGACCTAAAGCTCAACAGACTGCTATCTTGACCCTCACAGTTAGTCACGGAGACAAATCACCCAGAAAAAAAGTCAACCCCAAATGCCTTTTGGACCTGCTTGGGTCCCACTGACACACCTCCATTCCTTCTTAAACAAAATGCCCAATGCCTCCTAGAGACCTAGACAAACGACTCAGTGAGAATATGCTAGGAAATCTCAGCAGAGCATAAAGTTAACAAGAAGAGCAGATGCATTCCCCAAAATTTAGTAGCTTCAGTTTGAAACTGATTTTCTTTCTGTGCCATTAGACATTGCTCAGCCCCAGGACTTTGCGCCAAATGCGAGGATCACTCAGTGAAATCTCTGGCCGGAGCTTCACAGACAGGCACATTAGATGAGCACAGCTTCTGCTCTACTTGTGGTTAAGCCCATCCAGAAGGAGGAATTCCCAGAAATCCCAGATGCTGCAAACACATCCTTCCCCAAGAGGAAAAAAATATTTTCACCATGGTTTCACAGAGCCAAAAGACCTGGTTTGTTGAATTAGTGTTTGATTACACTCCCAGTTACACCTGATCTCCTTCACAGCTCATTCACCACCCTCTGAGAAACACCTGTAGTAAATCACCCCACCTGTCCTAAAACAACATGGCTGGATAAGAAAAACAGAAGAATCAGACTTCAAAAGCCATTTCACATACTACTGAAACTTCTACCACTCTGGACCATTGCAAGCAAATTGAAGACACACGTGTGTTGCTCAGTATGTTTGTTCACCATGAAACCTCAGATTCTGCAGGTGACCTGCTGCTATCCCACCAGCCTGCATTACTACATGGGACAATTTAGCAGACAACACAAATACATCCAGTCCCTTATCTTCAGAAAGCTTCCAAACGCTGTTTTTAAAGCACCACACAATGCAACAAAACAAAATAACATTTTGCAGCAAAAAAAATCCACATTCCAATAAGATTTGCTTTTGAATACAAAACATAAATCAAAACAATTTTTAACCTTCCCTTTGACAATATAAATAAAAGTAACTGCCATCTATGTCACATCTCAGTCCTCAAACCTAGAAGAGGATCCCTGCTCATCAAACAGGGACAGAGTTAGCCCTAAGCAGCATCACTAAGAACTTAGCCAGAATGAATTTGTGAAACACCACAGGAGAACTAGCGACAGATATGGACAGGGTAACTGTGGTAAGCTCCACATGGGTAAACCAAAGCAATAACAATAAATTATGACAACAATCAGCTTCACATTTAGACTCATCTCTCCAAGAACAGTAAATATTTCTTACCTGTGAGCCCACGACATATGGAGACACATAAGGCCAAGAGGACAAGCTGGCTGCCTGACATAGCTGGTGGAGCTTCTTCTCTTCCTTTGGAATAAAACATGCCTCTGTGTCCTTACCTTGCAATCCAGGTGCAAGTTTACAGCCAGGCACTGCTGTCCTGTTTGACCACTGACCCCAGCTGCTGGCACCCCAGGGAACCTGGGCAGAAGAAAAAGCAGAGACCCATCATAAGCTGCCCAAGATGTTCCTCTTCTCCCAGTCCCAAATCATCCAATTCTGTCAGTCACTAACACCTTTCTAAAGCAAGTCCTGGTGGATATGTGGAACGTGGACTGCCCTGGTAATGATGGCTTAAAAGCTGCAGCCAACACCTCCTTGCAAATGGGTAGAAGAATCCACGGCAGGTTCTTCCCTTTCTCTAATGACATCCCAAATGGAGCCTCCTCCTGGAGATGGAGGTTGACACTCCAGGCAGATTTTTGTTAGCTAATACTTTTCACCTGGGATACTCATAACTAAGCCCAAAATGGATCTGCTGGCAGTGCTCACACCTTGCTGTCATACTGCTGGCACCTGGCCATACCCCTGAGCAATAAAGCAGACAAAAACACAGAGAAAATTATGGGATGAACTCTTGGAGCAGCAATAGGCTCATGCAAGAGTAGCAGACCCTCCATTTGCAAATAAGTTCTGACTGATACTATGGCAACTGGGCCACAAGAGTCTTCTTTCTCCAAGGGGAAAGACAAATTAGCCCCATGCCCATTGCTTATTTTTTCATGCTCAGCACAAAAAGTTTTATCCAGACTACAGTTATTTCATCATTGACTTACAGCACAAGCAGGTTTGAAGGATCATCAGAAAAAAAAAGGCACGTCTCTTCAGCAACATCTCTCCACTGCTCTGCTTAAAAAAAAAAAAAAAAAAGATGTCAGAGTTTTCTGAAGGTAATGAAGGACTTCTGAGCACACAAGATAAATGCAATTTAAGACCCTCCAGTTAAATTACGGATATCTTGCCAAAGTTGGTTTTAAAAAGTGAAAGGTTCATTCCACCACAATACAACTGTTTCCATCCCATATACTTCAAAAAAGAACAATGTTTATTCTCTAAAAACTGTTTTATAAATACTTTTATTAAAAAGACTAGGAGAGAGGGGCTAATCTTTTCATATTGTTTTTTTTCCTTCTCTCCCAGCTCCTTTATCTTTCCACTACCATTTTAGTATGGAAAAAGAGGAAATACCAGTTATACACAAAAAGTTCAGCTCATGCTTTTTTTTTTTTAAATAACTTCAGAAAGCGAGTAAAACATTTTTTCCTCCCACAAAAAAACTCAAGTTTTTAAAAAAATAATTAAAAACCCTCCAACCAGCTTGCCTTACTCAGCATTAACCTGGCTCTCTCTACAGTTAGGGCTCCACATTTAAAACCCTTCTAACAGAGGTATAACAAATCAACATTAAGCTCATTTATTGTTACTTACTAGCTCAAAAATTTCTGCTAAAACACCAGTCTGGATCCACAGCCTCAGAAGAGCTAGATCTGAGGTCAAGATCCCTAATCCCAAAGCCTCCCTTAATTTTACAATCAACAAATCCATCGCTTGTGATTATTTTCCAAGTAGCGAAGCGAGATTGCTTGCCTAATTGGAGGACAAGCAGAAGAAAAACTTGCACGGGGTTTGCCAGCAACCTAAATTTCCTATTCTTCCCCTCCGAGCGGGGCACAGACCTCCACCCTCTCCCCGCACTCAGCACCTTGTGCTGCAGAGCAGAGGCTGCTGCACATAGAGGGCTATTTATAGGGGAGGTGCCTGTGGGCAGGGCTTGTCGTGATGGGGCGGGGCCTATTGTGACTGGGCGGGGGCTGTTGTGACGGGGTGGGGCTAATACACACACACAGAGGGTGGCCACCAAGCTGTGATAGCATCAGGGGCATCGCTGCCCCGGCTCCGGAGCAGCACTGCTCTGCAGGGCTTGGGTTCTTTAAATGATCTTCCTTAAGTTCATGGTCCAAATTAACGGCACCTACTGCCTTCTGCGCTAAAGGCAAAGCCAGGCTGGATGCTGGAGCGCTCTTCAGCGCTTCACAGCAATGCTTGGCCCAAGTTACTGTCTCCGAGTTAGGGGGTGCTTGGGCTGATTCCTTGGCCGGGATGTTTGTCTCAACAGCATTCAAGAAATAGAGGAGTCCAAGCCAACTCCTACAACAATTAAAGGCTCCAGTATTATGCCCAGTAGAATCCATCCCAAAACTTCTGCCGAGCCTCTTGCAAGTGCTGGCCTAGGAAAGAGGGAGAGAAATTCCCCTGCTACAGTCTGTTTTAGTCCATGAGTGCTGCAGATTTATCAGAAGAGATGGGAAGCGTCGAGCATACCTTGACTGACTCTCCCTTCCATGCTGAGCTCCACCGCACGCTGAGTTTAAACTAGGTTGGCCACAAGCCTTCTGGATGCGAGCATGGAAACCTCTCCATGGCGGCTGAAGCCTGGCCAGGGCTTTGGTAGGCTCTGTGTGGTATTTCTGGGGCTTTCCACCCAGAAGGGATCATTAAAAGCTATGCTTTTCGGCAGCTGTGCTAGGAACTGGGAAATACAGCATCTCTATGCTGCAATATCTCGCCTAATAATTTCATGTTCCCAGTAACAGGCTTGTGCCTCCTCTGTCCCCAGAAGCGATGATCAGATACAAAGGTAGAAGAACCAAGAGATCAAAGGGGCCTCCTTCAGCTCGACCTCCTTGAGGCTTTCCTGCATAACCCTGGGGGAACAGACCCTGAATTAAATCTTTTTGGTGTCCTGGCACATGGCAGCTCAGGCACCAACAGGGTTTCCAGACAACTGCTGCATTCTCCTGAGAAAGCAGCATCTCCAGCCTGCTTTGCCCCTAGAAATACTCCAGCAAAACCATGCATGAATGACAGAGGTGTATCTGGGATGTTCAGAAGTGAATGTTCTATAGCTAAAGCTAAAATCTGGTTTTGTTAGAATGAGGTTAAATAAAAGCCTTTATCTACCTGCAAAAATCAATATACATACCTGTATGTTGCCCCTTTCCTAGAATGATGGAAAGACACTTTGCTCCACAACTCTCTTGTAAGCATTGCATCCCTCTGAAGACCATGTCCAGTCTAAGTCAATTAGAGCCAATTATTTCCCTTCTATGCAAATCAAGCTCAAACAAAGCCAAGAATAGCTCAGTGTTGCCAGCGTCAGCCAAGGATGCCTGTTGGTTCTGGTCCTCTGCGTGATCTCAGAGCTGTGAAGATGCCATGGGAGCCACCACACATGTGAGGTGGGAGAGGAGGGTGCAGGCAGTAGGGAGACAGGGTTAGGGCAGGCAGAGGACACCAGTGGGTGAACAGACGGCTTGATCTCCAGCTGCCACCACAGCACCTTTGCAAGCAGCTCTCCGACTTGTGAGCCAGCCCCGTTTTTACAGGCGTGAGGTCTTCGTGTTATTTCAGGCACCATTTGCTAAGGCACAGCCCGTGTACAAACAGCTTTTTTTACAACCAGACGCAAATCCACCAAGCCTCACTACACATGGATGCAGATTTACTGGAGAATGGTGTGAAGAGGACTGGGTTCCTGACTCACCCTCACATTTGCATTCCTTAATGTGGTACATGCGCACCGCTGCAGCATCCGTACATCCTTCCCCAACTCACCCAGCCCTGGCTGCTGACACGCAATGGCTCTGCTGGCTTCTGGTGGCTTTTGCAGGAGAGGATTAGAGGGTTCATTCGAGGACATCCAAACTATTTAAAACATACTACCCCTTTCCTTTATGCTACACTGGCTTAGGAAATACCACTGCCTTTCCCTACACAGCACAACAGATGTGGCGTCGGGAGTTTGAATGGCAGCTTTAAGCCATTGCTGTAGATGCATCAGCTTTACTGGTTTCCCTCAGGCCTCTACCTCGTCGTGTCTCACACAGCCCCTGATCAAAGCCAAGGGAAGGATAAACAGCACAGACAGTCTGGAAATGCTGGCTATCCCTCCACTTTCTGCATGACCGCCATGGGCTTGTCTTCCTGGTTTTCATAGCTCTCCCTGGGCTCGACCGTTCATTTCATTGCTCCATGCTTGGCCTCTCCTCCGTCCTCCCCACGACTCCTCGCAGTCGGGGGTCACCGGAGCTCGAGCTGCCGAGCCTCCCCAAGATACCGTCCCTCATTCCCAACCCATGAGTCACTTCCCCTCATCAAACCTCACCTTTCAACTTCCATTTTTCATTTGCTTATGATTTTCTCTCTATCTCCACAGGGTTTTTTGCTCTATACCGTTCAATCGCAGCCCTGTTGGCCTGGGCAGGAGTGCTGCTACTGGTTTCAGCAGGAAACAGAGGGGTTGTGAAGACACCACATAAACATGCAGGGCTAAATCTTCCCTCCGTGCAACACAGCGCCAGCCCCTGTGGAGATGGGTTGACTTGCATCAGCTGAAAATCTAAGCTGTGTTGCTATGGTCACTTGGGGTTTCTTCTCCCTCAAAAAAAATCATTATTGGATGATCAAAAGTTGATTGGAAATGGAAACAAATCCATCTGAAAAAAAAAAAAAGAAAAAAATTCACATTTTTTCCCATTTCACATGCTTTGAAAGTGGCACCTTTTCTGTGATTTTTCATCAGTACTTTTTGTTAAAATTATTGTTATTTTTTGAACCCATCAGAAATATGGCTTTTGGTAAGAAAATGTACTGTCTGGCCAATAAAAGAATTGCAATCAGGATTTCAAAGAGCATAGTGAAAAATCACCTGTAATTTCATAACAAACTGAAAATATAATTAGTGCTAATATAGTTTCATAAAATTTCATTTTAAAAGATCTTAAAAAAAAACCATTGCCTGTGAAACACCATAAACTTTTAGCTCATCATAAAACCACGCACGCTGCGATTGGGGGGTTTTGCCATCCTCAGCCCCTGGCAACCATCAGCAAAGGGACTTCTGAATGGCAGGGTCCATCTGGGCCTTCTGGCTCAATGGTCTCTGATGGACACACCCCCTATGGCTCTGTCTCATTTAAAGCGTTGACTCTTATGTGGTTTCTTCATTAAAACAGTTCTTATTCTTCTTTCACTATGTCAGGTATGAATGAGAAAGTCCTCTGTGGAAGCAGTGTATGTTCAACCAAAGGGAGCAAAAGCATGGCCAACCCCGGGACTTTAGCGTATATAATAAGCCGTACCTATGGTCAGAGCAGAGGTAATCCAACAGCCACTATTACCCCTTTCAAAATGTCACTCCTGCTTTCAGCATCCTGCTCCAGGGCTCTTCTTCCTTTGCCCCCTCAGCTCACTAATGCTCAATGATGTCCGTGCCCTTTCCCCAAGGCCTTGCCACCTGAGCACTCTCCCTCCTTCACCGAGGGGATGATCTTGCCCAAATGAGGTTCCTCCTCCTGGAGTCTCTTCCAAAGGTCCCAGCCTCCACCCACACTTCTCCAGCCAGGCACCTCTTCCAAGTGGCCACAGGGCAGAGACACCTCTAGGACCTCCTGCAGCAGGGGTTGTATAACCGCAGCCACCCAGGAGATAAGAGCGTCCTTCTTAGTTTATGGCACCTCCTGACAGCAAGCCCAGACTCTGCAGGTGCTGCCCAGGGCCATGCGTGCAGGCTGGGAATTACAGCACGTGCAGTACGGTTTCATATGGCCACCAGCCCAAGCCCTTAACCAAAAAACACCAGGCTGTATTGGGGTCTGGGGTTGCTTCTCCAGCTTGCCAGTGGCTCACGGGCACCTCAGTTTTCTCCTCCTGCTTATTACACAGGCTCTCCCCAAATGCACTCTCCCAGCACCTTCCTTAATGCAAAGTCATTTGGTCTGCTGACCATGCCTGGACTCTCCCTCACCACCACCGGTTTGAAGGATGCAGACAGGGGAGCGAACAGTGAGCCCTGCCAGGGACAGGGGACTGCCCTCCCATGGATGTTCCCCTCCATCCCTGCTGACCATGGGCCTGTGATAAAGGGGGACCCAGGCAACAAGGGACAGACAGGGAGGGTGCTCCAGTCCCTGCACTCACCCCGGGGGAGCCCGGTGGTGCGAGTGCGTCTTCCCCGTCCCCGGCTCAGAAGCCGGAGATGAATTACTGAGGACAGCTGAGACAGGAGGCAAATGGCATCGCGCTGAAGCCGAACAAGGCCTGTGACTGTGCGCTGTGGGATCCTAAATATTTGGAGAGCAAAGGTCAGGAGAACAAGACACTCCTTGGCGGTGATTTTCTTCCCGCCCCCGCGGCAGGGATGTGGGGCTGCTATGCCTGGAATGACCCCAGGCATCGGCCGCAGCCAGTGCCCTGATGGGTCACCCTGGGGTTCAGTGGTACCCACAGACAGGTCCTTGTTCTCCTCCAGGTTTCGGCTGCTGCCAGGGCCCGGCATGATGCCCTCCCTGCGGCCGGTCGGTATTTACAATGGACCGATGTGGTGCAGTCTGAAGCCAGGAGAAAAGTGCCCGCCGGCCACGCCGCATCCTCGACAGGGCATGGTAGGAGCTGCCACTGGGCGGCTAATCCACCTTGCCACGTCCCCCCGTGCCGGCTGGCCAGGCCCCCGGCCGTTGCCAAAATAAACACTCAGGCATGGCAACGCTGACATTTGCTTTCCGCGAACAGGCACTGGGAGAAGGAGGGAGCCGCGTTATTTTTTGCAGGCTGGTCACGAGGCAGGAGACAACCTGCTCGACGTGGGGCGTTTGGGATCACATCTGTCCCCATGACTTGCGGCTGTCCCCGACACGTCCTGGCTGACCCCCTCTGCATGGAGCCCGCCACCGTGTCCTGAACCTTGGCGATGCTCCCAGGTGTCTCTGCAGGGTTAAACATCTCTTGCCACACTTTGCTGTCCCCACACCAGGGCTGAGGAGGTCCCCAGGGCAGCAGCCCCACTAGTGGGAGGGTTGAGCAGGGCACAGCAGCAGCAGGTACGGCCTCATCGGGCAGGGGGCAGGCAGCCAGCACGCAGCCCATCCCTGCCCCCGAAAGAGCATCCCTCCACCGAGGGGGTCGCAGCTCTGCCCGATGCCAGTGACAGCAGCAGCCCCCACGCTTGGCTGGTGGCTATCGCTGGAGTGTAGGCAGGGGCGGCAAGCTGGGATTTCACCTGCTGGTTCTTTTCATGCTGGGGGAGGTTAAAAAGGCATCTGGAGGGAGGTTAGAGGGGTGAAGAAATTGAGCTAAGGATCCTGCCGGAGGACGGGAAGGGTCGGTCCATCAGATCAGCACAGAAAGTCCTTTTCTGCAGATTTGCTGCTCAGTTGTCCTGCGGATGAGCAAGACCAGCTGGGAGGAGGAGAGGCAGCCCTGTCACTGGTTATATGTGCAGACCTCACCCCGACGAGCTGCCGCCCTGGCTCCTTCCCTCCCCCAGAGGCCGCAGGAGACGTGCACATAGAGGATCCCAAGGCTGCCCACACCCCGGCCCACCCGCAGGGATGGGTGTCTGTCAGACCTCCGATGGAGAAGGGGGTGTCAGGACACTGCACAGGGGACAGGGAGAGGTTTTGATGAGAACACCCACCCCCGGGTGCCTGCTGACCCTGCAGCCTTTCTCACCTGTCCCAATTCCCTATTCCCATCCCATCTCAGGATTTGGGAATCAGGTAAGACCCACTGACAGAGTGCCGGCATCCCTGGGATTTCCCCCAGAGGGATGGCTGGGGACAGAGGGGAGTCCCCGGGAATGTGGTGCCAGTCAATTTTATTCTGGGAGAGATGCCAAAGCTGAGCACAGCTGCCGAAACAGGGGGTTTCCTCACGAGCGGGCTGCTGTCCCGCTGCCCCTGCCCTCGGCTGAACGCTGTGGGGAAAGCAGGGAGAGATTGCACATCCCTCTCCTGCACCCCAAACCCTCCCTGCATGGAGCACAGGCATCAACCCCCCTGCCACAACAGCGATCCCAAACTCTCAGGGCTGGGGCTGTGTGAGCATTGCTGTCACACTCATTAATTACCCGGATAATTCAGCTCAGTGCGAAACGCAGGGGTTTATTTTTCTGGTTATTGCCCCAGCCAGGTTCAGGCATCTGGAAACAGCTCCCACATTTTCAAGCTGAACTCGGTATAGAAGGGTAAGTCGCAGCAGCAAAAGGTCAGACTGTTAAATCGCACATCTTTTCATTAACACTCACAGTGCGTTACAAAAATGGTCAAGAATCACAAGGCTGAACAGGGAAACTGAGGCACAGAGCAGCAAAGCAGCATCCCGCAGGAACCACAGCATCTCCTGCAGGAGCCCACATCTCTGCAGCCTGATCCCCAGCACCACCCTGATCTCCCCCTTGGTGGAAAGGCTGGGCAACATTCTTGCTCAGCCAGCCCCAGGTCCTGTCCCTTGGACAGCAGCAGGCAAAGCAGTTTCAGAGGGTGTTGAGGGCACACAGCCCTCAGGGCCTGGGCTAGCAACGCGGGTGAATTCCTTGAAGCCGCTGGATGCTTCTCGCAGCTGCAGAACAAATTCAATAACAATACTATGAGCAATGCCTTTTTAATAGGCACGAGGTGAAAAGAACCCAGCGAGTCAATATTTGTGGATGAAAACAAAATAAGCCGAGCTGTTAGCACAGAGGAATGCAAGGGAGGCGGGGAGGTGGCTGGGGTAATTATTATTTCATCTGCCAGATAGCCGTGGTCCTGCCCGCTGCCTCCTTCCCCCCCCTGCCCACGCTGCCTGTGCCGGAGGGAGGGCAGGGGAGAGGTGGAGATGGAGCAGAGAAGAGCAAATGTTTTGGCTGCGGCAGCATCGGGCGTGTGGCTGGGGCTGGCTCAGCACTCCATGCGCCGGAGGGTGAGCACTGCCCTGGCCCAAGTATTTAATGTCAGCAGCTGGAATGTGCTTAACACAACATTTTACAAGGGAACATTAGTCAAGCATCCGCACTGACAGAGTGGGTCAGCGATAAGGAGCCGGCACATGGGAGCTGCGGGGAGACGGCTCTTGTTTCAGGCGAAGGAGGGCAAGACTTGCAGAGACAGGGCTGGGGCAGGCTCAAGGGGGACAAAATGGACCAGGCAGCCCCGCTTTTGGTCTAGGTGTCCTGACAAGCATCACACAGGGGTGACAGTGCCACACCAACAGCTATTGCATGTGCTGTCTGAGAGCCCTCCTCCAAACCCCCTGCAAGGTGGGATTTGGGGAAACCTGTCCAAAAGCCATTCCCTGCCACTCCTTGTTTGCAGGAGTACCGGTGTTTGGCTGTCCACAGGTATTACATACAGGTGGGAGCTTTTTGGTAACACATCTCAGGCTTTGCTCCCTTGCAACAGGGTCTCTCGAGACAGCCGCTTCCACCTGAGCCAGCAGGATCAGGTCACTGCAAGGAGCGTCCATCCCTAAACAGCAGGAGAAAGATGTGCCACAGCCTGGAAATCTCCCAGAAATGGGGTTGGTGAAACATTAGTCAGCTTTGCCTGTGACCTAAAAACAGCACTACCCTCCGTCTATTCCTAGAGCTATCATTAGCCTTCTTGGCCCCCAGGCTTAAAAAATCCCCCAGTGTCACGACTCCTTAATAAGATGTCATCTTCAGCCATGACAAACATGAGCGCTCAGTAAATAATAGCCCTGCCATGTAATGTCATGCCTCTCCCATCTGTTATAGTAATGACTGTGCCTCGCTCACCTGCCACCCTCTCCCGGCTGCTCCGTGCGGGCAGCGGCCGAGCCAAGCCAGTGCTTCCCCGGCTGTGGCAGCAGCTCGGTTGCCCGGCCCCTCCGACAGCTGCCGGGCTTGGTTTTGGGGCGGGCAAGGAAGCCAGCCCTTCTGCAGGGGAGGAAATGTGCTTGGACACGGGCAGTGGTGTGCGATCTAGTGCAGGAGAGGGGGAGAGCGGCCCTCCGGCACCCGGCCACCCCGGGAGCTGCAGAAGGGCTTCCTCACCTTCTTCCCTCTTTCCTCCCTATTCTTGCCTTTTTTCTCTTTTTATCTTTCTCCTACTATCTTTCTCCTTCTGTCTCTCTTTTCTCTTCTTTTCCCTTCCTTTCCCTTCCCTTCCCTTTTCCTATTTATCTATTTATCTATCTATCTATTTATCTATTTATCTATTTATCTTTCCTTTCCTTGCTGCCACAGTTCCATGTCCCTGTGCTTGGTGCCTGCAGGCCTGTTTGAGCATAGTCTCTCTGCTTTCACTGCAAACCCCTCTCCAAAAAGCTCTCTAAGCATTGCCTAAGGGACAGAACAAAGCTGGAGGAGTTTGAAAAGCTCACCTCGGCAGTTTTGGAGCACAGTTCCCCTTCTCCCCACATCCTTTCCCACTAGAGAGCATTAACCCCTTTGTGCCTCAGTTTACCCATCTGCATATCTGGATTAATGACCCAGAGCAAACCTGTTGCCATGGGGTGGGTTTTTCACCCTGGTTGGCTGTGGGCACTTAACTCTGCTCCCCAAAAATCCACCTCCTTTCTGAGCCATGAAGAGGAGACACCACTACAGAGCCGCTATTGCTCATCGCTGCTTAAGTAGCTCCTGTTTCCCTTCTCCCCACCCCATGCCCATTACCACCCCTTGCTGCAGCCCCCTTGCAGAGGCTGGAGAGGCAGGGGCATCAAGTTGGAGTTGCAGAGCAGGAGTTAATTGTTGGTAGCAGTTAAAAAAATTTAAAAAAAAAACCAAACAATTAAAAAAATAGCATGGACTAATCAAAGCTGTTTCTAGGGGGGGATTTCAAGTGTGTAATGTCCTCAGTCTGAAGTGAAGGTGGAGACAGACACTGCCTTTACAAGATGCCTCTTTTGCCCCCTCCCTTTCCTGTGAAACTTGGGTTACACTGAGTGTGTAAAGGATAGCAGGACGTGGCAGTGCTGTTTGCCGTGAAAACTAATAGGGCCATGCCTGCTTTCATCAGGAGTGTAATCAGAGCCACGGATAATGTTTTAAAAGGCACAGCAGCTTCAAGTGCAAGCAGGGATTTATTAGTGAAAACGAAACCACGCTTGAGCCTTTGCGAGTCTTATTTTAAGAGTCTGAAGGAGAAAGGAATGGGCTGGCTGGCTGGGCGGCGGGCAAGGCGAGGCGGCCAGAGCTCTGCCATCGAGCAGCGGTGACGAGCAGCGGTGATGAGGGCTCACGACACCGCTGGGCTGCCGTTCTTGCTCTGCCACAGGTTGTCTGCACAGCCTTGGTCATGTCACTTAGCCTCACTGTGCTTCAGCTCTTAGCCTGCACAGGGGAACACAAATCACTCCCCTACAGCTCCACAGAGAGATTATACTTCTCTATAAATAAGGATCATGCTCCAGGGACGCTTCCAGCCTCTGCAGTCCCTTTGGGACCCCGGCAGGGGCCAAGGGGTCCCAAAGGATCCTATAGGTTCAGAGAGCAGCTCTGGGAGCTTCTCCCACCCTGGCACTGCCACGTGACAGCACAGCTACGCATGGCAGGTGGGGACAGGAGGAGAAAGGGAGAAAATGTCCCAGCAGGTGGTCATAGCAAGCAAATGATGCCCAGTCTAGTAGGGTCTCTGGTTCTGCTACACACCGAAAGTCCATCTCCTATTTGAGGTCCCTGGTTTCTGCTGTCTTGAAACAGAGGCAGAGCAATGGCCCAATGCCACTGCTGGAAGGCTGAATTCCCGGTTTTGGCTGGCTCTCAGTGCTCCTGGTGCTACTCAATAGGCTCAAATAGCTCCTCTGTGCTGATGGACAGAGGATGTCTCACAGGTCCTCAATTAGGCTGGGGAAGGCAGCGAACACGGTCAGCTCCTTCGGGTTCAGGAGAGACCTGAGTATGACCTAAAAGTACATTTGAAGGCTGAATTTGGTGCTAGGAAGAGAGGAGACTGTGCTCCTGTGAGCATGACACATGTTTAGAATCTGTTTCTCTATGCTGAGGATAGTGTGGCTGGTCAGCAGGGGTGAGCTGTGCAGAAAAGATGGTCCTGCATCTACTTATCTCTTTTCGAAAAAGGGCAAAACCTACAAAGTGAGCAGTTCTGTTTGGAAAAAAGCCTGTTGGAGAGGCTTTCTTGGCCTCAGATGCCCTTGCCATCTGCACACATAAGAAACCTTTCATAAGGTTCTCATTTCCTCTTTACCTTTTTTATATAGCCCATAATAAGATCCCTAATTTTAATGGACTGCATGGATCTCACTAACAGGGAATAGCTCCAGCAGAGAGGCTTTAACTCTCTGCTTCAACAGGGTCAACAATGGAGCTTTTGGTCCCTTGCTCAGCTCCACTGCAGGTGCTGGTAGGGTTTCTGCAACCACCTCCACCAAAGCCCTCCCTACCTGCCTGGAGATGCTCGGGTGTAGGTGGGAACTCTCCCTCAAATGCTTATGAAGCAGTACAAGAAAAATTAGCAGTACTTTGCCGAATTGGAAGATGTGGAGGGAGCTGGACTTCTTCAGCCAGAGGAGAAGGCTAACGGGTGGTTATAGAGAAAACAGAGCTGCACTCTTCCTGGAGGTGCTTGGGAGGCAATGGACAAGGCACAGCAAGGGAAATTCTACCTAGATATTAGGAAAATAATTCCTAGTGAGACTAGTGACAAGAGAGTTAGAAAAGTACATGGAAGGGTGACTTCCCTGGGCCGATCCTCTGGAGAAAAAAAGAGCCTAAAGATATGACACCAGGGGGGTGCAAGTGGTCTCAGCAGGGCACCACGCCAGATCTGGATCTGTGTTAAATGGCTTGGATGCCACTTAATGGCTTGGATGAGAGGCAGGGGAGAGCATAACCCAGCCCAAAAGGTGTTACGGTGTCCCTTGCCTGGAGCACAGCTCAACTTGGATATCAGCAGCCTGGCTGGGACCTCGGCTGGGGAAGGCAGCGCACAGGAGCTGATGGAGCCGTTACACCAGATGGGGGGAGGCAGAGCCAGGCAGCGAGGATGCACAGAGCACGTGTCAGAGGATCTGGGCTGGTTCCTGACAGCTCCTTTCTCCCAGAGCTCCTGGACAGGAGACAAAACGTGATTTCTTGCTCCTTCCACTCAAAGGCGGCTGTGAAAGTCTGATTTATGCTGAACACTCTGGAAAAGAAAAAAGCTTGGCTGTGGAACCAAGTTCAGCTCCTAGCCAGGAAAACCTTGTATGGGATCAACAAGTTTTAACCATGCAAATCAAATTTGCATCCAAACAGAGCCCAGTTTCACTACTTCTGCCTCTCCTTTCCTCCCTGCACAGGGCCAGGCTACCTCCTCCCTGAACAAGCCCTCACATCCATTCCCAGTGGCAGAGACAGGCCGGGATGTTGTAGACAACTTTACTCTTTTCTTTTCTTTTCTTTTCTTTTCTTTTCTTTTCTTTTCTTTTCTTTTCTTTTCTTTTCTTTTCTTTTCTTTTCTTTTTCTTTTCTTTTCTTTTCTTTTCTTTTCTTTTCTTTTCTTTTCTTTTTTCTTTTCTTTTTTCTTTTCTTTTCTTTTCTTTTCTTTTCTTTTCTTTTTTCTTTTCTTTTCTCTTGTCTTCTCTTTTCCAAGGTGCTACCAAACATGTCACAGCTCCATCTTTCACTGAGATGATTCCCAGCTGCCACAATGTACTGGAAGAGGTCCGCCCGCCTGTGAGCCTGTCACCAAAAGCCGTTGCTGAGCATGGCCTCATGCTATGTGACTCCAGGCAGCGCGGAGGAGTGCTCAGGGCACTGGGGAGAAGGAATTGCTTGGCTCAGTCACCAGCAATGAAGGTAGGCAGGTGATCTTTTTTATCCGTGCCTTTGTTTCCCCAGGTGGATGCAGCAGACCAAAGGCCACTGTATGTCCTTTTTCCCCAGACCCACCATCTCCTGGCTGACCCTGGAAATGGGTTTTGGGAGCAATCTTTGGATCTTGTTTGGGGTGTCTCCAGTCATAGCAATAGCAAATCCGCATGCCGTCATTATACAGGTGAGACCAATTGAACAGCAGTACTGATGCACCGCGGAGAGGTGAGACCTCCCATCCAGGCCTGCTCACATGGGGAGAGTCCAAGGAGTTTGGGAGGTCCAAAACCTGCTGTCTAATCTGGGACTGTCTCTGAAGCTTGTGCCCAACAATCTGGCTTACAAGGCAGGTACAAGAGGGCCTGAATAGGTCCATGATGCACCTGGACATCCACCCAAGGTGCACAGTGATAGAAGGAGAGGTAATGAACACAAGTTGCAGAAGGGAAAGCTTTGATTAGATATTAGGGGAAAAATTCACCCTGAGGATGGTTAAACACAGGGGACCAGAGAGGTGGGGGAATCTCCATCCTTGGAGACATTCAAAACTTGGCTGGACAACTTGGCTGCCTGGGCAGCCTGATCTAAATTGGCTCTGCTTTGAGGGCTGTTGGACCAGAGACCTTCAGAGGTTCCTTCCAACCTAAATTATCCTGTGACCTACATCCACAGCACTACCCAAGATGCTCTTGCATCATCCAGAGTTCAATAAGCCCATCTGGGCTTCTGCTTCTAAATCAGCAGGATCCTAATTCTCCCTTATGATTTAATCCCTTAATTCATTTGCCATAATCCTGTAGTATGTGGCTGGAGGAAAAGGAAACAACACAGCAAAGCAAGCAGAGAAATGCAACCAGTGCTCCTGAGAATAGTATATTACTCCTCTTCTTTCCTGTTTGCCTTCCTGCCGTTCTGCTTCCATGAAAATTTGTGGGATTTCATCCAAAGCTCCAGTATCTCCTCTCCAACAGTGGCTGGGGATGGATGCTTAGAAAGAAAATATCAGAAACAGTGAGCACAGAGTGATCCTTTCCCCACTGCACCTTGCCAACGTCTAGCAGCCAAAGCTTCAAGGACATCTGAAGCTAAAGGCCACATGCAAACTCGAGCGCTTAGTAGTTACCAACTGAGAAGCTGCCAGCAGAGTGAGAGCCACAGCAGAGTGAGCTTTACAGAGTGCCATAAGGTATTTCTTCTTCTTCATGTGAAACAGGCTGCCTGGTCCTTTCACCGGGCACCTGCCTGTGCCCTCTTCCCCTGGTCCCAGCCCCAGCTCTTGGGATGGAAACGGGAAAGGGACCCGCATCACTCGTAGATCTGCTTATTGCTGTGAGCATTGCACCTGACCCACAGACACAGAGCCTGAGCATTTCATCCCTATTCTCCCTTTCCTCTTCTTTCCTGTGCCCCTCATCCCACAGTGATCGCGGGAATTCATTAAGAAAAGCTGTCTCAGAGGTAAAACACGAGCTCCCTTCCCCTGACAGGCAGCAGTGGGATGCTTCTCGGCAGTGCTGTGACTCAGCCCCAGCCATTGCTCGCCCGGAGAGGTGCCACGCGCCTTTGCAGTGTGCGTTCGGGTTGAAGCGCCCGTTGTAACAATTTATCCACTGAGCCAGAACGGGACCGTTTTACACTTTGCTGTTCCGTTGCGCTGCCGAGGGAGAGCTCCCCGCATGCACACACGCACATACACACCTGCACACACAGGCACCTGTGTACACACATGCACATACACACTTGCACACATGCACATACACACCTGCACACATGCACAAACACACCTGCACACATGCACATACACACCTGCGCACAAGTGCACACACAGAGCAGAGCCTGCAGGAGGAATGACTGGAGCAAGCAACCTGCTGCTGTTTTAAAACACCGCACTCTGTGCTGGCAAGGGTGCTTCCCTGGGGGTGCTGAGCACCCTGACCGTTGGCTGGGGTGCTGGGAGGCAGGACCGTGAGCAGTGGGCACATATGGTGCTCACAGGCAACACCAGGCAACGGGTCCTGCCAGCTCACACGGTCATGGGGGAGGAATGATGAGGGATGCTCCAGTCAAGGACATGGCCCAACCCCACGTGCAGTTCAGTCGCAGTCGTGTGTGCCGACAAGGCGAGGGGAGCTTTATGCCAGCCCTTTTCTCCTTCTCTGACCTCCTTGCTTTCCATAGCCCCCTCTCTTCTGCTTCGTCCCGCGCAGCACCAAGGCATTGATGCTGCCTCGGCAAAGGTCATCTGAAACATGGTTATCTGAGGAGATGGCTGTGTGTGTCCATACCTCCTGTGTCTTCAGAGGTGTGAGTGAGCTGAAGTGCAGCTTTATGGAGGAAAATAAACTACACGCATACTCACCGCTATTGCCCACTAATGAAGGACACGGAAGGAATCCCTCTCCGTGGCGTTTCTGGATGCTCGACATTCACATGGAAGGCAGTGGCTTCGAGAGAGCAGGAGGATGCCTCCCCTGCCCCCGCGCTGACACGTGACACACGGGGCTGGCTTAGAAAAGATGTCAGTGGAGTTTGGAAAAGAGGCACAAATATGTATTTCCCCAATAATCTCAAAACTTCAATAAATGTTTTCCCTCAGTAGGACGTAGCTGAGGAATCTGGGGACCGTTGCTGGAGCCAGCCACTCTGAGAGGAGAAAGCGAAAAGCCAGTCCAAGTGCAACAACTGCCAGGACAATAAAGGGATCTGAAGGGGTTCAAGGGTAGGAAGGGTTTTTTTGTCTCTTCAGTGTTGTTTCTTGATTAATATTTACATGTCAGAACCAGCAAAGCACACCTCCAGATCACTCACAGGATCTTTTTCTCCTTACTTGGGCAACAGAACACTTAGGCAGAACAATTGTGCAAACAAAGATGCATGCCAAGCCCACCGCACCGAAGGGAAGAAATAAAAATACCAGTTATTTAAAACACGTGTATTAACAGAGGGGTTCACCTCTCCCCTGCCTTTGTGCTCTGCTGACATCGCAGAGGCAGATGAAAAGCCTCGCTGGAGCATCAGGCTGGCCCCAGCCCCCGGGGGATGGAGGGGCTTTGCTCCACTGACCCCTGGCCTGCCCGGACCACCCATTGGCACCCACACCGTCACCTACCATCACCCACACAGTCACCTACCATCACCCACACCGTCACACGCACCTCTCTGCCCCAGCAAGGTCCTGGGGAGCAGGACACAGGTGCAGGAGGAGCTGGTTGAAATTCCCACCCCTTCCCTGCCAGGGAGAAGTACAGCTTTGATTTAAATTGGGGGGCAAGGCAAGGTGGGTGCAGTGTCATGATACCTGATGTGGGAATGCTTCTCACATGGCTGAGCCTCCTCTGCACATGGTTTGCAGCATCTGCCGGGTACAGTGACGGATGACAGCCATAAAGGGACAGAATCCAGACAAATCAACTTCATGCCAACAAGGCTGTAGCTCGTTCCCCTTCCCATGTCCTTCTCCGCACCCTCCCTCCCTGCCTCCCCTTTTCAAATGCATTCAAAAGATTTCAGCCCAAATGTTCCCAATTTGGAGCTGAACGGCGTTCCCAGCATTTGTGTTTTGTAAGGGGGGTGGAGGGATGCAGAACAGCAAAGGGCTGGTGCCACCCAGCCCCTTCCCACAGCCCGGCTTTGCACCAGGAGGCCAAACCCTGAAGTGAGGTGCCAGGTCCTGCCCGGGGGCTCTTCATTCCCCAAGCAATTACAGCGACGTGATCTGGGTGCTTCAGCACATGGCGAGGAGGGTGACGCAGGGCCCTCGGGGAGATAATGGGAGCCAGAAAGTCTTATCAACTTCTTGGAGGGCAGAGTCAAGCCCTTCAAACGAAAACCCTTGAGGGAGCAGAGAGGATCTTCTCTCAAGTGTCAGGCACATTTCAGCAGTTTATAAATATCGATGTCCTCCCTCCGCCATGCTCGCCCTCGCAACAGCGGCTGCATCCTCAGCCCTGGACCCGGTCCTGACGGAGCTGAGCACCTGAGCTTGACTTGGCCAGGGGAAGGCAGGATCAGGCCTCAGGAGTGTGTGTGTTTCCAGAGGCACCTTCATCTGCTGTTGCTTGGTTCAGCCTTCTCGGGTTTGAGCTACATTTTTTTCCCTACACAGACCAAAGAAGGGGTTAAACAGAGCTCACCTTTCTGGGAGCAGGACAAGGCAGTCAGTTGGCTAGAAAGGGAGTAGAATCCAGCCCCTTTCTTTCCCCCTTCCACCCCATTCCTCTCCCCCACCCTGTTTCTCTCCTGCACATCCCACTGGTGAGAGCACTGTCCCGCTGCAGAGCCTCCCCAGGCACCCCGGTGATGAGCAGTAAACCCTAATGACGGGAGAGGGGACAAGGTGTCAGATCCCAGGGCTGATCCCAGCCACACTGGGGGGTCCCCAGTGCATCCATATTGGGGACCCAACACACAGAGAGGGGGACAGTAGCCTCGTACCACCAGTCCAGAGATGGGGCTCTCTCCAGCTCTCCGCTCCCCATGGCTCCACCACTCAGCCCTTTCCCAGCTGATGCTCTGCTGAGCGGGATCCCCTGGGGACAAGTGGGGGGGATGCAGCCCCCACAGACCTGCTCACCCAGCACGGCCAGGCTAACCCTGTCCCTCTGCTGTAGCATGCACAAACCTGCCAAGACCTGCAGAGGATGGGAAAGAGGCTGGGGTGTCCCAGGGTGGCCGGTGAGCCCCCACGGATTAGAGGGTGAGTCAGATCTGGTCTCACCTTTGCCAGGAACAGGAGGACTTTAGCAGCACACCACCTTCTGCCGGCTGGGCTCACGGCTAGTCAAAGGGTCTGTGTTTAGAGAGTAAATAGAAAGCTCCTAGAGCTGTTTGTCACACAGATTGGGGAGAGGGGGTAAGCACAGGCATTTTCCTGAGCAGCCCCAATACCTCTGCCCTCCCCTTGGGGCCCTTGGGAAGGAGGTGGGTTTGCTGTGGTTGCAGTCCACATCCAGGCTGCAATTGCTGTGCTTTGCTGGAAAGGGCACTGAGCGCCCTGCCCTGCTCAGCCCTCCCAGCTCCTGCCACCTGTCAAGGGCAGGAGGGTGACGTGGGGAGGAGTTAAACCCAGCTGAGTTCTCCCAGCCCTGCTACGAGGTACCTAGCACTGGTGCTGCTGGTTTCCAATGGGATCCAGGTCTGGGTTTCCCCTGGATTCACCTCCTGTTCGAAGTCGAGGAGGGGCTGCCCCAAAAGGCATGCGAGGTTTTGGGGATTGCTGGGTTTATTCCTCCAGTCCTGGGAACAAAAGGAGCATCCCGAGATGGAGACTTGAGTCTCTGCAAGGGCAGTCAAATCCCCCGAATATTGGGGTGGGCTCAGCGGAGACCCCCAAAAACTGCACAGGGACTGGTGGGTGGCTGGGCTCCCGGGAGAGCGGCTGGAGAGTGGCAACGGGGAGGGGTGAGACGGGGGGAATGGGTTTGCCAGCGGTGCCTCCCCGATGGACACCAGCCAGCCCGCCCCGCGCCGGTTCCTGCCTCTGCCCACGGGTTCCTCCTAACGAGGTTTCCAGCTCGGCTGAACCCCCGCGTTGCTTTCAGGACCGCAGCCGTCCGGGCTGAACAGGGCTGGGGAGGGGGGGAAATCGCCGTCCCCATCCCCCGATTTCTCCTTCCCAGTATTATCGAGGGTTCGGGTTACATCAAACAAACGCGAACGCGGGGCAAAATTGGGGAGGGGGTGCAGAAAATATTGCCACTGATTCATGGAAAGACGGGGGGCTAGTTTAAAACCCTGTGCCAATGCTCCCTTTGAAAGGGGGCGGCTCGGAGTTGCTTTCGGCGGTGGTCCCCGCGCCCTGTGCAGGAGTTTGTTATGGAAAGTCTGCAAAAGCCATTAGGACTTTTGTGCTGGGGCACTAGAAAAGCAACGCAGACACCACTCACTTTTCTAAATAAACATTAGTCTTAAAAAGTTTGCACTGCTGACCCCCGCAGCTCTGATTACTTGTAATTCTCTGAACCATATTTTAGGGCTTCAAACTATTTTTTTTGCGGGGAGGGGGCGGATTTTGTTCGTTCCTCCCTGCAGCCGTGCCACAGATGTGCCGCCGGTACTGTGTGCTCCGGAGGCGGCGGGCTGGGGCGGGGGCGTCCTTGCTCACCCCCCGGGCAGGTCCTTATTCGCCAGCCCCGCAGCCCCAGCCCCAGCACATGTTCAGCTCCCTCCACGTTCCCCGGCAGAAGCTTTTTCTTCCTTTCTTCTTTTTTGGAGGGGTTGGGACCACATTAGCGATCCCGGTGCAGAGATGCTGTTCCCCTCCTAGGGCTCCCCGGGAGGGCAGCGGCGTGCGGGCTGCGGTCCCATCCCCACCAGGCTGTGCCCCCAAACCGCCCCGGGACCCCTCCCCAAACCCCCCCAAACAGCCACATCTTCGCAGCGCAGCGGAGGCAGCTGCACCGAGGTATCATCAGTATAATTGGAAGGGTCACATGTTAAACCCTCGCTGTTGTTCGCGGTAATGTAGCTGTGTCCTTCGGTTGCACATTTACCGATTTCTCTCAAACCAACCATTGTCACAAGGTTCATTCCAGGAGGAGTGATCCAATGGGTTGCCACGGCAACTATAATGACATTAAAATAGAGGCGGCAGCCACCGCCCCCCCTCGCCCCGACTCCCGGGAACAGCCCTCCCTCCCTCTCTCCGTGCCTCTCCCTCCTTAAAAACCGGCAGCAGCCCGGCAAAGCCCCGCACCTTTCCCGTCGGGGCAGCCCGGGAAATAACAGCAGTACCCAGATGCCAACAAAGTGTGTGTGGGGGGGGTTGGTTTATTTAAACCTTCCCGGGGAAAGTGGCCGAGGGCAAACCCCCGAAACGCGGTGGGAGCGGCGCGGAGCCGCCCTCCGCTCCCGCGGAAAGTGAAATTGACCAATTCTGGCCAGTTTCCAGCCGGGGGGGCGCGGGGAGCGGAGTGCGCGCCCGTCCGCGGGAAAGGGGCGCCGGAGGCCGGGATTTGGGAGCGGGAAGGAGCGAGGGTCGATCCCTGCCCCAAGCGCTGGCCGGGAGGGGGGAAAACGGTACAAACCTGTGGGTTATAAAGCCCCCGCCGAGGCACCTGCGGGTTGGGCGGTGAGACCCTCTCCCTTGGCCGGGCCCCGCGCTGGAAATCCACTTTTCGCCACTTGGTTTTGGGGGAAACGTTCGTTTCCGATTGATTTTTACTTTATTATTTCTCATCGACTCTGCTACGCTGCTTTCCCGCATTTTTATTTTTCCCCTCGAAATTTGAGGCGAGAAAAGATGTTTTAAAAAAGGACCTGTGTTTCCTATTATCACAAGACACCCATCCTTCTCGATGAATATTTCCCATCTGTTCTGTTCCGGGCACATAAAAAGACGCGTCCAAAGAATACTGTGCAAAAGCAAAAGGAAAATTCTGGGAATACCGACTATAATATCAACTGGATTTGCCGGGGGGCTCCAACATGTGTGTTTTCCATATGGGGGAATATACTGCCCGTCTTTCGTCGCCGGCAGCCGATCGCAGCGCCAGAAATCGGGCTCTCCGGGATTTCAGCGACGTTTTCCCGAATATCTTTCCCGGTCTCTAAGCGGGGCCGAGAAACGAGCCGTTTCTATGAATTTCTCGCGATTTTTTTTTCCACGGGAGCCCGTGGGCAGGAGTTTACCGGGCAAGGGCGGAGGAGAAAGACCAGACGGCTCCGCTCAGAGCCGTGGTTTCATTTCCTCCACCAAAATGTGCCCGACACCTGCCTGCGGTTGGGGTAAATCCCCACTCCGGGCAGAACCCGGAGCGTGCCCACGGCTGGCAGCGCCAAAAAAAAAAAGGGGGGGATTCGGCGCAACACGAACCGGAGCCCCCCGCAGCCGGTTCACACATGGTTTGCGGCGGCAGAGCGGCTTCCTCCAGCCGCCGCGACGGCGGAGCAGGCGGCACCGGCTCCGGTACCGGCATCCGCAGCGGGCGGTCCACGCCGAGCATCCGCTAAGCGCCCGGGGCCAGACGGGGAGGGGGCTCCGGGCACCCCAATCGGAGCGCCCGTCGAGGGTGAGGAAGGGGCCGAGGCGCGCTGCGACAGGGACGGCGGGGCCCGGCGCTCCGGGGATGCAGTGTCTGGGGGGCACCGCTTGGCCCCGGCCTCCCTGGGGGGCTGCACGACCCTCCGGAGCTGCCTCCCTCGCACAAAACCTTTGCAGCTGCCGTGCTGCCCCCGGGAGGGGGGTGCACCCTATTCCTAATGCCACCCACTTCTCAGCAGAGATGGGGAGGGGGGGACACGGGGACCCCCCTGCAGCCTGGCCACAGGTTCCCCACCTCCAGCTGCAGCTGGAAAACGCAGTTGGGCTGGGGGGCGGGCGGTCACCCGGGTTGGGCGGTTTCGCCCGTCGCGGTTCCCCGAGGGGACCCGAGGGTGCGGTCTCCCCCCAGGAGCTGGGGCGGGGAAGAGCGGCCGGGATGGGGGGTAAGGACCGGCCGGAGCCGCGGGAGAGACGGAAAGGCGGCCGCGGGTGGGTCTCCCCTCCCGCAGGGCTAAGGGGGGGGTCCCGGCCCCCAGCCACAACTCCAGCTCCTTGGGGCAGAGCGCAGCGGGTGTGGGACCCTCCGCGGTGCGGCGGGAGGGGAGTCCCGGGGCGAGGGGAGGCTGCCGGGGACGCAGCCGGGGGTCAGTTCGCCGCAGCTCCCGGGAGGCCAGAAATGGCCTTTTCGACGATCTCCTGAGCTCAAGAGCCCGCAGAAACGTCCCTCTGAAGTGATCCTCTTGGCAGGGGCTTATTGAAAGAGATACACAGAGCAAGAGCATGCCCGATAGGAGATGTGAGCGTTGAGGGGCAGGGAAGAAAATGAAATTAAAACCGAATTAAAAAGAAGAAGGAAAGAGAGAAAGGTGGGAAAATGAAATTATCCTCCTTGTGAAACGTGTCGGGCTTCTCCGGAGCAACTGCAGAAGGGAGGCCTTTCCACCAGGGTGGATAAATTTACTCGTGTCCCACATGACCGAGGATGGGGGACCCGGGGCGGGGGGGAAAGAGAAAGGTCATGGGACTGGGATTTGGGTTGTAAGTCACAGACGAGACGTGGATTTCAGTGCCGGGATCTGCGTTAGGTGGCAGCGGCCTCGGGTTTTGCAAGAGAAGTAATTAAATAAGAAAAAGAAAAAAGAAACAAAAAGGCGGGGGGGGGGAGAGGAAAGGGCATTTCAGAAATAACCCCAGTAAAATCTCGGGGGGTTAGCGGTGGGAAGGTGGTTTGGGGGGCAGAGATCCAGGAGACCGTCGCTGGGAGACCCTGCTCGCCTAGGGAAGGGGTTGCCCCCCACACCCCCCGGGCCGGCGGTGGGTGCTCGGCGCTGCACCCCGCGCCGGCTCAGAGGACGCCCACCCGCCCGGCCCCGGCTCTCGGCCCCGGCTCTCGCCGAGCCCTGCCCGCTCCTTTTGTTGCCTCTGTTTTGCGGCCACGTCTCTCTCCCGGGAAGAGGAGATCACAGGAGCGCTGCAGGCGGAAAGGGGGGGGCAGCACTGCCCCGCCAGCCGCCCCACATCTCCCTCCCCTCGCCCCCACGCACCCTGCCGGGACCCGCCGCGGAGGGGGAGCCGCGGTCCAAGGCGAGGGGGGTCCGTCCGGCTGGACCCTGGCATTTTTTGGCCCCATCCCCAGTAGGGGGAAGTTTTTCCTTCTCCACTTACTTTGTTTAAATTTAAAGCGACAGCGGCGGCCCCTCCGTCCCCGGCCCGCCGGGGGTCCGGCCCGCCGCAGCTGAGCTGCGGCCGGGGGTGCCTCTAGCACGGCTCCGCTCCGACCCAGGTGTAGGGTTTCCTACACCCGGGGTCTTGTCCTGTGACCCCCCCTTCCCTCTGCCCAGGGCTGATGGGCGCCACGGGGGCACCCCAGGTAATCTCGTCCGGGTGGGGGGAAAAATTCCCACGGATTTTGTAGGGAGTCCGGCTGGAATTAAAGGCGATCGTGTGCCCTCTCACTGCTGAGGAGTGATTTGGGGGAGAGAGTGGGGGCTCGTTCAGGTTACACGGACTTTCAGAGGACTTTCTGCTCGCCTCCGTCGGCAGGGAAAAGCGGAGTATCTGGGAATTTTTGCGAGAGTGAAAGGAATCGCCGGTGTTGGTTTAACGCGTTTCAAAACCCCGGTACTAACGAAAGAGGAATGTAATTTCACTTAAAAGGCGAGTTAAAGCGGGGAAATCGAAATCTGATCGAAATGGACAAGGACGACCCCGAAAAGCGCTTCTCTGCCACCCTGAGACATGGAGCCCGACCCTCGATACCCGGAAAGAATCGGGGGTGGGAGAAACACCACCAAATCGGTAATTAGAAAGATCCCGAGGCACCGACACGAAGCCTCTCCTGTAGGAACAGACACACAAACACATTACACCCCTTCGGGCTCCCGCCCGACCTCTCAACGGGGAGATAATCTCCCTTGCAGGTTTTAATTCGGGTTTACGAGACCTGCTTTGGCACACGGAGAGATGAACGATTACAATTCACTCCATATCCATATATCTAATTTATCCGCATCCCAGGGGGAGGGATGCGGGCAGCCACGGCTGTTAGGAAGCGAGGTATCCTGTCTGCCCGCGGCTGGGAAAGGCCGCCGGGCTCCGGGCTCCGGGCTGCTCGGTACCGGCTGCCCAGCGGGGCCGGGCCGGGCGGGAGAGTCTCTTCCCGGGCGGCGGGCGGGCGCACCCCGGTACCGTCCACCCGAGGAGGTCATTAGCATTTGAATGATGGGGAAGGGTTGGAAACGCGCGATCAGACCCTGCCGCGAGTGTTTTTTCTCCCGTCCCGGATCGCAGCGTCACCTGTTGCTGCCACGGGCTTGGCGCGCCAAGTCTCATCTTATTTAATAAAATAATAAAGTGCGAACTGGTCCCGCACGGGCGCCGGGCCCCATCCGAGCCCGGGGGGAGCGGGGACGGGCAGACGTTCGCCCCTGCAACCCCGCCTGGGCCGGGGACACCGCCTCCCGCCGCCTCCCGCACGATCGCCCCGGTAAATGCACCGACGGACCGGTGAAAAGGGCGGTGTACACATCCCCGGGGATCCCGCCGTGCTGCCGGCCGGGGTGCTGGGCTCCGGGAAAGGCGCCCTGAGCTGCCCCGCAGCCCACCAGGCACAGGCAGGGGAACCGCTGAGCCCGGGGGGTCCCGCCGGTGTCTTCCCTGGTTCAAAGGAGGGGAGACTCCCCCGCTGCGGCCGGGCAAGAGATTCCCAAGGGGGACAGAGCTGGAAACCCCCTGGAGAGTGCGGGAAAGTGGCCCTCGATGAACCCGAGACGAAGCGGGTGAGACTGGAGAGATAGACAGGGAGAGAAAGAGGGAGGAAAAAAGAAATATTGAAAGAGGGAGAAAGATAAAAAGAGCAAGAGAGAGAAAAGAAAAGAGGAAAGGAGGGAGAAAGAGAAAGAAGCAAAAGAGAGAAAATAAAAAGGAAAAGAGGGAGAGAGGGAAAGAGAAACAGAAAATAAAGAGAAGAAGGGAGGGAGGGAGAGGGGAAAAAAACAAAAGAGAGAGCAAAAGAAAGAGGGAAAGAGGGAGAAAGAGAGGAGAAGCAAAATAAAGAGAAAGAGGGGAGGGGAGATAGGAAAAGAGATTAAAAGAAAGAGGAAGACGGAGAAAGGGAAAAGGACACAGTTAAATAGAAGAGCGAAAGAGAAAAAAGAGAGAGAAAGAGACGAAAGAGAGAGAGAGAAAGAAATAAATATAGAAATAAGGAAACAAGGGAAGAAAGAAAGAGGAAAGAAAGAATAGGCGAGAGTGAGAAAAGAGAAAGAAAAAAGAAAAAAGTGAGAACGAGAAAGAAAAGGCGAGGAAGAGAAGGAGAGGCGAGCCGTGCTCCGGGAGGCGAGGGGAGAGCGCGGAGCCCCGGCCCCTCTCCTCGCCCGACAGACAGACGGGGGGGCGAGTGCAGGGCCCTGACCTACCGCCAACATCTCGAGGAGGATTTCAAAAGCACCAACTTAATTTCCAAGGCAATTTTCCTGCGGCTGAGTCGGCTGCGACAGCTCCTCCCTCCCTCCCCAGATCGGAAAATGGGATTTGTTTTAAAACCTCGTTTCTCGACTTTCTGTGCCGGGAAAGGAAAGAAATAAAAGGGAGATGGGGAGGGAAAGAAGATGCTGGAGGGCAGCTGTTTTCCAAAGTTACGAGGCAGGAAAATGTTTTCAGTGAGGCACTGGGGCACAGGGAGATCGGGCGTTATTATTAAATCCTAAATCCACCGTGAAAACGGGAGTTTCTGCGCAGTCACAGGGAAGGGCTAGGGCAGTCTCGGAGGAAGGGCCGAGCTATTGGAAAAGATGCTCTTGATGTCTAAAGGCGGTTTCTATAATCCAGGTTGATTTATTTTTGTTCGGGGCTGCGAGGAACTAGAAAGAGAAAACCAAAAAGCTACCGGAGAAAGGAATAAGATCTTGACCTTTCCTAATTCTCCAAATCGGCAGTAATGGAAAGCAGAAGGTGCCAGGGGAGGAGGCAGGAGGCGAGGGCCGAGCGGGCGGTGCACCGGGGCCGGCCGGGCCGGGGTCCTGCACCCCGCAGCTGGCGGGTCGGGGCCCGTTTGGCGAGGGAAGGGCCACGCGCTTCCTTCCTCGGGACCCGCTCTGCTTAACACGGGCTTAGTTAAGCGAAAGTAGAGAAAGAAATTACCGCCCCCCTCCCGCTGCGGTCCCGACGGGGATATTCCGGGGCAGGATCTTTTTATACCGCCCCGATAAATCCGAGGAGAAAACCCCGTTTTCCGCCTCGTCCGGGCTGCGCACACACGGAAAACCGCCGCGAAGTAAATACGCAGAGATCATCGCGGTTTTGTAACAATCCCTTCATCTGACATATAGAAAGGAGACGAGTGGAGGCACATTAAAAAAAAAAAAATCAGCTCCACAGATGTCTGACCAAAGCCAAAGCAGGGCGGGGAAACCCGCATCCCGCCGGCCCCGCTCGGAAACAGCCGCCGAGCCGAGCCCCGGCGCGAAAGGGAGAAGGGAAAAAAACCCCAAACCTGCGGCAAAGGATCAGGCCCCGCGGCGGGAGCGGGGTCGCCGCCGGCCCGGCTTTGCCCAGTATTTAACGCTGGCAAAAAAACCACCGAGAGCAGAACAGAGAACCGGGCGGATTCACCAACGGACGAAAAGGAAGGGAAATGCCAGGTCGCCTTTTTGGCCAGGGACTCCCAAGAAGCGACTGCAACAGCTAATTATTTTCCTTTCAGTGCTCGGTTATTGCTGGTGTCCTCCCCGCCTCCCCCCCAATAAATAAATAAAACCCTCCTTTAGGCAGCGAGGCGTGAAAAATGATCCTCGCTGAACGCTTAAAAATAATGTCCCGTGAAGATCGGGGCTGCGGAACCCGCCAGCCCCGTAATTAGGAGCCATTATCCGTCCTGCCTCGCCGAGGCAAGTTTTCGCCTTAACCTCCCGAGCCGAGGCCGGCCAGGGGTTCCCGGCCCCAGAGGAGCCTCCCGGGCCCCTCCCCGCCGCCCCCCGCCCCGGCGGTTGGGGGGTAGCCGGTTCCCGGGGGGTCTCCGCGGATCCCCCCCCCTCCCCGGCTCCCCGAGCGACGCAGATATTTCCAGGCGGCGTGAGTTTGACCGGGGCACGGAAAGAGCTCGGGTGCTCGAGGGAAATTTAGGGGATGCGAAAAATCTAAAGTTAGAGCCGCTTGGGGATCTTCCCCCCCAAAAAAAACCCAACGGCGCCGGCGCTCGCAGCCCCCCGCAGGCCAGGGAGAGCCAAGCCCAGCCCGGCCGGCAGCTCCGGCAGCGGGCAGCCCACCCGGCCCTTGCTGCGGGGGGTACCGCGGCTCCCGGTTAAGGGGGGAAAATGCCCCCGCTCCCAAGTCAGCTCAGCTTCAACCCCGGCCGGCGACCGCGGCTTAAAAACCCGCAATGACTCCGCAAGGCAAAAGAAGGGGAAGGGAGTCGGGGAAAGGTGTCCCAGTCTCAGAACCCCCCCGAGCCCCCTTCCCTGAGCATGTGGGGGAAGGGGTCTCTCCGGGGAAGCACCGCTTCCCTGTAGAGAGGACCCCCCTCCATCCCTCCAAACCCTGAGACCACCAACTTGGAGAACCCCCTGCACCCAGCGGGGGCTGCAGGGGCGAGACGCACCGGTTCACCCCCACGGGCACCGGCTGCTATTTCTTAGCCACTCCTGGCACCCTTGGCTCACTTTCCTCCGGCACTTCGCAAACAAACAAGCAAAAAAAAAAAAAAATTAAAAATCGCTACTTTATATTAAAATAACCCGCCCCCCTTCTTCCAGACACACAACCACCACCCAGCCTCGCTGCACATCGCTTTCTTCCCTCGGATCCCGTCTCCTCAAAGCAGGCTCGGTTATTAAAGGAGGCTGAACAAAGATAGCCCCGAGAGCAGCTATCAGCGCATTTTAACTTCATCAAAGACTTCGGGGGAGAGGGAGAGGAGGGGTCTGGCACCTTCTAGTAATGAGCTTGTCAGGAACACCCCTGCCAGAGCAATTGAACAATTTGCACACAAGCAAAAGAAAAGGAGCGGGGAGGGAGGGAGGAAGGGGAAATGCTACAAAAGCCCCTTCAATTTCCAACCATGTGCTTGGCAATCTGGAAAATAGATTCATTGGCCTCCTCTTTTCTCCCATGTCGAGTCTTGTAGCCTCTTTTGTAGGAGCTGGACATGAAAGGGAGACAACCAAGTGCCGGACACGAAGATCGCTTTTCAAAAGCAAATGTGTGTGAAGGCGAGATGTGAGACCGCTCGCTGCGGGGAGGCGGCACGTTCAGGAACAACATCAACAAACTGCGCGGAGGTTCGAGGTGGCACAGACAGGGGCAGAGGAGGGGGGAATAAAAAAGGGGGGGGGGCGGGAGGAAGAGAAAAGAAAGGCCGACCCCCCCCTCCCCCCGTCCCCCGGCGCACACCGCCCGGCTCCTGCCTGCGCCCCGGCGGGCCCCGCACAAAGCCCCGCTCGCCCGGGGACCGGCTCCGTCCCCCGCTCCCTGCCTCGTACGTCTCAGCTTTTTTCTTTTTCTCCTTCTCCTTCAGCTGGCTGCGCGGGCAGAAAGGCCTCGATTCTTTAGATCAGGGTCCCTGCCAACAAACAAACCAAAGAGCCACGTTTGGTCCCTGAAATAAATAAATGGGGGGGGGGGAGGGGGAGAGGTTTGGAGGAGAAGGGAGCGCTTAAAGATGTTTATTTACTTTGTAAGTTGTTGCAAAATTTAGGCGGAGATCAAGTTTCATTCGGTCATTCAAATGCTGCAGGCCCAAGGGGGGACGTGTGTGCGGGGGGGAAACCCTCCAACTTATTTTCTTGTGTGTCAACTTTTCCAAACAAAATAAAGGGAGGCGGAGGGGGGAGAGAAGGGATAACCTTTCTCCCGGCTCCCACCTCCCTCCCCCTGGAAACAGGCTGAGGATTTTTTTTTTTTGGGGGGGGGGGGCACACCAAAAAGCAAACAAAGAAATAAAAAATAAAATAACAAAAAAAAAATCCGGGGGGTCCTTTCCCTTGCCGGCCCGTGGACCCGAAGCAGGGACCCCCCCACCCCGCGCCCGGCCGCGGAAGGGGCCGGGGGAATCACGGCCGGTGTGGCAGCCTGCAGCGGTGGGAAGGGAGGCGGCGCGGAGCAGCCCCGCGCAGGCTGCGCGCCCGGCCGCGGAGGGGAGAGCTCAGCCCCGCCGGCTTCGGGCGGCGAAACTCCGCGACCGGCCGAGTGCCGCCAGCCCGAGGGTGGGAGCCACTCGCTTCCCCGAGGCCCGCGCGGGGCTCTCGGCTCTCAGCGTGACAAAGGACATGGCAAAGAACGATTGGGATTATTATATTTTTTTTTAACCAGGTCACAAACATTTATTAATTTACACCAACGGTGGACAAAATTCTGTTGCCTTTTCCACATCAAATTATTCACAGATTCTCTCAATAAAATAGATATGACGGATGCACAACCAGTGAAGAGTTAACTGGACTCCGCTCATTAGCTCCCGAATAATCTATATACAAATAATTACCAATACACCAAAAAACCCACGCACAGAGGGGGTGGGAAAACGGGGGATCAAAAAAAAACAGTATCGGAATTCTCCAAACTTCCTGACGGATCGGATTTTCTTTTAAACGTGCATTTGAATGTTTCATTGGGGGGAAAAAAAAAAAAAGGAAACAAAATAAACCGCAGTCCTGAGTTTCACCGACTTTTCTTCTTCTTAAAAATAAAGAAACCCTAAACAGTGCCTTTTAAAACCAAACCCGAAGCTTCAAAGAAACTAAAAGTAAGATCGAGCCATTAAAACATTTTCTTTGAGAGCAGGGGAGACAGACACACATGGCAAAACTGCCCGGGAGAGAGATTTGCAGGAATGAAAACGGGCTCGTTGCGGCCGGGGGCGGCTGCACTCCCCTGGCCACTTTCCCAGGCGATTTGGGGGACCCCCGCGGAAAATCCGCACCTCTCAAAGGAAACATTTCCGACCCTAAGACCGTTTCTTTCTTAACATCCCTCCCTCGCCCCCCGCAAGACGTTGCGTGTTTAACCAGCCCAGGTCCCAGCTTACGTTACGGCCAATTTATAAATACGCTTTGGCGCTTGCGGGACGAAATCGTGTTTTTCTTTCCCCCCTCCCGCCACCCCGATTTATTTAATTATTTTTCCCCCCCCGAGCAAAGAGACACAAATAGATCTGGATGCCACAGAGCCTGGAAATAAAGTAAAAATTAAAAAGAAAAAAAAAAAAAAAGAGGAAATATTTCCTACCTTAAAACACAACAGGAGGAGATGGGAAGGGGGGACGGGAAGAGGGAAGGGGAGCAGTTTCGGAGGAGGGGGGAGAGCTGGGAAGGGGCCGTTTGCTTCGCGACTCTCCCCCCTCCCCCCCCAGCACACTTTAAAAATGACAGCTGCTCAGGGTTGTGATTTTACTGGAAAAGTTCTGGGCCGGCTGCAGGAGCGGCTCGTGTGCCAGGCTGACCTGGGGCTGTGCCGGGGCCAAGGCGGGGCTGAGCACGGCCAGGACCTGCGCCGGGGGGCCCGCCTGGCCGGCGGGGTAGGGCGCGGCGGGCGCGGCGCTGGGGTTGGTGCTGGGCGGCGGGGGCACGGCCCCCCCGATGATGTTGTCTATGGAAAAAGAGGGCCGGGAGGGGTGGTTGGTGCTGCCGCCGCTGCCGCCGCCGCCGGCGGGCGTGGGGTCCGGCTTCAGGGTCTGGAGGAGGGCGGCGGGCAGGGCGGGGGGGCTCAGCTGGGGGTGGTAGAAGGACTTCCTGCAGTTCAGCTCGCCGCCCAGGAAGGAGGGCAGCCCCGAGGCGGCGGAGAAGACGGAGGCGGCGGCGGGAGGCGGCGGAGCCGGTAACGGGCAGTGCGGCGCCGGGAACGGGAAGGCGCCCGCGGCGCCGCCGCCGCCTCCGCCGGGGTGGTGGTGGTGGTGCGGGGGGTAGCCCTGGAGCTGCAGGCCGTAGTTGTAGCCGTAGGGTCCGTAGGCGAAGCCGGGCAGGAAAGCGGCGGGGTCGGCGGCCCCGGCCCGCAGCAGCAGCTCGGGGTGCGGCGGGTGCAGCTGCTGCTGCCGCTTGAAGCGCTTCCTCCGGCGCAGGAAGCTCCCGTTGTCGAACATGTCGGCGGACTCGGGGTCCAGCGTCCAGTAGTTGCCCTTGCCCGGGTTGCCGGGCTCCCGGGGGATCTTGACGAAGCAGTCGTTGAGGGAGAGGTTGTGGCGGATGCTGTTCTGCCAGGCGGGGAACTTCTCCCGGTAGTAGGGGAAGCGCCCGCTGATGAACTCGCAGATCTCGCTCAGCGTCAGCCGCTTCTTGGGGCTTTGCAGGATGGCCATGGTGATGAGGGCGATGTAAGAGTAGGGCGGCTTCACCAGCGGGTTCTTCCCCCCCGTGCCGCCGCCGCCGCCGCCGCCCGCGGGCGCCTTCTCCCCGGGCGCGGCGCCGCGGGCGCACGCCGGCTCCGAGCCGCCGGCGGGGGAGAGCCGCTCCGGGGACCCCCCCATGCGCGCCTTGGCGGCCCCGCTCCGCGGCAGGGCGAGCCCCAGCGGATCGCCGCCGTCCTCCTCGTCCTCCTCCTCCTCGTCCTCCTCCTCCTCCTCGTCCTCGCTGTACTTGCCCCCATCCTGGGGCGGGCCCACCACGTCGATATCCGCGTCCTCCACCTCGGAGAGCGGCTCTTCCTCCGGGGAGCGCTCGGACATGATCCCGCAGCCGCCGCCGCCACTGCTGCCCAAAGTCATTGTTGTGCGGCCGGGGCGGCCGGGGCCGGGCTCCCCCCCCACCTAGCGGCGGCTCCCGGGATGGGCCCGGGGCCGTGCCGGAGGGCTGCGGCCGCCGCTGGGACTCCGCGCCCCGGCGCCGCCGCTCCGCGCTCCGCTCGCCGCGCCGCTGCTGGCGGGGCCGCGGCAGGGCTGCGGGGTGGTGGCTGCGGAGGGAGGGGCGGCGGAGGGGGCGCGGGGCGGGGGCGGAGGGACGGGACGCCCGGAGGCCGGGCAGGGAGCTTGGAAGCAGCGATAATAAATAATAGCAATAATGATAATAAAAAGAGAGAGAGAGAGAAAAAAAAGGGGGGGGGGGGAAGCGGGGGGTGCGGCGGCTCCTTGGCAGGGCTGGGGGGAGAAGGGGAGGGAGGGAGAGGGAGGGAGGGGCGGGGGAAAAGGGAGGGGGGAGGGCAGAAGTTGGGAAGGCGGCTCCCCCCTCCCCACCCCTCCCGAGCTGGGACCCGGTGGAAACGCTTCCACTCTGCGCCTCCTGCCAGCGCTCCCCAGGCCTTTATACGGCCGCCCCGGCATCACGTGCCGCCCGCCGCAGCCCCCCCCGGGGCACGGCGAGGGGCTGCCCGGCCCGGCCCGGGTCCCCGGGGAGCGCGGCCCCCGCCCCCGCGGGGATGCTTTCGAGGAAAAGCGCTGCCCGCTTCCCCGGCCCTCGGATGCCCCCGGCTACGCCTGGAGCTGGCTGTTGCGGGAGGGGTGTCGGTGCCTGATAAAGCCACCCCCCCCGCCCCAAGCACCCCGTGCTGGAGGCTCCCATGGCCCATTCCTGCGGGGTGCGACGGCCACCTCCCTCCGCCCAGTGGCTGCGGAGGGTCCCTTCTCCCCCCGAGGGCTGCCCACCCACGGGGCTGGGGGCTGAGCTGCCGCCCTCCCGCAGCCTCGCCTGCGGGGACCCTCGCTCGGCCAGGGCCGAGCCCTCGGGGCCTCCCGAGGGTGTGTGTGTGAATTTGGGGATCCCCGCTCCCCTTCTGCACACGCTCACGTCACCGACACGTCACCGAGCCCGGAGCACCCTGCCTGGAAATCCGCCTTCCCCGAGGGCTCCCACGGGCCCGCACCCGCGGAAGGGATGCTGCCGCCCGGCAGGTGCGGGGCGAAAGGCGAGGAGCAACGCTCAGTCAAGTCTCCCCCCACGCGAGAAATAACCAGAGGGAAGGCTGTGCGTGTCCGCGGGATGCTGGGACGGCTCCCGAGTCCCGCATCCCCGCCCGACGGGGCTGGCCCGGCCGGGTACCGCTTTCCGAGGTGGCCCACCGGCAGCCCGGGCAGGCCCCAAGCACCCACCGGGTCGGGGAATCTCTGCCGGCCTCGGAGTCTCGTGCCCGCCGCTCTCCTGCCATGGCTCCCCGCGGGGTGCAGCATCCCCCGAAGGCTGGCGGGAAGGGGGTGGTGGGCAGCGGACACCAACCTTGCCGCGGGCTGCAGCCGAAGCGGGAGGATTTCCCTGTAACCAGAGGCACCCCAGGCCCCCCCGCAGCCACAGTGGTGTCCCCACGAGTGGCAGAGCCCCGTTCCCACGCCTGCGGCCGCCCCTTCTGAGGGCAAGGCCGGGGCGGCCACCCCGGCGCCGGGCGGGGGACACGGCCACGGCTGCAGCCGCCCACCCCACGCCCCGTGGGTGGCTATAGCAGCCCGGTGTCCCTGTCTCTGCCACCGACACACCGAGCCACGCTCGCACGTGTTTTTTTTTTCTCCCCTAGAAGGCTCTGCAAACACGCAGCCGCTTTCCCGGGGGGGAGGATGCCTGGGGAGGGAGGAAGGGGATGGTTTCCTCCAAGGAGGTGCCAGGGGGAGATCTCTCCCCCTCCAGGGCCGCGTTCAGCAGTGTGAGAATCCGCGGTGATGAATTGCCAGTCGCTGCCGTTAACAGGTGCGAGCATTTGGTGATAAAATCTCCAGCACTAATACCGGGGAGCCGGGCCAAACAGCTGCGCGGTCCCGCTTCCAAATGCCGGTCACAATTACTCAAGCCCTAACGACTCGGTGCACAGGCTCGCCGAGCTCCGGGAGACCCCGAGGAGCGGGCAGGAGCGGGCAGGAGCGGACGGCGCTTCGCCCGCGCATCTCCAGTTGAAGCAGCTATTACAGAGCCGGAGCCTCTGCGCGGACTCGGTCGCATCCTCCTCCCTCGCCGCCAACGCTGCGATCGGGGAGGATTTCTCGACCGGAGGGGAAAATAGATGAATAACTGTGCCGAGAGTTGCTCAGGAAGGTGGGAAGCCTGTCCCGCGGGCGCGTGTCAGGGCTGAGGGAGCTTTCCTGAGCTCTTTCACTTTTATACTCCTCCGATGCTGACAACCTGCGTTTGCAATACATACGCATACATCTCCCGCTCGTATGTCTGTGTGTATATATATTCAGTTATATATATTTATATACTTTTTTCTTTTTTTTTTCCTTATATATATAATAGCTAACACGGAGAAATGCTTCGGAGACGCCGCATCTTTCTTTCCGACTTTGTTTAAACTCTCCGTTCATCAGCCCCGCGGAAAGGCGATGGGAAGAACAAATGGAAGAGAGCGGGGAGGGAAAAGACCCGAGCCGCTTTCCATTTTTATTAAGTAAAATAATAGTTATGCCTCCCCTACATAAACGAAAGTGTCATAAAAAATTCCGAAGCAGCTGCCAGAGATTTCGACCACACACACAACGGGGCGATTGAATTTCCACTTGGTGCATTTCATGGCAGCGAGGAGCCGCCGGGAGCTGCGCCTTGTGCCTCTGCAGAGCGGCGAAGGGGAACGCAGGGGGGCCACAAAATGACGCGCTGCGAGCGGCCGAGGACAGCGGGCACCGCCCGGGGGATGCCCCGCCGCCCCCCGCGCCCCTCCGCGTCCCCACGGCGCCCGGTCGCAGGGCCAGCCGCCTCCCCATCGCCCTGCCTGGAGGCTGGTCCCGCAGGGCTCGAAGTGAAACAGATGTGGGTGTCTGCTGCCCGGACCCCCCCTCACCGCCCTGCCCCGGCTGCCGGCTCTTCCCCTGCCTGGAAGGGCGGGCAGCCCGCGGAGGGAGCCCCCGGCAACGGGGGGCTCGGATGGAGCCGTTTGCCGCTGTACTCATGGGCATCGGGACCACGATGAGGGAGGGGGAGGAGGGGGGGCGAGAAGGGTCGATCCGAGGCGGCTGTTGATGGGATGCGGCCGGTGTCTTGTCCCGCTCCCGCCTGGACCTCCCCCTTCAGCATCGCGCATCCAGAGCCGCCGCAGCTCCAGAAATAGCATGTCCCGATCAGCCACCATCGACACTATTCCTGTCTGTTTCAAGGCAAAATATCGTCCCCGTTAAAGTCGGGACGACCCAAAAGGAAACGACAGTGAATGAGTCCGGTCCCTCCATCTGCGAGCGGCTCCTGTTCGCCGAGTCGGTATTCGCCTCGGTTTTTCCACGCAAGATCGGCTGCAGAAACAAATCAAAACGAGAAAAAGTACCTAAACTACACACGTCCCGAAAAGATTTAGAAAAGGGAAACCCGGGAGTGAAGCAAACCAGATGGTCTGATCCCAGACACGTATATACACACACACACACACGCTCCCGGCCGTGCATCCACGCACGGGGCGAGGGGTGAGTTTCAATCACGGGTTTGCACACCGGGGTAAGAAATGATGCCGCCTCCCGAAAGAGAAACCCTATCGATTACCCGAAAAGATTGCCTTGTCATCGTCCCGCTGTTCCCAGGCGTGTAGGGCTGGGAAGGAAGCATTTTTCCTTGGGCAGATTTTTAATTTTTCTGCTCTCCTCTCTGAAGTATTTCATTACAGCCTCCCTTCCTATCTCCCGTTTTAACCCGACTCTGCTTTATATTTCACGTTAAATTGCGGTATCAAACGTGCGTGGGGCTGAGAGCTGGCGGGGTGGGGAGGGTCTCCAAACAGTCTCAACAGTGCGAAAAAAAAAAAAAAAGAAAAAAAAAAGTGGCCATCAGCCGATCAGGATTTTTTTTTTCTCTCCTCGAAATTGGCTTTCACTGTCTGTCCTGCCTGTCTTAATGAGGCTTTGGGTCGGCGTTTTGATGCCCCTGCAGATGGATCCCCTCGGCCGAGGTTCCCCCCCCAGGGCTCCGGGTGCCCCCGCCCGGGCAGCTCCGTGGGAGCGGCTCGGAGCCCCTGCAAGATGCAAAACGGCAACAACGACCAGGCACAATTTTTTTTTTTTTCACGGGGAAAAGCTCGTTCCCTGCCTCTCCGCCGAGACCGTTATTTGCCGGCGGGGGGGGGGGGGGGGTGGTGTAGGGGAGGGCAGGGAGAACAACGCCGGAGCACCGCGGGGTGCGATCGCTGCTCCTGCCCCGGCCCCGGCCATGCCCCCGCCTAAGGGAGCCGGTCCTGGCCGGAACATCCCCCGGCGCTGGAGTTTACCGGGGGGCAAAGCCCTGATCCTGCACCGCTGTGCCCGGGGAAGGGCAGCGTCGGGCCCTGCAGCGTTTCCGTGCGCTGCCTTGGGCTGTGCGGGGGCTTTAGCTCCAGCCCAGCCGACGTTGCGCCCAGATCCTTCCAAATGATCTGTCGGTTTTGCAATACATAATGGTTCTTGTTTCCTCTGCCGAGCAGCATCTAAATTCGTTTATTCTGATGAGAACCGCATCTACAAGTCCCCCAAGGCTCAGTGATGGATTTTTCTGTATTACCTCGTTATCAAGCTTGGCTGACCTCTAACTTCTCTGAAAACACGAACAAGACAGACCTGCTGCTGCCTAGGCTGCCCCAGGGGGCTCTTTTTCCACTTATGTGATTTCCTTTGATATTATTTCTCTTTTTTTCATATCCAAGGCTCAGACCTTCAGTGCTCCCTGCAGTTCAACCTTTTTTCCAGCCCTGTACTGCCAGCTCCTAGCTTGCAAAGATCAGTTTGCAGCCTGCAGACCAAGAGCTCCCAGTGCAGGGAGGTAAGTGGGAATGGTGGTGCCAGATAGTGCGAGATGCATGAAATTCCCAGTTTGGAAACCACTGGAGCCAAGTGCCTATATCCATCCCTGCAGCGCTCAAATGTCGGACATCTCGATTCTGTTGACTTGCATTTTCAAACGCAGGTGTCCAAAAATACACACCAAAAAAGGCCTGGTTTTCAAGGGAGGCTTTTCCCAGACACCCCATGTGCAGGGCTGAACCCCCATGAACCTCTGGAGAACAGGTCTCCCTGTCTTTCCTGCTCTTCAGAGAAGTGGGAAACTCCTCTCCCCCCATTCACATGCATTTATTTAGGTGCTGTGATCTGACTTTAGGACCTTGGTTTTGGACTTGCAGTTGAAAAACTTTGTCTGCTGCTCTCTCTACTCATAACTGATCCCATCCCACATGGATTTGAAGCTCACCAGGCAAGCTCATATGCAGCTTAACACTCAACTGATTAACTCGGACTTGGTATAAGCTTTTTTTTTCATACTGTTCTTCAGCAATCTGACATGAAGAGAGATGGATACACACACACACTTACATGACTCAGAGGAACGCAGTGATTTCAAGCCATAAACCACCAGGTGCACTTTTGAGACTCACCAAAGCCAGCTCTCCTGGTTGCCATAAAAAACACATTAGCCAAAGGCCGATGCATGTGGAAGGCAATTATGCTCTGGCACATGGCAACTTGTATAGAACTGCCTGGTAACTGTGCCTACCACACAAGGAAAAATATCCCTGTGAAAACAAGCCTGCTAAACCACTTCATTCTTCCCTGAATCCCCTGAAAATAAAAGAGAGGATTTTTTTCTTTTTTTTGGGGGGGTGTATATGTGGGAGGGAATCAGATTTTCCAAAAGTGGGTGCACCAGTGCAAGAAGCTAAATAAATGGGCAGATTCACAAGGATGTAGAAACTCGTGATGAGGTTTCCGAGTCCAGGTTTTCTATGTTAGCATCTGATCGTGCCAAACGTGCCCAGGAAATCCCTGCTGCTGAGTTCTTTGCATTCAGCGGTTCAGCAGCCCACCTCATGCACTTGAGTTCACAGAAGTCCACTTCTGCCAGAAACACCAGCTGAGGACCCTCAGCTTGGGGTCCAGGAGCAATACAGAGAAAGGGCCTTCAAAGGAGGAAATTACAGAGAAGGTGGAAAATTACTGGAATATAGCTTGATTGGGACAAAAAGTGTTTGTCTCATTTTTATTTTTTTCTGCATGTAGCAAGTGGCTGGGTTTAGGAGTCTTTGCATCTGGAAGTATCTGGCAATCTCCAGCTGGGCATTAGGTTGGGGTGAATCTGCTGTATCCTTGTGAAAAATCAGCCCTGCATATACGTTCTGATATCTACGTATCTGCCTTGCAAACAGGTTCGTAGTTATATTTTGCCTCTTGACCTCAAATAAGACTATGCTTCAGTCAGCTGGAGACCGTGATGTTGCTACTGCACAGGAGTACAAGGCAGGGCTCCTTTTCTCAGTTCCCATCTTGGGAAGGAGCTGAATAAACAGAGGGAGAAAGTTTGCAACCTAAAGTATGGGGAGGAAGGTGAAGTATCTCACCCATGCAGAGAAGCAGAGGCAGAGCCAAACCCCTTAACCCTGTCCCCTTATCTAGTGAAGGACAGCCAGGTAGAAAAAATATCAAACCAGGCATCACTGCAATAGTCTGGGGCTGAATCCGCCCAGAAGAGTGAATCTCAGCTCTGTTGCCCTGCCAGCGTATGGCTGCAGATGCAGATTCCTCCACTGCATCTCCACCAGGTCCTCCACAGCTTCACTCCAGCTCCGGCACTTCCACACCCCAGCAGCTCCTTCCTTCAGGTCCTTCCGAAGCTAATTCCTGCTTTGCGCACTGGGACACACAGCCCTGGCAAAGCCCAGGCTGACTTTGTGGCAGCGTCACTGTGGCTGCAAGGGACAGTTCTCCACCTCTATAAAATAGGTGCTCTGCAGAGCACAGTAGGTAAAAGGGACACACAAGAAACCCATGCTCAGCATCTCCAGACCAGTGTGAACTTCTTCTGCCCCTTTCTTCAAACCACCAGAAGAAATTGCTGTCCCGAGCTGCACAGAGGCAAGAGAGGGAAAGCCTGTCAACACACAGATTAAAATTAATCCAGCCACTCTGGGGGTGTTGAAGCTTCACATACACACACATCCCCCGTTCTTTCACTTACTGCAGGTGAGCCTCTGCTTATTCTTGCTGAGAAGAAGAAGCTGCATCACGAAGAAATGACACTGAGGGCTGCTGAAGGAAAGGCTGATGTTTCACATCTGGCTTTACGTTACTTGGAAAGACCTTATTTCTGCAGGCTGGATACTCAGCATTGCCCAGCTAACCAGATCCCACCAAAACTCATTTTGAAATGCCTTTTTTTATTACCTTTTCCCAGGCTTTTGCATAGGTGCTGAGCATTAAAATTGCATTATAAGAGGGCATGAGGCTTTGGGATAAGTTATCTGCTCCCTGAAAATACATCGCTGGGGTCCTGCGGGGGGAAGCAGGCTGGTGGGCCTTCCCTCCCAGCGCAGAGATAAGCGTGCCATCTAGAGGAAATCCCCTTTATTGCCAGTACTGTCAGCTGAAAATTATCCAATAAAGCATAATTAACCTCTGGCTTCAGAGAAAATCCTCCATCCGTGCCCTGCTGCTCCGGGCTGCTGCACAGGCACTCGCGGCGGGCTGGCGATGCGCCAAGACATCGGGGCAGCTTGGGAAGGTTCTGAGTGCTTGAGGGCCATTCCAGCCCATGCTGGCACGCGTTGGCCTGTCCCTTCCCCATAGGCGATGTCAGCTGTCCAGCCCCCCTGGTATGGGCGTTTGGATGTAAAGGAGGAGAAGGCAACGTGGGAGTTTCCATAGCACATGCTCTCTACCATGTCTGCCGCTGAGAAAGGTAAGGAGGCTGCACATATTGCAGGGTAAGAAGGCTGTATATATCGTATAACGTCCTTTAGTGGCTGCTAGCAGCAGTCCTGGACCTATGTGTGCCAATGCCTGAGCCATAGGTGAGGGCCCAGGTGCACTGACGGAGGCAGCGGCAGGGTCACCTCCTCCACCAGCAGCTCCCACCCTGTGGAGCACAGCCCTGCAGAGCCCCTGGGGGGCTGATAAGGGTGTGCAGGGTACAGCCCAGCAGTGGGGGTGGAGGTCTGGCCTCCCATGTGGCAGATCCACATGTCCACTCATTTTTCCTAAGAAAAAATCTCCTTCATAGCTAACCTCCCAGGCTGGACTGCTCTCATACGCTGCTGCTGCTGTCGTGGGCACCTTCATCCAAACCTTCAGGCATGGTTGTAGGTCCGGCACATGTGATGTGGGAGCACGTGGGACAGCAGGTACCATAGGTCTCGTACCCTCCTGTGGTCAGAGTCAGCCCACCAAAGCCCACAGCGTCCGTATCCCACACCTTCCATTTTTTCTCTTTCTACCGCTACTACTACCAGTGAATAGCACATCTGCAGTCACCAGCACAAGGCTGTTGTCCCACTAATAAAAACAAATCTTTCCAGCCCTAAAGATAATTGAAAAACAGTGATCTAGGTCCAAGCAGAGGGACAAGTGCTACTGCCCAGCAGGTAGCTGTCTTGTGAAAACAGGAAGCCTTGCAAAAAAAACCTTCAGAGATGGAGAAAGAGCAGGGAAGATCTCACATGAGAGAAACCTTATTCTGCAGAAAAAGCAAGTGCGTGCTTAAGTGAAGAATATTTGGAGAGGAGCTGATATTGCATTGATTTGCTCATATTCTGCAGGACTTTTTATATATTTTCTTCACTTTTTTTCAATGAAGATTATTCCCGCTTTTCCCACCACCTCAGAAGCTCCCCAAGATGCTTCTTTCTGGTGCCTCCAAGCAAGGCTGAACTCCAGCAACACCCACAGCACCTTTTTGCTTTCAACCCCGATCCTGTTTCCATTTTGCACCCTCCTCACCTTCTTCTACCCCACACCTGTGGGCCTTCAGGCCCAACTCCTAACCTCTGTCTTGGAGATGCTGCTCTCACCACCCACGCAGTTGTTGTTCCCCCTGCTCCATGGCAGGGAGGGAAGGCATGGATGTCCCCATGGCTCATCGCAGGTGCTCACCGCTCACGTGGAGTGAAGGGCTTCACAGCATTGCTCTAGGAGCTTGTGCACTTTATAGGTCTCTTATTTCCTGTCATGGCCGAGAAGAGCCTAGTTGTAATAAAAATCTGGGCTCTGATCCTACAAACACTTATGCCTAAGCTTAACTCTAAGCACGTGAGCCGTCAAAGGGGACTATTCATGTGCTTAAAATTTAAGCATGTGCTTAAGCGTCTGTAGGCCTGGAGTCTGTCAGTGCAGGGATTTGTGCCTTAAGCCCATACTCTGGGTCATTATCCTTTTCATGTCTTCTCTGGCATCTCAGAAGATGCTTCAAAGGGGAATTTTCAAGTTCTTCAATAAACTTTGCCTTCCCGACCAGCCTGGATTCTTGCCTATTCTATGGGGCAATTCTCCTCCGTTGCCTCCCCTCCCCCTGTTAGCGATAATCCTGTGCTATTTCATGCTTGGCCAGACAATTAAGCCCTCTTGCTGCTTGGCTCTGTCTTTGTTATGTATAATTGTTCCAAATAATTAGCCACTATTGCATGCTATTCTGAAACTACTTTGTATTCCAATTATACTTAGAGGGTGAGCATCAGCTCGGGGAGAATCCAAGCAACAGACAGCCTGGAAAGAAAGGGCTTCGAGCCGGGGGAAGATGGATACTCGCTTAAACCAACACAGCGGAAAACCTAACAATAAGTTACCAGGGAGGAGTAAATGTTGCTTGGAGAGGGTCTGTAGCTGGTGGGGTCTGGGCAGGAAAGCTGAGGGTGGGCTGCAGGGTCTTGGCATGGCTGTCACCTGGCTGCCACCTCGTGTGTGCTGGCTACGATGCAGGAGGCAAAACCATACTCCACTTCCATCACTTCCATGGTGACTTGAAGGAAGCTCCTTGGCCAAGTGGCCGGTTTTGCCGTCTCCATACAATGTAGGGAATGTGTGGCTGTGCTGGGATGCGTTTGGGATCTGGCAGGAAAATGTTCCCTAATGGTGTCTTTGGGATGGCAAAACTTATGATTTCTTGAGAGTAAAGACTCCAAATGATGAGATTGGTTCAGCAACCTGCTGTTTTCCCACCAGTAAACACATCTCTGTTGTGGACAAGTGCTGGATGGGATGCTCAGGAGTTACAACTCCATGTGAAGTATCTTTTTTGAAACTGAAAGTAATGTGGTGCAGCAGAGTCCCCTTAGCATTACTCAGTCTCTTGTCTTTCAAGCAGGAAACATCTGAAAAAGACAAAACCAAGACCTGGGTTGGCCTGACCTGCACTGATGAATTAATTCCTCTGCTGAAACCCATGGCCTGCTCTGAGCAAAGAGTCAGGATGGCCAGTGACAGTGCGCTTGGACAATTTTGTGCTTTTTAAGATCCATTTTCTCCAGCCAGGTTAGGCAGCTTGAAGCCTCCTGAAAATGGTTCTACAGGCTGGGTTTGTTTTCCAACACCCGGTTAGCAGGAGGAGTTTTAAAACTGAGTAGAGATGTTTGTGGTGCAGATGGAAAGCACCCAAAATGTTTGAGGCAGTTGGGCCCATCCTCTGCAGACATCACACACTGCTTCTTTTGACTCAGCAGAGCTGATGCAAATAGAAAATGAACTCTTCCCAGGCGTGTATGTAACTGGTTCAGGTGCATCCTTCCTCCATGCAGCACCCCGATGTGCCACGAGCCAGGGCTGCTTGTTGGCGTTGGGATGGCACAGTTGATTCAATACATGCATAAAACCAACTGTTGCAGTGTAACCACTTCAGCAGTCTCAGTACAAAGACCGTGAAATGAGTGGACCTTGGATGCTCTCCCAAGACCTTGTAGGTGTTACGCTGCCAATGCTCAGGCTCTGCCGCTTTGCTGCCTAACCGCAGCCTTGCTTCTCGGGTGCTGTAAGAGTCCCCAGCTCTGCTATTCACATACACCACATAGCACATTTCAAACACAAAGTCAGGCTGCCGACCAGGCTCCTTCATCACTGCCCCTCACCTTCGATCAAGGGCCCAGATTCTTGCTATGCTTCCACTTGTTTCCCTATTTTCCCTTTAGGGAGAAGAGCTGCAGGGGCAGAGGCAGCGCCATCCAGCCCTGTATCCTGTCCCCAGCGATGGCCTGCAGCGGGTGCTTGGGAAAAGGGTAAAAGAGGCTATAGCCAGAGAAATCCTTCCTCTCTGAAATCTTCCCAGAGTCAGTAAATGGTGTTTTAGGGATTTCCCAGCCTGGAGGTTGCATCCAGCCCACGCTGTTTAATAACGACCCTCCCTGAACGATCCTCACCCCGTTCTCATCCTGACCGTACCCCAGACCTCCACGATGTCCTGTCCTCCCCCACGCAGCCGTGAACAGGACAGACCCCCAAGGCCGGGATGCTGCCGGTACATGCTGGGCCCCCCCTGGTCCCTGGGCGGGTGGCGGGGGCCGGGAGCAGCTTCCCAGGGCTTTCCACTGGAGGTCAGTGTTGGCCCGAGCACGGCAGCTGGTACCCCCGGGCCACCTCCCCCCCGTCACCCGTGGGGTAAAGCGGCAGAGGGCAGGGCAGTGTTGCTCTGGCCCTGTTCAAACACAGCGCCTGCATCACCCGCTCCTGCCCGAATATGAAGAACCCAAATATAAAGGACCCAAATATAAGGTAGCAGAGGTGGTGACAGACCCCTGATACCCCAAGATGTAGCTCAGTGCTCGGGCAGTGCTGACTCCCGGATGCTAATTCGTTAAAAACTCATTATCCGCTGGCAAAGCCTATCTCAGCCAGTCCCACTGCACCCACTGCCCATCTCCCCATCACCAGTTGACTTTACCGACCTCAAAGAGACACCACTGACTGTCTTCAAGCCATGTATTTGCAAAGGGCAAAGCATTGCATAGAATAAAAGCTAGTTATGGTATAAAATTTCCAACACTGGAACTGCCAGTGGACAGCTGGCAGCATCCAGACAAAATCTAACACTACCAGAGGGACCGACAAGTTCTTCAGGAAATGTGCTTCGACTAAAATTTCAGCTAATGCTGTGTTTGTTTGCAACCGGATGGAAAACACTATTTATAGCTTGGGAATATCAGCTGGAAAGAGCATTTCTTATGGCTTGTTTTAACCTGTGCGGAAGTTGTAGGAAGGTGGTACAAGCATGAAACACGCAGAACGCTGTTGTACACAGACAGACATAGCAGCTTGGTTGGTCCTCCCTGGGCAGCCAGTATTTCCCAGAGAAAAAGAAGCATCTTTTTCAAAGCAGCAGCTCATTTTGGTTATTTGTTTCTGAATGTGCAGCCCGAGAGATCTGAATTCAGCCTGATTTGCAAAGGGCCGTTCCCTGAGAAGTCAGACAGTCTTGGCGATAGTCCAGTTCGCCACCCAAATCTCTTTAGTGCTCGGGATCAACTCCAACCTCCCCTCTGCATCTCATGGGCTCGAGACGGGGCTCTCCCCACCACGGGATGTCCAGAGGATCTCCTGCCATCACCCTGAAGGATGATGTTCATTCCACAACCTCAGAGAGCAAAGAAAGTTTTGCCTCTGGCTTTTGTGTGAGCAAGATCGAGATAGTTATGACTGTCATTACTTAATATTCCCTAAACTCCCTAAATAAAGAGGGGAGGATTTCAAAGGAGACTTGGTTTCACAACTGAAATCTGGGTGATAATTACTCCTGTTTCATTCAAATCCCTCTTATTCACTAAACTGGGACATTGAAAAGACACTAAAACAGATGAAGGGCTCAGATATAAACTTTACAAAGCTTAAAACTACTCTGTCCCAGCAAGGCTCATGCTTTACATGACACTTTAATCCTACTCATTTGCTAGATTCACCCTAGCTGTAAACAAGGCTTTGAAATGAAAGCTTAAAAGCCTGGTTGGGATACATTAAGTTAACCAAGAAGACACTCTTAAGGCATTAGTTTAATGACAATCACAATACAAGTTGCCAGAGGTTTGTGCATGTGAGGATTAATATCTATAGGAAAAAAACAAGAAAAGGAGTCTCTTCCCCATGCTTTCCAGCTTCCTTGGCAGCATAAGGCCCGCGGTGAGGGTGGTTTATTGCCGCTTGCAGGGAGCTCTGGGCTGGGGCTGTCTGGCAGATGGGGAGATACGGGGCCCTGGAAAGATGTGCAACCCAACGCTGTACACCAGGATTTGTCCCAAAACACCAGGATAGGGTCGTTCACTCCCTCCGAGCCAGGATTTCGGGGATCCAGTCCACTGCAGTGACTCTTGCTTCACACCAGAGCCCCCTCGGCTGAAGAAACCCCTCTTGCACAGGCACAGGGGTGGGATGGGTCTCCTGCAGCCCCTCCCACCCGAGATCTAAGCTCCAGAGAGCCCCGTGGCAGGAGGGTGCAGATGGCTGGGGGACAGGAGCAAGTCACAGCCCAGTCCTTCAGGCACCCTGAGCCACCCTGGCTCCACCAGGACTTGAGTTAACACCCAGAGATGCCAGGAACTTGGAAAGCCCTTTCCGACACCAGCTCCCCACTCCTGCAGGGCTCCAGGGTGACTGGGAGGAGCAGGCTCAGCCCGGTCTGAGACGTCCCGGCTCGGCCACCTCTTCCTGGTGCATCCCACACAGGCGGAACCACAGCATCTCCTGCCCACCCCCTCCACCCAACATTGTTTTCCTTTCGAGCCGGTACTTGGTTCTCCCCTACCTCAGCAACCTTTCTGCTCGCAGTGCAAACCCAGCAGAGTCCCAGCCCGGCGCCTGGCGTTGCTGGAGGGAAGCCGGCAGACCCAGCGCTTCAGGCACGTGTCTGGCTCTGACCCCCTGGATACTTAGGCAAGACTTCAAAAGTGCTTTTGTTTGTAAAACATTGCAGGATCAGGCCCTGGGAACGAATGTGAGCTATGACAAGTGTCCTTTCTACTGACTGTCCTTGCAAGCAATTATTTCAGCATCCCGCAGCCCATCTATACAGACAATACGTTACAGACAGGAACAGCACTTTGCAAACTTTCATTAGGTAGAAGATCTCTGTCTATAGATACCTTCTGTAGAGAGCCAAAGTATTTTAAGGGATAAGTTTTTTCACAACGCCCTTTCCAAGGGCTATCACTAAGGGAAAAGCACAGAAGCTGCTGCTGGGACCAGTGTGAAAGCTGAAAAGGTGAAGCTGGAGGGACTAGAGAGGAGACCTAGAGCCCAGCAGCTCAACCGAAGGCAGCAGACCAGAGCCAGGCCAGTTTTTAGAGACAGATGAAGCCCCAATTTTAAGGAGGCCAAGAGGAAAAAACCATTTTCTTCCCTCCCCTCTCATACTAACCCCACTCTCAGTTTCCACGGAGCACATGGGATAAGAGAATGAAAAGCCACAAGCTCCCAAGCTGTGGGCAAACGCTGCCTCCTTGGGTCTGGCCTGTACACCCAGCTTTCGGTCATGACCAGCAGCCGGGGAACGAGATGCTCAGTTTTGCACCAAATCTCAACTGACATCCAACTCCTCCTTAAGCAGGAGGAACGTGCAGTAGGGACTACGAGAAACAGCTCTGCTTCAGAGGACACCCTTGAAAAACAGGAGAGAAATCCTAGCTTGTCACTTTTACCCGGAGGACGTTTAAATTCAAAAAAGCTAAATCCAGGGACAGGGAATTCTGCCTTCAAACCTGGCGAGACGGTCTGGCTGGCAGTCCTGTGAATACAGAGCAGCAGCCCGGCCAGTGAACAGGTTGGGATTTTAATTGATTTTGTTGCTAGGAAAGAAAGCTGCAATCTCCTAATTTGATCTGCTAAATCAGAATTTCACCTGCAAGGGATTCCTCGGAGGGAAGACGCATTCCCTGCTATGCAAATGGAAACCATCGAGTCCAGTAAGAGCCGTAAACCTTGCTGGTGTCGGAGAACTTACTGCAGCCTTCGCATGGCTCGGCAGTGGTTAGTTATCATTCGCTTTTTAAAAAATCATAATAAAACAGACAGCTTTAGAAAGTGTCACTAAAAATGTAAGACATGGCAGTGTCACAACAGCAGCACAAGTCTGTCTCCCACCGGTTACAAGACTGATAATTTCCTCTTGCCAAGGTCTGGCCGGAGCCAGAGGAACGGCAGCACTGGACACGTTGGAAGAAAAAAGCTTTATTTTAAAAAAGTCCTTTCTAACAATAGAGGTTATTTTTAAAAATAGTAAAAAGAAGTAGTCAGGGTGTTGGGGTTTTTTTCCTACAGAGGAAGGAAATGATAAAAGTCTTAAATATTCATTTAAAATCCAGTGAATTAGTTTAGTGGGTTTTTTTTTTTTGGCAACTCTCATTCCAGTCACAGAGGAGGCACCCAGGAAGAGAGGAGAAAGCCCATTTGCAGGACAGTTCCTGCTCTCCAGGTTCCTGCATGTTACACCACGCACCCACCTCCGGGGTGTGCTCCTCCTTGCCCCGGGGGTGCCCCGGGGTGCTCAGCGTGCTCTGCCGCAGACGGCATCCCCGGGGTCGGGCTGTGCAGAAGGGACACCCCCAGGCATGGGGAGCCCCACCTGACAGATGCAGCCAGAGAGCACATTTTCCAGGAGGAGATGGGGCAGAAAAACAGATCACCTTGCCTCCAGTTAAAAATAAGCTGAGAAAGAGAGGAGTTAGGTCCCCCCGCAGGTGTGTGTCCGCACACGGCCAGAGGCCGGGGACCCCTGACCCCACCCCAGCCGATCCCCACAGCGGGGAGGAGTCGCGTGTCCAGAGATGCTCGTGGGAGCCTGGGGATGTCCAGCCAAGCCCCCCCGACCCCATCACATGTACCGCTCCAGGCCGGCGGGGAAATTGGGCTGCCTCATGTAAGCGTTGCTGGAGCCGAACTGGCCGAGGGGTGACGCGGAGAGCCCCAGGAGCTGCTCGCCGTGCTCTGCGCAGGCGGGGGGCCGCATGGCCGGCAGGGCCAGTCTGTTGGGAGCCCCGTAGAGCTGCGGGCTGCCGGGTGAGTAGCTGCCCTGCGTCACGGGCAGGTGGGGAGGCGAGGCGGCGTAGGGGTAAGCCAGGGTGTTGGGGCCAGCCCGGCCCAACAAGCCGGGGCTGACGGGCTGCGCCTGGAAGCAGGGAGGCTCAGAGCTGCCGGCAGAGCAGGCGGGAGCCAGCTCGGCCCCGGGCAAGCTCAGCGATGGGTGGCCCAGCTCGGCGGGCGGCGAGGGCTGCAGGGCCTGCTGCCCGCTGATGAGGCTATCGATGCTGAACATCCTGGGATGCTGTGCCGGCGGTGCTGCCCCGGCTGCGTAGGGGTGGAAAACGGTGCTGGAGAGCTGGGGGCCATAGCCGGGTGAGCAGAGGGTGTTGGGGTAGGGTGCTGTTGGTGCCGTGGGGCGGCCGGCGGGCGGGGGCGTGAAGGCGCTGGAGTTTTGCATGTAGCCAGGGTAGGTGGTGATGTCGGTGCGCTTGAAGCGCTTCCTCCGGCGCAGGAAGCTCCCATTGTCAAACATGTCCTCGGCGGCTGGGTCCAGCGTCCAGTAGTTGCCCTTGCCGGGATGGCCAGGTTCCCGGGGGATCTTGACAAAGCAATCGTTGAGGGTGAGGTTGTGGCGGATGCTATTCTGCCACTTCTTGGGGTTCTCCCGGTAGAAGGGGAAGCGCTCGGTGATGAACTTGTAGATGCCCCCCAAGGTGAGCTTCCTCTCGGCGGCGTTGGCGATGGCCATGGCGATGAGGGCAATGTAGGAGTAGGGGGGTTTGCCCCGCTGCACCGGCCGCTTCCTCCGGCGGCCCCCGGCGGGGGGCGGCGGCTCCTCGGGGGGTGGCGGCGGCGGGCTGCCCCCACCGCCCCGCGGCTCCGGCTTCACCGGCGGCGCCTGGCCGGCGGGGGGAGACCCCCGGGGCGGCCCGGGGGAGCCGGGGCTGGCCGCGGCGGCGGGGCTGGGCGCCGGCAGCGTGCACATGCCTCGCAGGCAGGGGAAGCCGGCCGCGTTCATATACGGCCCTCGCCTTCCTCCTCCTCGGAGGATGGGGGGGGCGGCGGCGGGAGAAAGAGCCCCCCCGAGGGGAGGGGAAAGGGGGAGAGGGAGGGGAAGGGGAGGGGGGGCAGGCGCCGCGGCAGCTCCCGGCGATGGGGAGGTCGGTCCCGAGCCGCTTTGCAATATATAGGGCGGCCGCCCCCCCGGAGGGGCGTGCGGTGCCCGGCCCGCCCCGGCCCCTCTCCCCCGGTGGGAGGAGGAGGCCCCTGGGGAGGGGTCCTGACTCCCACGGCTAAATTCCCCAGCCTCTCCCCGGGGTTTCATTTCACAGCCATGCCCCCGAGGGGTCCCTCCCCCGGGGGTCCCGGGTGCCAGCGCGGCGGCCGGCTCCGCTCCCCGGCGAGTCGGGCCATTCTCCGTGCCGCTTTGCTTTCTTTTTAACTGATGTTTCCTCTCTTGAGGAAAACTAAACAAAACGAGTCCCGACGACCAGACCAGGGCGAGTTTGGTGCCGCAGCCAGCCCCCAGCAGCAGAGCAGGTACCCTCCCGCCGGGACCCCCGCACCACTTGGATTTCGTTGTGTTCTTTCCCTGGGAAAAGCGCTCAGAGGCGGCCCCGGGACGCAGCGGCGGGAAGAGCTGGGGGTTTCTCCCCGAAACCAAGCCCCTCGGTTTAGTTACTTTGCAGCCTGGTGAGACCTCCTGGGTAAGGAAATCCTGGGAAATGTTTTTTTCTTTTGCCCTGGGAGAAAGGAAAGTTGTCCGCAGAGCTCGGGGCTGCCCGCAGGTACCTTCCGCGGGGCAGGCAAGGGGTGCGGGACAGGGATGGCATTTTGGGGGCGGACGGCGGAAGCGGGGGTCTTTCTATCACTGCAGAGGGGCTGAGCCCACGGCTGAAGCTGAAGGAAGACATTGGACTCAGAAAACCCTGCTCGTTTTAGGGAAAACCTCTTCAGATCTCATCCTGCACTCCAGAGCCAGCTGGGCAGAACAACAGCCCCCCATCCATAGCATATGCTGGGGGGCTGCTGGCTGCTTTATTGGCACTAAAAAAGCCATGGGCTTTCACACTATCCTCACCCATTGCTGCTGAGCATCACCTCTAAGCCAGATGCCCAGCCGTGGAGAGCCCGGCCCGGAGCAGGTAAGGGAGCCGCTGCATCAGAGTGGGCTGGACAAGCTGGGGGAACTCTTATAGCCAGATCACAGCTTTATATGTAGCTAGATGTCCATGTCCTGAGAAGACAGGTAGAAATATCTATGCCATTAACGCAGTGACAGATCCCTCCACATATCCCGCAGCAGAGTAAAAATCACAGTCTTCAACTTTGTAACTTGGTTGAAAGTATTTCCATAGCAGAGCAGGACGGAAACCTTTTTCCACAGAGGTAACAAGGTGATCTTGACCAGGTCATATCATCCTCCTCCTTTCCTTTTTTAAACTTAAAAGCCACTCAACCTCTTGGAAAGGATTCTTCAGCCCTTTCCTTTAAGCATTTCCGTGTGGTTTATATTCTACAGTCCAAGTAAAAATTCACCAACCAGGTTATTTCCCACCATCGCTCATTCCCCTGTTTGTGTCTGTATGTGGTTTTATTCTCACTTTATTTTTCCTGCAGACATTTGTGGCTCTTCTTCTGCTCCCTTCAGGGCTCAGGCAGGGAAACGTGGGTCTAACAGAGCTCTGTCAGGACAAGTCCTGATCTGCCACAGACAAACTGATGTTAGGGTAAACTGCCTCAGTTTCCTTTCTGCCAAATCGGCGTAACAAGAGGAGTGTAGGTGCTGGCTAGAGGACAGAGAGCAGGTGAGAAAGTGTGAAATGCAGCCTTAGAGAAAAGTGCCTTTCTCCATAGAAGTCACAGATCTTCAGAGAGGACAGCAAATCAAGGGCACGGCAGGGACCATTCATTCACCTTGGGAGAGCTGAGGGAAAAAGGATGGAAGATTCATATTTCTCCCGGAGTGTGCATTTAAATCGAGCAAGTATCTGAATGCGGCCAGTTAATTTCAGTTGGAGGATCTGACTTTCCCAGTTGCTGGAGAGGGCGGCAGGACAGACGCCCAAGAAGGGAGTCACTAAAGATCACTCCAGGGTGCACAAAGAAAAATACCCCCCTGGGGGAGATGGAAACCTTCAGCTCTGCAGACATTAGCCGGTGAGATTTTCATGTTGATGCAAGGATTTTAATATATTCTGATCTAGCAAGAATGGGTTTAGGAGGGAAAAAGGTTATGGGGTGTGAAGGAGGAACAGCTTTTCTCATTCAATCATATAAAACAGCCCTTGCTTATCACTCACTTTCTCCTTTTTTTATTGGTCTAAACATCAGAAAAGAAGTTGGAAATGAAAACCCAAGAGTACAGCTGCGTCTGGAGCTTCCTGCACCTGAGATGACAGTGAGCAAAAGAAGAGATCTGGACAACAGGGTATGAAGACCCAACTGCATGAAGTGTTTATAGTCCAAGGCCCTGATCTCACATCATTTTACACGCGGTGGGAGAAGCCCTGTCTCGGGCTGCGGGCTGGCTGAGACTCCAGCTGGTGAGTAGTTACTTTAAAGCTGATGGGACCATTCAAATTGCTCTCTACTTCACCGAGTTAGGACCCAGATGTCAAACTAGTTTTCACAGACAGATAAAACAGCAGGACGGAGGCAGGGAGGAGTACACAGGCAGGAAACAAACTCTGTCTTACCATTGAATAAGGAAAGCCAAAACAGACAGACTCCGATTCCCACATACGCTTTATCACTCAGGGTACTCTTCCTGCCCAGATCTTTTATAAAAAAGTGGAAGATGGTAATAAAGACGGCTACCAAACAAATGCAATCTGGGTCTCTCTTTAAAATGGGGTGATAAGGAAGGAATAAATCACATTTACTAAGTATGCGTAAGTTTTGCCAGCATCTGCTGCCTTCTGCATCAGTTCATCCTAACTGAGTACACAGAGCAATTTCAACTGCTCTGTTACCTCCAGCCCCCAAACCGTTTTGCGCTAGAGCTGCAGCTTCCTTTAGAAATGTCGCACGCACAAATCGCTTTACAGCATGGGTGAACTCGCTTCACTGCAGAGGAACAGGGATGCTGTTGAGTCTCAGAGAGCTGCTGTTTCAAGCACCCTGTGCACCCAGGCAGGTATTGCATCAGTGGTACCCAGGCCACATCTCCAAGCTGCTTTTTGCAACCACATGGGTTAGAAAAACATGCATTTGCTTACCCCAAAACAAAGCAATCTTCTGCTAAACCGCATGCAGTATGGGGGTAATTGGTGGAATGTTCACGTTCTTTAATGTGGCCATGCTGAGAAACCAGTGGTTTTGCCCTATCTTAAGTGAAACAACAGATATCTGCACTGGGGAGAGCTGTGTTTGGAGCATCCCTGTTTGCAGAGCCCTCCCCTTAGTCATGAAGCAGCCACCCCTGGGATGTGCAAGGAAGAAGAGGGGGTGGGAGCCTTGGGAGCAAGGACCTCTCTGGTTCCTCTCCCAAGGACTGCCGCAGTGAGCAGTCCAAAGCATCCTCCAGCCTCAAAGCCCACAATGGCCTCTGAGGAATGCTTCAATGATACATGACCTGCTGATGGTGCTCTTAGCATGGCCCTGAAATACCCCATCACTTACTAACAACCAAACATTCCGGGACTTCCTTGGCTGAAAGCTGCATGAGTACCACTGCCTTGAAATAACAGCAGTCGGGCCCATTCCCACCCTCAGTGCATCCTATCTGAATCCATCCATGCTCCAAACTCCCAGATGGAGACCCTCAGAAGAAGCTTGAGAGACCCTCCCACCACAGCTACTCTGTGTGATGGGAAGGCTTCACCACCAGAAGGTGAATCACGTCTCTCACACAACAGCTCGGTACGTTAGGATGAGGCGACTACAGCTAGGGAGAGTGGGGGGAAAATCCTTTCCCCCTGGGAGATTTCCCTCATGGGATGCCACCTCTCAGAGGAGGAACATGTGATGGAGAACAGCAACGAGAGCAAAACAGGACACCCGGCGGGTTGACTCTGTGGCTTGTAACCACAACCAGGACACATGCAGGAGTCGGGGCACCACGCTGCTCGGCTACAGGATCAGCAGCCATGCAGAAACCAGCCCAGGACATCGGGCAATGACAGCCTGGGGTCAAAGGAGCCACAATTAAACACCCTTCCTGAGCTATTCCATTTCTTCAAGATGCAGGAAGCGGATAACTAAAGCAAATAAATTCTTCATGAGAATTAACTCTTTTGAGTCACTAATGTATTTGTAGGAAATCATGCAGCAAGGTCCAGGCAAAATCATTTCTTCACAAAAAGTATAGGTAAAGCATTTACCCAACTGGGGAACATTAGGGAAAAATTCTTAAAGAAAGAAATTTGCAAACTATTTTTCACCTTTGTAGGGAAGGTTTTTTTTCCACTACAACCAGTCAAGATTTTCTCCCCCAAATTCATTTTAATATAAAAATTGTGAAGTTTTCTTTTATTCCTATGGAAATAAAGGGGATGGGAGGAAAAACATTCTTTTTTGTTGTCTGATTACCAAAAATAATATTCTTAACAGAAGCATCTATTTGTTTAAACTTGAAAGAAAACAAAAAAGATTCTAAGGGACTTGAACTATTGAAAACCATGATTCAGGGGCAAAATTTGGTTTGGAGTTTTGGAGACTTGGCTTCTATAAACTTTGGTGCTTTTTTTGTTCAAGACAAACCTCAATATTTGGGGTGAATAAATATTTAATTTTCCCTTTTCCTGGAACAAAAAAAAAAAAAATCCTGCTCCAGGTCCATACCTCATGGCCAAAACCCAAGCCTAAGAAAAGGTCATGCACAAGGGCCAGGCTGAGCTGGTCCCTCTCCCTGGTGGCTCAGCTGTCCTGCCCGGTGGCTTCAGCACACTTGAGAAGAGCAAAGCGTGGGTCATGCATGGGGTTAGTAAGGAACATTTAAATATTTGTTTTTATAAAGCAATATTAAATACTCCAGAAACCCAAAGGGGCTGTTACGATCATTGTAATACAAGCACAGCACAGGTCCAAAAAACATCTCTTGGTGAGCATGCCCTACCGACATGCTGCTCTGAGCAGGGCACAGCTTTGTCTGTCCTCTGACCATCCTTTTACCTTGAAAGGATTCAGGCTATGCAGCAACCAGAAGAAGCGATCATGCAAAATTACTGAGGACAACCCCTGCAAGAGCAAACCTTCACAAGAAACCTCAGTCTCTTGCTTTCCAACTACCTCAAATTCTCCTTAAAAATTGTCCCTTCCCAATAAAATGCTGATGCACACTGGCCAGGTTTCCATGTTTAGTTCAGAGGATGCGAGGTAGGTGGTTAAAGCTCAGTGCCCTGCAGGGTCATTCTACAAGGCTCGTTCATGGCCCCTCCTTAGAAATTTTGATGCTTTCACTGTATAAATAGGCAGCCAGGTCCATGGGAGAAGCCTCTGCAAATCCATTTGCGGATCACAAGAACGGGACAGGAACAGGCAGGAAAACAGCCTGGACACAAGCACTGAAGCAGGAGTGTTTTGTGCGCTGCCCACGCTATTTCCCTCTCCCTGACCCCACACATTAGCCCGAGCCCTCCCCACGCCGGGAAGCCCTGCCTCTGCCCCAGTGCTTGCTAGCTGCCGTGTGAGAGGCATTTCTGCTGCCCAGACCTGTCTGCACCACAGCTCCAGCTAGCCCCCAAACCTGCCAAGGCTTGCGTTTTTCAATGAAATCAAGGAACTGATGCCCAAGTGCCCCAGATGCTGCACACCAGGGCTCCCTGGCAGGGACTTCGCTGCAAAATTTTCCCTTTTCTTTGACCATTTGTTACTCTCTTACAACTACCAGACCAATTAGCTGCAAGCCCAGGCAGACGGTTAAAATCCCACCTTGTTAGCTCACTACCCGCTGTCTTTTTTTTCTGTTTAATGCTCCTGCCAGCAGTGATTTCATTCACTCGAACCATAATAGCCTTTTCCCTCCCCTTAGGCCAGGAGCACACCTCTGTCACGGAAAATTTCCCTCCGTCTTGTACCTTCAGCCCGATCTGCCTGCAGCCGGGCTGGCAGGTTGTTTTTTTCTCACCGCTTAAAATGCTTTTGAAACAAAGGCTCTTTAATCCCCCCAGCCTAGCCAGGGATCTGTCAATCCCCTCCTGGTAGTGCAGGCAGAGCACGAACCTCAGCAGGAGGTACCGGGTGCCCCACAAGCTGGTGGGACCAGGTGGATGGAGGCTGGGTAGGACATCGAGTGTCCTGAGATGGTGGGGAAGGAGCAGGGCTGGGAGTGGGGAGAATGTCCCAGCCAGGGTGCAGAGGTGAAGCCACGAGATGGTGATGGTGATCTGGGGGGGAAGAAGAGCAGAGAACCTCCCACCCAGCCCACATGCTCACTTACTAGCCTAGAGAGGGGTCTCCAAGGCCCACAGCACCGATGGAGCCAGCGGCTGGCAGCCAAGCACAATGCCTCTGCTGGGCATCCTGAAGCCTGGCAATAGAAGAGTCAAGTCCAGGAGCAAGACACCTACCTTTATGTTCCCCAGGCATAGAGGGGGTGGCCTGGCCACTGCCCAGCCCTTCTGCCCAAAATGGGGACATCTCGCCACATGTCTGTGTTGGTGGAGAAGCTGGTTGTCTGGAGGGGGGACAACTTGGCTAAGGTTGTGAAGACCTCATCTGCCTTTGAAACCACTCCACAAATGACCAATAACTAAAATTTCATGCTTCAAAGTGCATGTGGTGCAGGAATAGGATCTCCAGCCATGACAGGCCAATGTTCATCACATCATTTCCTCGTGAGAAGGCAAGAGAGATGATTCAGACTCAAATCAGACTGGACAAGTATGAATCACAGTGTTTGTCTCACATTCCTCCTAGCCAAAACCATCCCTGCCTGGTGCTATTTGGGGCTGGGAGAATCAATCCAGACATTTCTTTATTTTGGGGATCCATAGAGATTCACTTAATTCATTTCCACCTGCTGCTTCTGAAGTGCTGTGGACACCGGCGTCCTTCAGCTGAGATGGGAATCTCCACATCACAGCAGTGTTTGATGCAGGTAGGCAGCTGGCACCAGCATCCAGGTCCTGGGTGGTTTCTCTCAGAGCTGAGTACCTGGGGAGAGCATTTGGGGTTCATCCATCACTGCTTGCTCTGGAGTAGCTGTTCTGGAGGACCACACCACATCACTTCTGTTTCTGCAGTGGTACCCCAGCTGCATCCTGGCTAGTCAAGATGTGGGCTTTGCTGAATTGCTTCTGTTTGGATGAGAAACGGTTGATGCCAGTCAGCAGTATATTTGGGCCAGCTCTATGACCCAGGGAAGCTGGTTCCCACAAAAGCAGCACTTGCACCTCCCCAGCCCCTCCAAGCAGTGCAAGCTATGGGGACCCTGGCCTCTCTGCTGGGGCTCCAAGTCCCTCTCACACCTCTTTCTGTTGGCTTTTTGTCTTTGTGCCTGCAGCTCCCAGGGCTGTCCTGCAACTCACTTCCCCTGCTCACAGTCCTCACCCCAGGCACTGTGACGCAGGTCACGGATTTGCCCATCTTGTGGCAGGAAACCCTGCTGGTCCACACAGGTGTGGACTTGAGAGAGGTCCAAAGCACTCCCACTCCTAGTCCTGCCTCTTGTCTCTTCATGTTGCCAGCTCAAAGCCACATTGTAGCCTGGACCAGAAGGGTCAATACGATACTTGAGAGGAACTGCAGCTTTTGATAACATAGGCTGAAGAGGTCTCAGGGTTCATCTAGAAGGTTGGCAATAAGGCCAACTCCATCTGGTAGTGTCATCTTGAATATAAACAATGAGGGAGATGGACTGGGACATGAAACCTTGCTTGGATCCTGGTTACCCATGGGATAGGTGCAAAACAGGACTTTGATCTCCCTCACCAGCTGAGCATGGAAGAGAGCTCAGCCCATACCACATCTCAGCGTCAAGGAGGGCCCATCAGCATGGGATCAGGGATCACATGATGTCAACCTCAAACACCCCTCTTTAAAAACATCCAATACAATATGTCCTTGGGGAAAGGTCAGAAATTATTTTGCCCATTTCTAAATGGGGATAGCAAGTGCAGCATAAAGGACTGACTCATCTGGAGTAAAGCAACGAGCCAGTGGCATAATCAGGAGTTCAAATACTTTCTGATGGAACCAAGAAACATACTCCTGTTGACTTTGCCAACACATCTAATTAGTGTCTCTGGAAGCTTTTCCCACATACATCGTGTTGTTTGAGTTACACTGCATGTATTGCATGCGGTTAGTTTTTGTTTGCACGAAACACATTTTTACCATGACTCTGTAGGATGGAACTGATGGCTTAACCATACAGGTTAAGTTTCCTCTGAACATTCATAATTTAGCTTTTGAATAGGAATGGTCAAATAATGAACTCTGTGGTGAAGTTTCCTGAATGAAAAAAACATGGTGAAACAGGACAAGATCCTTCTTTTTCCACTGCAGCCAGAACTTCAGTATTCTTCTCACCTTCTTTTCCTCTGCCTGCTCCATCTGATGGGCTTGAGAGGAGAGGGGTCAGCAGCAAAAAGGCTCTCTGTGAAGCATGGCAGTCCAACTGAGACCCAAGATCCTGAGGTGCCAGGGGAAAGGAGGGATTTCTCTCTCAGGGATGACCAAGAGGATGTTTTGTTCTTGCAGAAGAAATGTTGAATGAAATACTTCAGCAGAGCTTCGCGATGGGAGCCAGGCTGGGAGGCAGGTGGGGTCTCTCAGTGCTATGGAAAGAAAACCCCTTCAAAATGGCATGAAATCATCAACTAGAAAACAGCAGTTGAAGGTTTCCAGGAGGTAACAGGGGCAGGCCTGATACAGATATCTGCAAGCACAGGAGAAATCAGGAGACAAAACTAATCATCAATGGCTCCCTTCCCCTTTCTCCGTCAGTTTGCTGTACTACATACTCTTCTTTGGAGGACACTTAGATGATTCCATTTTCTTTCCACTAAACTTGGGGTGCACAAATTTTGCACAAATTTTCCTGCCTTGTGTTTCTCTCAGTAGGCATGGCATATCTTCAAAGACCTAAAAGATCAAAAATGGGCAGCTTGTCCCCCACCACACAGGGAGGGAAACTGGGGCAGGGGCAGACACACAGGAAACCTGGAGCAAACCTGGGAGTGGGTCAAAAAGAAAAAAAGTCAGGATTTGGTCATTATTTTTCCAGCATAAAGAATCTGGGAGAGGTTTGTAAGAGCAATGTAGGAACCCAGCTCCCATCCAAACCAATGAGAACTGGGCACTTGCCTCCTGCCATAAAGTTTTTAAAGAAAAAAAAAAAAAGCAACAGCAACAAAAAGCAATCTTAACAGGCACAAACGTGTTCAGGCAGAGTGGAAGCCAAAAGAACCGTCTCGAGCCCCGGATGAATAGCACATCGACACCGAGATATTTGAGATACGTACTTAACCGCAGGGCTGAAGGGGTTAAGAGGAGCCCCAGCGAGCAGCCAGCAGCATGCCGGCACCCACCAGAGTTCAGCAGCTTCCACACAGAATTAGCTGGTTGCAAACAGGTCCTAATGGCTTTAACTTGTAGACCCACAAAATCCAGAGGCTGGCAGCTGTCATGGGCTTGGTCTTCCACTGCTTAGTCTCCCTTTAAGGAAAAGGGGGCCAGACGCAGCCTCCAGCAGTCAACAAAATCCCAGAGATAGACAACAACATCCCAGATAAACGATGAGCAAAGGAGGATGGAAGGTCTTTTCAACAGTCAGGTGTCTGTGCTGTAAGCGTCCTGTGGGACCGAGCTTGGCCTCCTTCCCAGGGCTGCCAACCCTTGTGTTTTCATCACAGGTTTCCCAGAACGGGAAGGATTTATTCCCATTTCATTGTTGTTTTTTTTTTTTCCTTACACCACGGTTGAGGAATCCTGATTGCAAAGGACAACGTGAAAACCGTGATCCTTCATGCACACCCCCAAAGGGCAAAGAAAGATCCAGTGTTGCTGATGGTGGTGAAAGCAGGCAGATGGGAAAAAATGCTCTTTTTCTTTTTAAGCCAGTCTCAAGAATTTGGCTGGCTTAAGCACCAAGCCCGAGGTGCTTCGGGTCCCCCACCATCAGCTGCCAGGAACACATCCCAGTGCTGAGCACACCCCACGGAGGGGATGTTAGCACCAGTTGGGTAACGGTCCTTGGCCTCTGGAGATAGGAAGTCACTTCTCCACCAAAGCCAAGACCAACTGAGAACCTTCCCAGGGAGCAAATCGCAGCACGTGCCCTCCGACAGCAGAAGCCATTGCCAACAGCTCTCACGGGGCCACTAGCCAAGAGCAGGGCTTGGGATAACTGTATCAAAATTCATTAACCTAATTATTGCTTGTGTTCCCACGTGGGTGGAGAGGGACTTCAGCAAGCAGAATAAGCATGCCACAATAGCAGGCAGAACCTCTGCACAGCCAGTGCCAGGACTTGCAAGGAGGCTCTGCCTCTTTCTTCACCATTTCCCCTACATACACTCAAATTACAAACTTGGCAACCCCATGCTCAGCAAGTGCCTCATTCTGCAAACAGAGACTCGATGCCTCAGAGGGGCTCACAGGCCTCGTTCAGGCTGATGCTTATGAAGAAACCCCCCCATTCCTACCCATTCTGGGGAAAAAGAGTGGCAACAGTGGCCCCAGGCTAAGCCCGCCATGGGATGCTCTACGCAGGATCCAGACCAGAGCCCTGCACACCATGCATGCCACGAGGGCAAAAGCAGAACAGCCCCGTGCAACCTGATGTCCCTTGGCTGCCTTCAGAGCATCGCTGCACAAATGTCCCTGCAAAGGAGGAGCTGAGGGAAATTTCCCCCCTCTTGCGTCTGCCTTAGCTGGATGTCCCCACAGCAGATGCTGTGGTCATCACAGCCAGGGTGATTCCCATGAGCTTGATGAGAGCAGACTACGTCCCACCTCTCATCTGACCCAGACCAAATGTCCTCCAGATCCTCCACAGAGCAACTAAAATCCGGAACAGAAAGGCAGGACATGCTGGAAAGGCCCTAGACAAACAGTTTACCCGTATGCAGCAAGGGTGGAACAGGTTAGTTTCATCTTTCTGGTTGGGGTGGGGGAGATTTCAGATGGATTTAACAGCTCTCAGCAGTGCTTTGATCTGTTACTTGGATGGGAGCAGAATCAGACCAGTTCTGAGCACGTCCAACACCCTTCTTCCCAGGGTAAGACCCAACCAGGACACAAAGTCATTCCCCTTATGTATCTGGGGAGCTCCCTCAAAGACCATCTGGGGAGCAGGACAGAAAAGATTCTTGGGATGTAGGAGACCAATGGAGGGTAATTTCTCAGGTGGGACATCTTTGCTCAACTACATAGAAGAAACGCAATACCAGCCTTGATAATGGGTTGATAGCTGCTCACCATTTCTCGGCAGAGTTACTTGGAGACAAAGGGTCAGAAACACAAGAGGAAAAAGATTGGATTTACGCCCGGCGCTCTAATGGTGTGGAGCGATGTGCCAGCTCTCACCATCCCACTGCACTCTCCCTATATTGAAAAAAGAGATGATGTTCATCACCTGCCTCAGAGATGTGTTGCAAGGGTTAACTCATTAACCTGTCCATCCAAAATGGCACATGGAGCATGAAAAGCATTCGTGCCTGATGCCAGCACCGTTTACCAAATCACACCCAAATTCCCGGACCAGGACTCTGGGAAGCAACAGAAAAAACACGGCGAGGTACCACTGCCAGCCAACCCCAACAGCGGCAGACCAGAGACCAGCGGTCACATCACCACTGGCCTGGGCTTCACGTGTCACTGATTGACTCAAGTTTTAATTATGCCCCAATATCTCCACGTCTCCCAAAACACAAAGCTTTGAGCCAGCCAGTTCCTGCCAGCCGAAATTTCATAAAGAGCAGCTAGTGACTAAGACAGCCCAACCTTCAAGTCAGATGCTAACAGCTTTAGACAAGTGTGGGATTTTTACACCCGTATCTGCAGGAAAATCTGATGTTTAGTGCCCTGACTGTGAGCAGGTCACTCTTAAACCCCTGAACATCCCAGGCAAAAAAAAAAAAAAAAAAAGGCAAAAAAAGAAAAAAAAGCGCCGGAGGGGAATTGTACTGGCTCTAATCCCTTCTGCCATTCTGCATATTCATGGAACATTGTCATAACACATCAGCGGGACAAAAGGTCTGTCGGCACCTCCTCCTCATTCCTTTGATAAACCACGAGACAAATGCTGAGTAAACACTTGGAATCCATTCACTGCACTATTCTCATCGGGATGAGAAAGGGCTCCTCTTTCTTGCAGGCCCAGAGCTGCTCAGCCTAATAAAGTACGGCCCACGGCCCGTGAAAAGAGAGGCCTATGGATGATGAAAACATGGATTATCTCATTTCACCCTCCTTGTATCAGACCCTGCTCACATTCTGAGTGCACTTGGTCTGACACGCAATTACACACACAAAAAATAATAATAATAAAATTAAAAAAAAAAAAAAGCCAGGGGAAGGGGGCGTTTAGCGAATGGGGGAACTGTCCGTGCAATTTCACAGATGACCTTTCCCTAGTGGGAAAGTAATTTATTTCTGCCCCAGCCATCGCCAAGAGTTTTCTCATCGATATCAGCATTCCCCTGAATATTGCAGCTGGGTGGGAGAAGAGATAACACTTAAGACAAAGCTTTGCAGGTCACTTTAATGGCCTGATTCAAGCTGACGCTGAGCCCCCAAGAAATCGATGGGATGTTACTGAGCACCCCATAAACAGCTCCCTGGCCACGCCACTGCCTCGGGTCTCTGTTGCCTGCTTGGCCGTGGGTGTAGGCAAAGCCCCATTCTCCTCGCACTCCCACAGTTGTAAATCAAGAGTCCTGAGGTCAGCCAAGTGCCTGGAGAAGGAGGAGCGACTTCTGCACCCGTGGAAGAAGGAGAGACCTCGGTGGTTTGGGATCTCTGGGTGAAAAGCACGATGCGAGCCGAGCAGATAGGGGCATGAGATCTCCCATGCTGGAGGTCAATGAGCTCCAGCATGGAGATAAAACCGGCCAGTCCCTCTGGTCAGGCTTGGAGCCCACCAGAGCACAGAGTAGGCTGGTGGGACTGGGAGAAACACAGCTCCTTCAGTCTTTATTCACACCCCACAGTCAGGCAGAGGGACCAGAGACATATTGTCAGGTGAATGATAACCCCCAAAAATCAGCATAAAGGATCTCCTTACCGTTAGGCGTTCAGTGACTTGACCAAGGTTGTGCAGGACATCGATCACAAAGTCACCCCCAAGCATTTTCCAACACCTACAGCAGCCTCCTTTGTTGCCCAACTTTCTGGAGGCTGAGCTAAAAATGCCTGCAATAAAAACAAAAACACTTTAATAACCCAAAACAGGGCAAGGAACTGGTTCTTTTGAAAACAATCATCTGAAAGAAATATTTTCCATTAAAATATGATTCTTTATTTGGAAGAATATGAGCAGTTTTCAAAGTGAAAATTACTTTCAGAGATAGTACATGGGGAATGAGCACACTTAATGCAATTGTGCCCATAACAGAAAACAAGAAACAGTTACGAATTGCTGACAAATGATTAAGAAACAATAAATACACTGCTGATTAACTAGGGTCTCTTCTCTTTTAAATAAATGGCTCATAAACCTGTCCACTAACTGAGGGATGAGTGTATTGGTTGTAAACAGTGTATTCAATGCTTTTGTCTCTGGAAAATCTTTAAGTTCATCGTTAAGTTTCAAGCAACTGGCAAAAACCATGAGCAGTTGTTCCTCGGCCTGGCGCATTACTTGTGAACGTCGCTATTCAAATATTTGCATTTTACAAGGTGTTTGTTACAAAACCTCCCAGAGGACTCGGCGCAGTCTCACCGCAGCTCCAGTCGCTCGCTGGGCTCGAGTAAAACCCGCGCGAGCCCCCAGCCAGGCAGGCGATGCTGGCTGTTTGTTTTCCCCGAACGGGTGACTCCTCTCCCTAAGCAACCAAGACGCAAAAGCAAGTGTGAAACTTGCAGGGCTTCCAAGCGGCTGTTTGTTTTGCTGCCTGAAAGCAATTTTCGGGCTAAACTGTAGTTGCACGTGTAACGGCCACATTTCCCTGCCCCAGGATGGGTGACAAGCAGGCTGCTGCTTGCCACCTACAAACACCTACACCCGACCCGCACAGCAATACAGCACAGCACTTCATTAAAAAATATTAGACTAATGCGGTGATTTCCTTCCTTAGATGATGCTTTTATTTCCCAGTTGCTGCATTATAAAAAAAACAATTAAAAAATTCAGCAACGCTGTTATGCCCAGATCCTCTGAGATTACTTAGGCACATAACTCCCATTCATATCCAAATGATCTCAACCGTCTTTGGGATATGAGCCTCAGAGAGCTCATCACTCGATATTTCTTGCAGACACAAGTCTCCATGCAGTTTCTCTGCCTGCCCAGCAGCGGCTCCAGCTTGCAGGGCTGTGGTGCTCTGAATTCAACCCATGGGACAAACATTGGTTTTGAGCATGAAAAGATGCAGAGCAATCTCCCTTCTCTCCTGCAGCCACCACCAGCAGCCACTGGTACCAGATGCCCTCAGTTCCCTTCTCCCCCAGCTGAGACCCAGCCTGGGGACAGATCAGTTTTGAAGGGGAGCAGGAACAACCCTCAGCCTGTTCTGGGCAGTTTTCCAGGGACTCTCCTATGCTTTGCACCAGGTCCCATGGCTCCTGCACCATTTCCCAGTGTTGGGATGCAGGCAGCTGCCCTGCAAACAAGTCACCTGGGTTTTAAGGTCAACCCAGGGCTGCTCCGAGGATGCTCAGTGCTTTGCAGGGTAGGAGGCTTCATACATCTCATTCCAGCCCGTTGCTCTCCAGGGCTGACTCTGACACCCTCGAGAGCTGCCGGGCCCTGGGGAAGGGTCAGAAGTAGCCCCTGAAGATTAATGAGGAGTTTTTCCATCGACTCCTGCAGAAGCAGATTTGGTACCTGTTGCATCCTGTCAGCAGCGCTTGGGTTAGAGCATCCAGCCTTAAATTGACAACGTTCCTCTCAAAACCTGATAAGTAATTGGGGGATCTGCTAATAGGGCTTGTCAAAATCAATTGGGGTTAAACACCTTTAGCTACAATAACAGTCATCTGACGCTGGGCTCCAGAAACCGCTGGGCTCAGAGGAACCCCGGGGGGGTTTTCCTGGCTTCCCATTGCTTTGAGACAGATAAAAGAGCAGACGATGCAGAGCTGGGTAATCCATTCAGCCCGTCCCAGCCATGCACTGAAGTGACAGCTCCCAGAGTTTCTGCAGAGCTGGCTTCTCCTGGGAATTGTGTGTGGAGGGGCCAATTTGTTCAACAAAACCTGGGCAACCAGAGTTTTCTTAAATTCAATTGCCTGAAGGAGAAGGCAAATAGCATTTAAGCGGAGGAAAGTGCATTAAAACCACATCTTTGATACAATGGCCGATACACCCCACGCTGCCAACGCCTGAAATGATAATATTTTTTTTCTTAAATAAATAGCTCAGCAGCAGGATCCCAGCCTCCGCCGGCACAGGGAGGCTTCACGCTGCTGCAGCAGCCGCACTTCCAGCCTTCCAGACCAAACTGCTTCAACATTTCCCCTCTTTGCTGGGCTCATTACCAAGGGTGGACCAGCTCAGGAGGGACCAACAGTGGTGCCCACACTGTGCTGAGGATCCACACGTCCAGAGGGCACTTTCAGCTTACATTTCCCGCCAGCTCCCAGGAGGGAGGTGTAGAAACATAGCATGGGCATCCTTCCTTGGTTGGTACGAAGGGCTTTTCCTGCCCTTGGGAACTTACCGCCTTTAAAGACCTGCCAGACCCCGACACAGAGGAAAGCAAAGCAGGGTGGGGTCAGGAAAAGAAACAAATATTCAGGATTTGGGGCACTTGCGTAACCCAATGAGCCTTTTCTATTTCTCCAGCTGTGGAAGGCATCACCTCCTCCTCCCTGGGAGCTTTTCATCTGTGCCTTCCTTCCTCCCTCCTCCATCTGGGCACTGTCTGTGACTGTGTGGGCATCGGAGACCTCAGGGGAGGGTCTTCGTGCATCCCAGGAGAGGCTCCTCGAGGACCCAGACCCCCAGCTAGATAGAAGTGATGCAGGGGAAAGGGACACAGCTCTCGTACTGCATCCCAGGCAGGACGCTCGGTGGCTGGGTGCTGGCTGTCCCTTTGCAGAGCAGCAGCTAACTTCATCCTTAAGCACAACGCATGCTATTTCAATGAAATTGCCTGGCCGGCCCGGCCTATAACGAGGGATTTAAAATTGTCCTGTCTGGTCTCAAAATTTCTGTGAAAGTATGAGATAGTCAAAGAAAAGCAGATCAGGGCATCCCTTGCCATGCCTTCACGAACCACAGAGAAAGGTGCTTTCAGGCTTCCCTTCCTGGACATTTTGGCTTCTCCTGCTTCTGTGAGGATCGTAACAAGGTTGTCTTCTCTGCACCAGTCAGGCATTTCAACTTCTCACCTTGGCTGGGGCCCAAAAATCCAATGCCAGGGTGAAAGCAAGCAATACAGAGAGCGAACAATGACCCCAACATTTCCAAATGGGCAGGTGTGGGGGGAGAGGGAGCGCAGCAACAAAACCTGAGCAGATGAGATAAAGGGGGTGATACCAGGGAATACCAGCAGGGAAAATGGGAAGGAATTAACTAAATAACATCTTTCCATCAACACCATGGAAGGGCTTCCACCTGTGAGGGATGTCACACCATGGACATCTGCATTGTCACCAAGAATCTGCTCCGGGTTTCCCCCAAGTCACCCTCTGCGTCTCTCCTGTGAACCCAGCCCCATCCAGCAGAGACCAAACACCTGCCTGTGGGATCCCCACATGTGAAACCTTCACTACTGAAAAGTGATTATGGTCCCAGTGGAGAAAAAGGAGCTTTTCAGAGGGATCGGCACAAATTCAACACAAAGAGCAGCTGAGGAAAACCTGGGAAAGACCAGCAGCAAAGGTCCTTGCCTGACCCTGGGGAACAGCAATACTCGGTCCTCCCTGGGGATGGGATGCAGCCAGGACCACCCATGTGGTCATACACAGATGGAGGGCTGTTAGTTATCTGCGAGCCCAAAGAAAGAATTAAAAAAAAAAAATCCCAAGGTCTCCTTGCATCCAGAATCATCTCCCTCGGAGCCCAGAGATGCTGCAGGAGGCCTGTACCACCTGCCCAGAGCGTGTACGTGCTGGTGTAAATCAGAGGTTGCAACCACCTGCACAGCAAATGAAATTATTCTGCTGAGGTGACTTAGTTCCCCGGGTGACATCGGAGGGGATCAGGCTTCAGGCAGCACCCCTTGGATGCTCCTGGCTGTGTAGATAGGGGCAGACAGGGCGAGCACCGGCTGCTGGGTGCCCCTTTTTGCCCATCCTCGGGGTGCGGGAGGAGGGCAGCTCCGGGGCTTGGTCTTCTTGTTCTGAGTCCACACAAGGGAAGGGGAAGAACTGCTGGTCCCCAGTCCTCTCCTGAGTCACTGCGGCAGGGGAAGCGCGTCCCCCTGCGCGGGAAGGAAGGGCTCGGTGGGTATTAGGGAAAGGGGACACCAGCCACACCGCTGTTTGGGACAGATGTCAGCTCACGTGTGTCACGTTTTATAAAATAAAAGTGAACGCTTCTCCTGGTGCCAGCAGCAGGACCCCTCTGCAGGGAGACTAACCTGCACCTTCACCTGGGCTCTTCTTTACCAAAACCCCAAAAATATTAAATGTGAAGGGAAATCCAGAGCGAGTTGAGGGACTCTGCACGGCTCCACTCAAAAGAGACTCCAATTTCTAAAGAAAGTCTAAACCAACTGTCATCGGCCGAGGGGCACATTGTCCCTCGGAGCAGTGGCTGGTGCCACATAGGAGGTATTCAGTCTAAATTAACTCTCCCCCTAATACCTGAGCAAACATTTTCAGCTTGAGACTTAATATCCCTGGACATGTCTGCTGTCTCCCAGGTGAATCCCCAGATAAACAAGGTCAGCTCAGCTCTAATGCGGCTGTAAAAAGCTGTCAGTCAGCCCAGGAGGTCTGGTTGCAAGGTCAAACCAGTTCTGAAGGTTGCTGGGGCCAAACCTGGCCTGTCACTCATTTTAAGTGCAGGAAGGTTTGTTTTCTCATTACGATGTCAAGTATCCCAAATTCAGGATTAGCTATTGGCCACCACAACATTGTTCTTTAAAAAAAAAAAAAAAAAAACCACCAACCAAAAAAACCCCCACGTGCACGCACACATCCCCGGCCCCAAATAAACCTGTGTGCTGAGCCTGCCTGCAGCTGGGAGGTGAAAAGAAACCTGCCCTTCAAGAAAAGAGACAGGGGACATTCCCATACATTGTGTGACAGTTTCTGGCACAAAAGAACCCCCAAAAGCACAGAGCAACCTCCTTCAGTTAAAACACGCACTTGAATTATGATATCTCCACCAGAATAATCCACTGCTGAAAAGCCTCTTTGTCCAGCGGATGGGGAGTGAGGCAGGGCACCCTCCATCTCAAGAGAGACATGTGGAAGCTGTCCCAGGCCAGCTGTGAGCAAAACAGCTTTGCATGGGAGGAATCCTTGGTGCCACGTGTGAAATGAATGCATCGTCTTCCCCAAATCCCACCAGCTAGTTAAGCACAGGGAGCAGTTTGCCTCTCTGCATCCTTTCTCCTAGCTACACATCCCTAGTGACCAGATGATGCTCTGGGAAGAAGGATCAAACCAAACAACCCACCAGAGTCCAGTCCAACCTTGGCTTGGTCCTCCCACTGCCCTTGCGATACCAGCAGCACATCACAAGGATAACATTTGCAATCTGGAGGATGAAAGGGAACGAACACAAAGAGCAACTGAGGAAAACCTGGGAAAAAGGTTTTCAGGTCCTCAGGAAAAAGGTCTCCATGGTGCTCCTCTAACCACAACACTGTTTAAGGGGGGAGGTAGTCTGTCTGGGGTGGACACTGTGGGAATAAGTCCACAGGGAGAGATATATTAAAGGGCCTCTTAGGGCAGCTCGCCCCTTTCAGAAATACACCAACCTCCACCATAAAACTCACTTGAGCTTTTGCCTCCCACCGGCTCCCACATTAACTGGCTTCAGCACTTTCACCTTCTGCTGCTAAAAGCAGCATAAGTCGACACGTGGCCAGTTTATCCATTTTTAGGGGAACCGACATCGGTCCTAATCAACCCTCCTCCTCCTCCTCTCCCTTGGTGTTCAGCCAGGTGCTCAGATGTGGTGCTGGTGCAGAGGGCTGGCAGGGCAGGGACCGTCCAGGGCAGCCCAAGGCACGTGCCAGGGACCCTGCCTGCAGCTGGAGAGGAGGGGATTTTTTCAGCCTGTGTCTCGGGAGGGAAGGATAGGGAGCAGGGAGCTGCCCTGGCCCCTCAGAAAGAAAAAGAAAAGACAAATAAGCTCCTCAGAGGAGGAATTATCAGACTGTGCACAAAGAGGCGAACCTGAAGAGACTTGTGCCAGGAATGCCGGCAGCGAGACAGGCTGATGACTGACAGCAGCACCCTCCCTCCGCAGCAGGCGTTGCGGCGAGCTTGTGGCAAAGAACAGGAGAGGCGCGTTCATCTCAGGCCCTGGTGTCTCCACACACCAGTGGAGGCTTGGCGTCCTAGTCCTCAGCTTGTGTTGTCATGCTCCAGCCATCTATGGAGACTAATGGACCAGGTGGACTTTGCTGTGATACCTCAGAGAGATATATCAACCTCCACCCTCCCCACTAAGCAGATTCAGCAGAGGTGCCTCAAACCCCACAGAGAACCCAACCAGTGTCCCCAGAGCAGAATAGAGGGCAGGTAACCATTGCCTCTTTGGGGCACACATCTTTGCTCTCCAAGGTTATCAAAAGACCCTCTTCACCTGCAGTGCATCTCTGGGTTTTGCTAGTAAGCGGCTATTTCAGCACGTACATGACTGAGGAAAGCATCTCAGCCACCGGGATGATTTATGGGGAGAGATCATCTGAATGGCTGAATATTCGTGTATAACTATATAAAGCCTTGGGTCCCAAGGCAAAACCACGTTATGAAATTGCCATCCTTGATGCCTGCAGCTCCATGCTACAGTTTACTGCCGCACCTGTAAAAGGGATTAGTTTTTAACCCGGACCATTAGGTTATCCAGCTAACCGCTCATAAAACAGTTACAAATGCACAGCATAGGGGATGGGAAACTGTGGCATAGCTGGAAGAGCAGTTGGGCCAGGAAAAGCTCATTTTCAGCCAAAGTAAGTGAATCATCTACAACTTAAATGAAACTGAGTTGACATCATCTGCTGCCCATCCTGGAGGAAACTTCCAAAATGATATCTCCTGATGAAAGAAACCTCCAGAAAGCAAACAGACAACAAAGCCCTGTAGAACGCCAAGGGTAACCATCCATCACCTGCAGGGCTACAGCGTTTCCCCTGAAAGCTTCTCCTCCATGCCTTCCATCACAGGGACATCCCACAGCCAGTTAACAATATCCAAAATCATCATTTTTTTGTCCTTTCAATTTTCAAGGCACATTAATAATTTCAAAACAAAGAAACAAGACACTGTCCTTAAACATCCCCAATATATCAAGTTCAGCTTTGTTTCAACATCCCTAGAACTGTGTTTTTTCAACAATTAAACCATTAATCTTTTTCAGATCCACTCAGGACCTTATCTAACATTTATCTTGCTGATCTCAAAGCCAGGGACAAAATAGGCATTTCTTTCTTCTGTTCCTACAAGACAATACTGTCGCAACATTTGCTGCCACTTCCAACCCAGGCTATCAATGCGTTCAGACATTAGGCTTTCCTCACGTTGCAACTCAGCCTATAATATCTGATTCTTAGTTTCATCCTATTATATCGTACTCTCAACATCCAAAACAAAAACCCAAAACAAAAAAACCCCAGCCACCTAACCAAAAATCCACTTCTTGCTGAGGGCTTTAAGAAACTCTCTCTCCCAGACTGCCCCAGCGAGGTCTCTGGAGCTGCTGTCACCAGCTCCTTGCTCTGCTGGAGATCGCTGCATCCACTGAAGAAGGGGAATGATCCACCCAGCCACCCGCTCCGCAGCCTAACTCATCACCACTTGACCATCAGAGCCCTTACTCATTCCTACAGCAGCTTACATGTAGGTGCCGCTCCATCTTCTTCCCTCCTCACCTCTCCACTCTTCATGAGTTTCAGCCAAATCAAGATCCACTCCCCAGCAAAGGCACTGGAGCGAGCCCCGATTCACTGCAGTGGCAGAGAAGCTTTGGCCAAACACCAGTTCTCTTCCCTTTCCCAAAAGATGTCATTCCCAGTTCTGGAGCATAGCATGATGAATGTTTTCACCACTATCAACAAACACAACACTCGACACAACACAAATGCTCTCACAGTTTACAAAGCATGTTCCTCCCCTCTCCTCCTGCCTTGACGGCTTGAATTCAGAGATGGCCAACAACTATTAAACACATCAACTTAAACGTTAGTAGATTGCTTCTAATAGGAAACAAAAATGTTTTGCGCAAAGCTAATTGCCGGGAAATAAGGTCGTTCCAATATTTCAGCGGGGGGTTATAAATGTCTTGGTTCCTGCCTCCTTCCAGCCTTAAGGTTTTACAGATGTTGCTGTCAGAAGGAGAAGAATGATTTCAGATGCTTGTTTCCACTTTACATTAAAAAAAAGCATAAATGCATGCAGCAAATTGCCAGGCAAGTTTTCTTTCTACAAGAAAACCACACAAATCTCAACAAACAAAATACAGAAAATCTGCATTGGGACTCCTAAAATCTTATAATGGTACAAAATACTCAACACACCGACAACTGGCAAACTTTAACAGATAATTCAACTTGGCCAGTTGCATTGACTGCCGAAACGCTTCTTCCTCTGCTTCTTTTTACCCTTCTCTGCCACCAAATATTCACTGGAGGGACCCTCTAGCCCCAACAAGGAGATCAAGAACCAGCCCAGTCCTTCCTGGGCTGGAAGAGGAGGAGGAGAAGGGGCTGAGCAGCCATGGAGGAGAGAGCTGTTCTCTGCAAAATCTAAAGGTTAAGAGGGCGGGGAGAGGGAAAAAAGCCTCTGTTAAGTACAAGAGGATGGTTAGGGAAGAGAATGAGACCTGGTGGCTGCCTCTGAGTTGGCTGGACAAGGGAGTTAACCATTTGCATGGGAAATATCCATCAGCAAAGGGGCTGGCTCAGCTCCTTTCCCCTTGCACAGAATGGCTGATGAGCTCTTGGGAGCCCCCAGACACCCCCAGGATTGGGGTGAAGCTCCCCCCCAGCCCCGTGCTGACACCCCACGGTACACGCTCTACGTGGACGCACAGTCTGCTCTCTTTGGAAATCATTCCTCAAGCAGCAAAATCTTGTTCAGAAAAATGAGAGCAAGGCCTACCAAAATACAGCACTCAGCTGCACAAACAATTCTCTCCCTGGGAAAAGAGAGGAAGCACAGAGAGGACCAAAGGCAGACCATCGCAGACCAGGGGTGAGTCCTTGCAGGAAGGTGCCCATCGAGTTTCTTATCATTGTATTAATTGGGATAATGTAGGCATTAAACAGGATGATTACGCCATGGTTCCTGCTTAGTACCACCACAAGATCTCAGTCACCTCCCCAGCCGAGCTGGTGTCCATGCTGTCAGCAGTGTCTGCACCCAGCGTCCGAACCAGGCACAAGTCAAATGAAGACTTGAGTGGGCTTTGGATGCCCAAGTCCAAAACTGCCACCACAAAAGCCAAGATAGCTCAAATTGTGATGGGGACACGTACACAAAAGCACACCGATTTGCTCAGCTTTAACTCAATAAGCTGATTTAACATTCACTGTCATACAGTGAATCATGTGAACATGGCATCACCGTCATACATTGCAGTGTGTTAACGTGACAATTTTTTTCCACCAAGCATAATCCATTCATTCTCCTTCAACTTCACTTACCTTTAATTCCTTGACGCCATCCGAAGGAGGGAAGGTCTCTGCTCCCCCCATGCCCACTACCCCCAGTGACCTCCTTGGGGCTCAGTGGCATCCCTCCCAAAGGCACCAGGCTTGCTCCAAACACGCCTGATACAAGCCACGGGGCCAGGACCTCTCAGGAGAGGCATTTGGGCTGCTTTATTTTTCCAATCCAGCAGAAGCTGTGCCTCTCCTGCTGAGAAGCCTGGAGCCGGCTCTGAAGACAATGGGTGTGTTCCAGATTTACACTATTTTTCCTTAAACTCAGAGATCGCTACTGGGCTGTCTCTCATTCTACTTTTGGCACCTTCTTGCATTTTAAACTGCAATCATACCACCCCCCCAAAAAAACCCATATCCAGGCAAGGGAGCATCCAGTTCATCTCATTTTACGTTCCCAGTACGACTTCTCCAACCATGGTAGGGTTACACTTTGAATCTGATTTCCACAAGACCTAGGTGGCACCCCTAAAAAATAAGCCAAGCCAGAAATAACCTACTGGGACAGAAGACCTGAAGTCCAACATCTCTCTTATTCAAGTAGAGGGACTCACATCTCTCTCAGAAACCAGACAACCACCACGTATGAAGCAGGTACATGTCCATCTTAAATCTCCCAATACTCACACGTGGCTGGACCCTGGCAAGGAGGGAGCTGTACAGGGCCGTATTCATGCAGCCCGTGTGGCTGTGCTTCTCGTTTCCCACCACGTGGGCTACTCTGCAGGACCCACGAGTGGGGGTTCTATTTAGGCCAGCTGGACCTGGGACCGATACCTGCATTTGCAGAAGATAAAGATGCTGGGATGGCCCATTTCAGGATCAGCCTGTTAAATCGTAGAAACAGGTATGGCATCCCCAGGCATCCCTGCACGGCAGGTCAGCACCTCTCAAGCCATGGGTTCAGGAGATCCACCGGCAAGGACAAGCCCCACCACCTCCAGGAGGGGGATCGCGCCAGCTCCTTGTAGGAGGGGTGGTGTGGGTGCCAGGTGTGCACCCTGGGGTGCCCGTTTCGGGAAGGCTCCTCCGCCCCAGCTATAAATACCAGCCCCGAACGCACGTTCCCCAGCAGCTTGCTGCGTTCTTCCAGCAGATGTGCCAAGACAAGCCGACGTGAGGCTCCGTAATCGGCAGTTTGTTGGTCTCCCGGGACCAGTGAAAGCCCAGATTAGACTTTACAGCTGACTCGAACGCACAAGCAACCAAGCTCTGTTAGGGCCACAAGCAACTGTGGAATGATTTAGGAGATGGGCCCTTGAAGTTGCCAATTATTTATCTAGTTGATGACTCAGACAAGCAGTTTTACTGTCCAAACCTTGGGGGAAAACATGTGGAATTAATCAGGCTGCACTAAAAAAAAAAAAAAATCAAATTAATATAAAATAAATTGAACGACACACACGATACCAAACCTGATTTTTCCTTCCAAATAGGCACCGTATCTAAGTGAGATGCTTTTTGTTGCTTATTTATTATTCTTTTGCTTTTAAAGGGCAACGCATGGCAGCAGAAGTCATTTCTGCAAGCACAACAAAACATAATCTCTTCACAAAGAAAGGCGATGGCTGTTTATTCAGCAGGTCCCTTCTATTCATGACATTGCCATCTGAAAATAAGAATGTCATTGAAAATAATAATAAAACAACACATTTTTGTGATTACCCTAGAAATACACCAATTTCAGTGTTAAACTAACCAATATGAACAAGGTTTTACGCTAATAGGTACCGTGAGTTTGTTGCCTGTTAAGGTAGATTAAAGAGGGAGATGAGATGCTTTGGTAGTTTAATGTTGGCTGGGAGATCTGGGGCCCTCTATCTGTCGTGCCCCAGAAACCTTGGGAAAGTCACTTCAGCTCACCTCATCAGGAGGTGGATGCCTAACTCCCACAGAGATGCACCTTCTGGGATCTTGTGGGACCACCTCACCGCACAGTGATGTCCAGAGCCCTCACCTTCGCCCAGCCAGGATCCATGCAGTGTTAACCTCTAGTTTCAAAGATGCACATATGGATAAAAACTGAAACTTTTCTTAAAAATTACAGATTTTGCTGAAATTTCATTCTTGGGGAGGGAGACTCAAGTACCAACCACATTAAAACAACGTGCTCAGAAACAGGCCTGAAAATTATCGCACCCAGCGTCAGAGAGGACATAGATAAAGTTGAGTCTGCTTAAACCAGGCTCAGCCAAGCCAGCACTCAGCCTCACACCAGCTCTCCTCCGACCCCTCGCCTCCCTCTCCAGCACCGGCGAAGCACATCCCCTCTCCCACCAGGCACCACCCCTCCTTGGGACCCCAGGGCTTGACTCAGAGCCAGAGGCTCCTGCTTGCCTGCCTCTTTCGCTGCCTCCTCCTTGACACACGTTCTCCCAGATAACATCAGGCCAAGGCGATTATGCCCCCCCGCCCCGGGCCCAGTAAACCAGATTTTCTGAATGACCTGCCCAGATCACCTCTCATCAGCCTCACGCACCGGTTGGTGCCAGGGCTCTTTCTCTACGCACGTCGCCAGGTATTGTCCTGGAGCCAGACAGTTCCCTCCTCCTCATGTTCACCAAAAGACTGACCATGTCATTGCTGGAGCCATTCATTTCACGCACGCTCCAGCGATCCGCATCCCCACCCCGGCATCGGGTCACTCTGAAACTTGCCCTTCCACTGTGCCCTTCCTGTTTGCCTTCTCCTCTCCACCACCACCCTTTGATTGACTTGCTTAAAGATGTCCCCATCAAGTAGGCTGTGGTCTGGGGCCAAAAAGGGAAAAGATCACAGGTCAGCAGGGAAAAGTACCTGCTGTGAGAGCTTATTTCATCCCTGGCAGAGGGATCAAGTCTCACCTGAGATATATGTCTTCCCATCAGACCAGCCCGATGCTCTCCAGCCAGGGCTCAGCAATGAACATCCCACTGCTGGTCCATCCCCAACATCTTGCTGGCAGCTCTTGGTGGGTTTGTGTTACTTATGATGGGTATTTCAAGTAGTTTCATGGTTGTGTTTTCTATCAGACAGTAGCAAGAGCCCGATTTCCACCTGCCTCACCCTCATCCAGCCCACAGCCATGCTCTCACCCAGGAGAGAAGGGGTGACCTCAGGGGGTCCTCTTGCCCGCGGGAGCAAGGGGGACCCACAGACACGCCGGGTGCCCATCGTTCCTCCCTGCCCAACCAATAGGTGCCCATTTTAAGAGACCACAATGGCCTCAACAGCAGGTCTGTTCACAGACCTGCAGGCCCTGTCATCTCCCCCACTTTCACTAAAATAAACCTTTCATCGGGAACACACCTTCACCTGAGTCACAAGGCAGAGGAGACCAGGCAAACACTAAAAAACGAGCGAGAGCACACCTTAAAACAGAGCAACCACCTCATGCAGCGTCCCAGAGGTGACTTCTTTTTATTAAAGAAGAGAGACAACCGGCATTCAGGCTGACTTAAAAGATTGAGCAGCACGATGACAGCTCCCATTTCAGGGGAGAAAGGCAGAGGGGATTTGGATTCAAACTAAACCCTTGCGGCAGGTACCCATCAACACGCACCCCAAGGTCACATGTGGGAGGCAGCTCCTTTTAAAATAATAGGACAGCTTGGGGCTTTATTTACCTTCAGAAAGGCTTTTTCACTCTGCTGGCAGTGGCTTTACCCCCAGAGACCTTATGGGATGTCAGTAGTGTCACCCCTAAAGGAGCGGGCTTGGGGGACCACCAGTCTCTAGATGTGCAGGGAGGGGGGAAATCCAGGTGCGCAGAGCCCAGACAGGGGTCCCACGTCCCCATGGATGCCCACCTGACGAACCCATCCCCCAGACAGGCTCTCACCCCTACAACACACACCCCACTGGTGTCCTGTCCCCCATGTACATGTCCTACAGGGGGGTCAGGCTGGCACAACCCCTCCTTTCCACCCCTGTGTACCTGTGGACACCCAATTTTAAGCACACAAACAGTCCATTTCCTCTGCTCACACCATCACAGGTTTAAAAGCACCAAGGATCAAGCCTGGGATTGGCAGTTTGCTGGGGAACGGAGGATCTGTCCCCACAGCCGGGCACAGCAGCAGCTGGTGGGGAGCCAGCAGGTCCACAGCAGCAGCTCCACAGCAGCAGCTCAGCACCGTGGCAAACAGTTCTCTTTTCTGTCACCCCTCTCAGGTGTTAAAAAGAGGTTTTTAAGGCAGAAAAGCCATAAGGGCATCACCTGCACATGAGACAGAGCAGGGCTGGTGCTCTGCGGGCAGGGGACAATATGGGGTCATGGTCTTTCTGTCTCACCTCCATCGCGTGTGCCACAGCCCTGCAGAGGAGAGGGCAGGGGTTTACTCCTGCAGCTCACTTGCCTGTTACTTAGAGCTTGCTCCGACTTAAAACTGAGCTGAAAAAAGACCAAATATCCTGGCTCCTCAGCAGGACACGTGCTGAGCCCTGGCAGGCAGAGCTTGCCACTAGCTTGAGAAACCAGGGCAGCTCCTCCAGCAAGCGAGGTTCACGGACTTGCTGCAGGTGTCTGGCAACTCATTTAACCTTCATCATTTCTCTTTCACCTCTCATCCTTTGCTGATTTTCTCAGTTTAAGTTTACTTAGCAATGCTTCCTTAGGGGTTGCAATACTGGAGTTAGAGGGATTTGAGTAGGAATTTTTTTTTTTTCTTCTCTTTAAATGAAGCTCCAAGAAATGATACAGAAATCTGAGTCTGCTTTAAAAAGGAAAAACAACTTTCCTACTCCTTGTGGTTATGGGACAGAAACAAACAAACCAAAAAAAGGGAAATCAGAAAGCAAAGAAAAAAAATACAAGCTTCAGATGATTTCTAACCAAATTTCATGCACTCTCTCTGAGTGCCTGGCAGGCTTTCCAGTCACGCAGGCTCTGGGGCACCAAAGTCCCCTTGAGTAACATCAAACTCCTCAGCAATTTGGGAGCTTTGGGGCATTTACTGGTGGGGAAAGGGACCAGCAGCGCAGGAAACACCTGTGCCCGATGGAGACCTCTGCCCAAGGGATCCCAAGGTTTTGTCCTCAGGTCCCCGCTCTGCCTCCAGCAATACCCGATGAAATACAAGGAAGCTGCATATGTGCTTGGCACTGCTTAAAAACACCCCCAGCACCTTCCCCTCGCACAGCCCAGCCCAGCCCCTCTCAGAGAGTCCAAAGGAGCCAGCAACTTTGCCCCTGAGAAAACAATGCAGTAATAAGTAAACCCAGAGCTCTCACCTCTGCTTTGATCCCAAAGCAGGGGCTGCAGGACCAGCATTTCCCTCCCTGAGCATGAGAGTATCAGGTCCTGAGCTCCAGTTGGCAATTCTGCACTGACTTCTGGGGACCAGCAGGAGCCCAGTTAGCAAGTGCCTGTCCTCACCCATCTGGGCTGGGTTCCCTGCTGGAACCAATTAGACCAATTAGTAGCACATCAGGGTTACTCTGCATTTGTACCAAGGACTGTCACATGTGGGTATTTGCCAAAGACCTTACCCATTTCTGTGCCCTTCAGCATCTCCTTGGCTGTTTGGGGGGGGCTCTCGTCTCCCCACTTTTATCCTTTTCCCCCAGAACTCATATATTTGTGGGACTGTGCAGTTCAGAGAGGGGACAGCAGAGTAGATAAGGCAGGAGTTAATGAATTGCTTGTGATGGAAGAATAACAACCGAGCTAATTAAGGCTCTTCATATGCCTCCTGTCTACTGTCGTTAGCTGCTGTGGTGACCCTGTGCCTACTCAGACAGCAGAAACCTACCTGCTCTCCCAGAAGGACTCAAAATCTCCCTTCTCCAGAGCAATCCCTATCACAATGTCAGGTAACGGACAAGTCATTTTTTCACTAATTTTAAAAATTAAGATTATCATTTTTTATTATTATTATTAAGGTCATTTTATTATTATTATTAAGGTCATTTTATTATTATTATTAAGGTTAAGAGAACTGACATTCTCTTAACTTTTAAAAACATGTTATCTGAAGCATAAATATCTAGTTTTTTATTCTGCAGTGGAGATGGACATTAACAGGTTGGACGCGACTGCTGAGAGATGTGACATCCTTCAAGGAGGACTGGACTCCCAAACTGGTTTTGGTTCTTAGACTCTGCCCGCAACTATGTTAACCTGTTCCTGAGGCACTTCTCTACCAGCATGAGCAGGTGCCCTAAAAAATTGCACTGATGAATTTCCCTGAAAAAAATACCTCCTTTCAATACTTTGGACAAACTGCAGAACTTGTTTAACATCCTGACCTAAACACCTGCAATAACTTTGGGGGTAAACGACTCTCGACTCCTTGAACTGAGGCAGTGAATTCTTCTAAACCACAGTAAGCCTGTCCTTCCTAGGGGACCTTGTCCTGTTAACTGCACTGAGTTAGGAGCTAGTTTGGTCAAATCTGGGCAGCTGCTCTTTGCAAGCAAAAGCTATTTCTTCTTTTGCCACTCATTTGGGCTGTGCTTCTGCCGAGTTTCAGAGTCCCTTTAAGCATTAATCTCCCCATCTGTAATACAGGTTGCTTAGAAAATGGGAATGTGTCTAAGATAGAGGAATAGGAGATCTACTGCAAAGGGGCTGCAGTCATTAGTGCTCGGTCCCCAACAGTGCTGCTCTTCTGTCTGCTGCCAGTGAAGTGACACAAGACCCAGATGTCACTGGAATAGCAGGAGATGCTGACCCTACCTAGGGGACTGCCGCTGGTGCCAGTCCTGCTCGTGCCCCACGCTCAGAATTACTGGCCATGCCCCAGCACAAGGCTTTGTCAATGTAACCCTGCCGGCACCTCCAGACTCCTCTGCCCTCCACCAGCCAAGATGCCAACCCCATCCTGCCTCTTTCCATTCCCCTACCCTGAGGTCCTTTTGGGAAGCCTGGGGCTGTTACTGCTGAAGGATGCCCAGGTACAAGGATGCACAGCCGTGGCTGAAGGAGTAAACTAGTCCATGCTTTTCCATCAGAGTCCTTCAGAAGGAATAATAGGATGGAAGAGCAATTAGGAGATTTTGCCAAAAAACATCAATCAACAGACAAAACAATTTAGGTTTTTGACTGTGTAGCTACAGTCGTTTCCCTCTAAAATTCCCCTGTGAAAGGGAGTTGGGTGCTTACCACTCACCTTTTCCCAGCAGCTTCACTTTTAGTGCTCCCTCTGCCAGCCCAGGACAGATCTCACCTCTGAGGCACTCTGGGATGGAGAGACACCAGGAATACTTCTCTGCCGTGGTACCAGGTGTGTGACTTCTTCGCTAATGGAAAGCTCTCACCCAAGCCAATCTCGGAAAGTTGCCTACTTGGTTCAGGATGGGAATGACAAACCTATCACGAATGTAGTGGCACAGAACAGCCACAATAATTAAGTTGGCTCCATCTAGTTGTTCTTATTAGGTGCAATTAAATAAACTGACAAAAAAGTATGACGTCCACTGTTGCCAAGTTACCAATACAGCAGATCTCAGTGCAACAAAAAATCCATCCAAAAATATCTGTTTCTTTATGGGGATTTTTTTTTAAAGTTACACCATTAAAAAAAAAAAGGCAGGCTTTTTATTAAAAATCAGGTCTTTCAATATACGGGAAATACTGTACAGCCTATGAATGACACTTTCAAGCTGCATCCTCCTCTCCGCGAGCCTTGCACCCCTCCTTGTGGTAGATTGAAGCAATTGTCGTGTGAGCAAAATCCTCTTTCTGCCGGGCTTTGGCTTCCAAAAACAGCACAGCTAAACGCCCCAGACATGCTTTCAGCGCTGGCACCGAGCATCGTCTTCTCCAGGTTGTGAACGACTCCGAGCTAAAGATATAAACAACTTCTCCCTCTCACTAGAAGTCAACTATAAGCATGTGTTTCAAACATAATTAAACTGGAGGGTGTAGATGTGTGTGACACATTGGAACAGTTACACTACCCAATCTTAATGTTTGTTTAAAGGTTACTTTTGGATGAAAGCTGGTTAGAGAATAAATAACAGATGCTGAAGGCATCCATTATGTATTTTTGCAATTAGCAGAAAATCTTGATACTTTTCTTAAAGAACATACATAATTTTGTGGGATGTTTATTGCTGGAAGCAATCTGCTCTCGCTGGCAAGAACAGCATCCAAGAGCCCCGGGAAGCTTCACAAGAAGTCACACATGGTAAGCCAAAGGCAATGCTTGCTCCAGGAACGGCACTTAAAATCCTGAGCTCTCTGTTGCAAGGAAGCGGTCAAATGCACTTTCTTTCCGCAGAAAATTTTAAATTAGAAAGAACACGGTAAAGTTATCCCTGTTTCTATTTTCCACGGACATTTCGATTACCCAGCAAAAATGTGGCTGCTGATTATACTTTCATTTGAAAAATGCATCCAGGATATTTCATGCCATTGTTGTCTCCTATGCCCAAGGGCTTCTCCCGTGGTCTGGCTACCATCTCCCCTCCTGGGGTAGGGAGATACTACTATACCTTGGGAGATCTTGTCCAGCCAGGATGCATGGCCTGGAAAGGAAAATGGAAGTAAAGAAGCCACTACAGCTCCCAGAGAACATCTCCCTCTCACAGAAGTTTGTGTGTGCAGAGTATGAGGTGGGGCAGCAGCTAAACTGCTGTGCCAGTCCTCCCCCTGAAATAAAGGCACTGGTGATTTCCATCATATCCAAATGAAACCAGAGAAGGTATTCAGACAAGGACAGAGGCATTTGGATTAGAACATAACATAGACCTCAGGATACTTGGTGACCACAGCTGGGGACTTCAGCTGGTTCTGGTTTAAGAAGACAACAGTAGTAACACCCCGAACAGCAACCTGAAGAGACAGCGCTGTGCTCAGTCAGGAAAGAGGACCACCACATACTACATCCTCCAAATATCTTGATAGATCCTGATAGTCCCTGAAGATCCCCACGATAGATTAAGCTTCACTCCTAAGACTTGATCCAATTGAGAATATATCCTAAAACTTCTTTTCACATCTTATGGCGCTAAATAAAAGTGCGTGCTGGGCACAAAAGTTGTAGAAGATACCATTTCCACGCACCATCCACATATCGTTACACTTTGGTAGTCGCATAGCAATCTTTGCCATTTCTTACCACAAAGAAACTGCATTGTGCTAAAAAGCCCTCCAGAATAAAGCAGATAATATCTTTTGGGATGGCGCCTTGTATTTTCCAAGAGTTGTCTCGCTGCAGCAGCTATTACAAGAAACTAAACCAAACCCTCCTATTTGTAAATTAGAAAGAAAAAGCACAACTCAAACTGGTTTAGGACTGAATGGTTCGCACAGTGCTTAAGAAGCATTTTAGACAAAAGCAAGCTTTCTGCCAAACATTTGAGGGGGAAGAGAAAATTTCTGCTTTGCTGTCTGAATGCAGTTATAAACCAGGATGACAAAATAGCCTGGCATTGCTGCCCACAGTGAAATAAGCTGTGCATCTCGTTCTTCGCAAGCACGGCTCAATTTGTCTTCATCCTGCCCAGTTTAGCTTTTACAGCTTTACCCTGAAGACAAATTCCTGTCTCCACAACCCCTGGAATTCAAGGTGGCAGAGTTGATGAGGGGAGACAGGCAACTTCTAGGCAGGGAGTGCTTTTTGCATGAATTTCCACACAGCATAATCATGAATTAGCTAGACTAAATACAAGCATCACTGCTGTGCGGAACAGATATGTATCTAAAGCTGAAGTCTGACTAGTGAAGCAGAATTGACTGAGCTTCTTTAAGCGTCTTTCCTCCCCTCCTCAATCATCTCACTTCCATTGAAGCATAACAGGTCATTGCTAGTTTAACATCTAATGACTGAGGAGTTTTTTCATGCAACTGCTGCTAAGCACTATGCTGAAGCAAGACAGACACATCTGATCTCACTCATACAGGAGAAAAGAGCAGAGGTACTACACAAGATTTTCTGTAGTTGGGGGAAAAAAAAAAAAGCACAATGTGGTTTATGTCAGCTTTGTAACAGATTATGTACCAAGCTCGTTGGCAGACACATGTTCTGATTACTCCAGCTGAAGGTATTTAAAGATTTTGTTTCTTCTGCAAGGCACATAGAGGTTTGTAAGAGCACCCCCCTCCCCATCCCAAAGAGTATCTGCAATTCAAAAAGGTGAGGAAAATATGTTAAAAGGCAGAAAGCAAAGAGGATTGAGAATACATCAGCTGAGCAGATTAGAAGACTCAATAAAGACGCCTATTGTTACCAATAGAAATGCTCTACAGACCACAGGCTGAAAACCACCATCTTAAACTAAGCAATCCATGAAAAATAGCAGAGAGCAGCAAGATTAAATTCATCTATGCCCCCCTATCTCCACTGGAAGATTTATAAAAGTCTGCAGATCAAAAGAGCGTGAGAACTGCTGCTATATGAAACCAAAAGTCTTAATATTTTTGTTACTGTGTCCTTTGTTACCTGATTAGCTGAATCGTCTTTGCATCGTCTTGCAGTTTTCATTACTAGCCATTAACCCCGGGATCTTTAGACTGTGGCAAGCACACGGCCCCAGGCGCCCAGTCTCCAAGTCCTGCGGCAGCGCGTCTTGAAGAAATAACCTGATCGTGCCAAGGGGCCAAGTGTTGCCCCCCCCCGAGCAGAAGGTCAGCTGAGTAGCCACAGATCATAGCTTTCAGAGACATCTGTATCACAACAGGGACCGAACTGGTATTGAACTTCAAACTAAGCAGAAAAGTAATCCCCTAAGCTGCAACTTTCCTAAATGCTGGCAGCTAGAAACTGCCAACCGGTAACGACAGTTGGCAGCTCCAGTCTGAACTGAGGTTTTTTTCCATTTAACTCTCCCATTCCCCCCAGTTCAGCCTGGGCAGCGGTACACAGATGTCCCCACGGTTGTAAGACACAGCATTTTGCACAAGACCTTGGAACTCCCTCATGAACCATCTCTTCTTAATATTAATGTTGCTAGTGGGGAATATCTTACACTGAGGCAATCCTCAACTGCATGCTTATGGTCTTCTCCACCTGCCCCCACTCCATCAAATCGGCACCTTTTGGGCAGGGATTTTCTGTTCAAGTCTCCCACTTGTGGGAGTGGGAAGCTTCCTTCGGGGCAAGCTACCAGAGCCTTGCCCCTGTCAGTCAGTCCCCGAGGAGACGCTACAACCTCAGGGCGAGGTTTCAGCAAAACAATTTGGTCATCTAGTTTTAGCAGCAGAAAGATACCTACCACTGCCGGAAAATCCCCTGTTTTCTCATCCCTTTCAGGCCAGCTCTGCAAATCTTTCCAGAGTAAGGTTTCAAGTTCAGTATGTTGTTTACTGGAAACCTAGACATGAATAAACAACCCATTTTGTGACAAAACTTTACACAAAATGTGGAGGCTTACTTTAAAATAAGCCTGGCAACCTCTTAGTTTCTTTTATAAAGAATACTATGCTGTGCCAATCTCCTTTAAGAACACAGTCTCCAGTACAGCACGTAGGCATGTGCTGCAAAGCAGCAGAATGGCATTCAGGAAATCCGCTGGTGATTGAGCAAGGAAGCATGAGAAATCAAGACAAAAAGCGTCTCCAACAGCAGCTCTGCGCAATAGGTTTGAGTTTCCTAGTTCACTTCAAGTCCCCTTTCTTTCACAGATGTGCCAAATGAATTATCACTACACAACTATACGAATAGAGTAATTTGATAAACCTATATAATCAAAAAAAGGTACCAATTCCACAGGCATTTGCCTGATCCTATCCTGTGCCTAACAGGGTCTTCAGGACTTCAGTTTTGATGGAGCAAACTGAACTTTTATACACATACCTGCTTGTATGCGGCCGCGCAAAGTATCTAACTCTAATAAATACATACTTTATATAGATAGACATATATGAAAAATATCCCTTTTGACAGATAACTGTAAGCCAAGCACTCATATTACGCCACAGAACAAAGTTTATTGATCTCCTCAAATTCTTTGTACAGTTTTGCTGCTAAACGAACACAACACATTGGCATATTGCCTTTAATCTTTATTTCAATCTTAAGTCCAACTTGAAAGAATTGGTAACACATTTAATGGCATCTTCAATAAATAAAATGACAAAAAAAAATCTAGTCTTTGCACAGACACATTACAATCCACTCCAAATTCAATATTGCCAAAACATTGGTTTTTTCTAAAAACTTGCTTCAAAGGGTTTTTTTTCTTTGTTTCAGCACTTAAATACAGAGAAAAGTATATGATGAGAGAAAACAGATACTCTATTCTGAACAGAACTTGTAAAAACCAGTAACTTAGAAACAAAAGATAATTAAATCTCTCTAATGATATTAAAGAATCCTGTTTGAAGTCTTTTTGGAAAAACCCTGATTCTAACCTTCATATCAAAACATGCAGTTTCACTGGATCCTATCCTATGTCAGCATACTTATACAATAAGAATGAAATTCCATGATTTTTTGTTTTTTTTTAAGGGGAAATTCATAAAGCAAAAGCATTAGCCTCCCACACTCACAGAAGTAGTCATGGTCCGTATATTCTGCAGTAGTAAACAGCTATTTGTGCTCAGTCCGTTGTTTGAACTCTTACCATACTGGAAAAAACCCTTTGTTTCTGTTGTACCCAACTCTTCCCCAGTCCGGCGGCCTCAAGAACCTCAGCGAGATGAGAATTCATGCACACACAAATCCGCCTGCACAGATCAGATTGCAGGATGAGGACCAACACGTCTGATTCTAATTAGAAGCTAGGCTTAATTTAAAGCTTTTCCTAAATAGAGAAAGTCATCAATAAAGAAAAGCTGAACCCCAAGATTTCCAAATTGCAATTCCCTGTAATTTGTAACATCTATTAGCATATCACAAACCAATTACAGTGTCAGTTAATGTAGGAAGAACCACTCTATCACTAACATTAATTAACACACTCATCTTCAAGCCTTCTGGAGCCTTCTTCCGTGAAAGCTTAGGGCATGCAAGGAATGCATGGCTGGGCCCCCACTGACCTATGCATACTATATAGGGGAGAGAAAAGGTTACTCTAAACAAAAGGCAGAATTACACCACATCTGTACAAACATTTAAACCAGTTTGTTTCAGCTAGTTATCTGCTTATCCCAACTATCGCTGCTGACTGTACTCGGCTAATTCAAGAGAACGTGATGAGGCAGGACCCAATTTGTTTAAGCGAATGGAACTTTTTTCTGCAGGTATCTTCCCCTCAGCTGACTACATCATAACAAAAGTGCAATAATTTACAATCTTTTCAAATAAACAGCTATTAAAATTATACAATTTTAGGGAAACAAATTCACTAGTTGAATGATAAAAATATTTCCCCAGGTAACAAACCTTAAAGCATTCAGTAACACAGTATTTCAATAATAATAATTATAACAACACAAAATCCCTTCCACTTGTTAGAAAAGACAGAACCGTTAGAAGATTTTGCTTATTGTACACTATTTAAGAGTTTTGCCATCTTGTGAAGACCATAACTGTAATTAAGAATATAACTATCATTTAAAATAAATGAGTATGGAAATACTGACCTGACTTTGAAATTATATTCTTAACCTTTTGCAAATGAAGACAAGGTAAAGCCCAGGGCCATGTCATCCAGGTACTCAAGAATTTACAAGACAGTTTACATGCAGAGTTATAAGAAAGCACCACTTTCCATAAAGTACTTTGTATGTCTATTGCTGAAGAGCATATTAAACAGTTTTGTGAGAACTGCTAAAACAGATTCTCACATTAACTGTAGCTTGACTTACAGAAATCAGGTTTGGTGATAACAGGGAACGTCGTGACAAAACTATACTCTGAAAAAATATCTGCTAAATTTGGTCCAAGCATCCGAAAAACAAACAAGGACACACAGGTCCCTCATTGCTTAATGCTGCTGTTTAGTTGATCCTTAAAAAAAAAAAAAAACAAAACAAAACATGTATGGCAATAAGGAATAAGAAGGGCTGCCCATGATAGGCACAGAACTGTGACAGAATAGTCGCTTCAGAGAGATGTTTTAACTGTGGTTTTGCCATATGAGTAACTGAACTTGTACTAATGGAGAACCCTGAAATTTGTATACTATAGCCACAAGAAATGATTTCCTATTTAAAAAACAGATCCATTTGTAATTAACTGCTTTTCCAATCACCATTAGATATGTGAAAAACAATTAAAAAATCTTTTAAAACAATTACAAAGAGTGGACTGCAGTAGCAGCTATTCAAGCAAGATTCACGCACAAGTTTAAATGAACTTTCAAGCTGGGAATTAGCCTTCTTTGTCGAAAATTTGTACAACTTTTTCAAAAACCTAAAAAGAGAGAGAAGAATATGAAGTGTAAGTCAAACAGTTACTTCAAGTTAAACCAGCACACACAATAATGGACAGTATTTTTAAAAATATGTAGTTTTTTCTTAGAACATTCACAGTAATTCTTTAATGGTGAAATTGGCATCAATTCTGGGAAACTGAGACAGAAGAGCAATACTACTTCAGAAAAGCAAAAGCTCATGAAAGTGAAAAAGACAAGACACTGTTAAACACAGAAACACTGAAAATGTGTTTAGTCCAGCTCATATGCAAGCAGAATTAATTGATTTCTTAAAGTTATTCATATCTTAATCAGTTCTTCAAGAGTCAAAATGAGAGTTCCACAAGCTCCCTCGGTAATACACATCAGTACTTAATTAGCACACTAACCACACACACACACATCTCAGAAGAATGCCAAAAATATGTACCCTGCCACTGTCATCACTATGGTTTTTTGGCTTATATACTTACTTCATCAACAGATTTAGAGGCATCCACTTTTCTGACTTTTCCCATTCTCTCATATAAATCTATTATAGGCTTAGTAGACTGCAGATATGTATGAATTCTAGGAGAAAGCACAGGGGAAAAAAGCATTACATAGTAAAATATAAACAGAAGGGAACTGAAAAGTTTTGAAGATAGTACCTCTTTTCCAGACTCTCCCGATTATCATCACTCCTACCACTGCTCTTGCCTCTTTCAAGACAGCGGCCAATACATATCTACAAAAAAACATCAAAAGGATGATCACACCAAGAACGCAAGGTGGAACACAAGCGGGAACAAAACAAAAATCCTGAAAATCTAAATAGGCCTGACACACAAAATACTGTCCAGATCTGGTGGATGTAACCAGAATTCACATGGAAGGTTAGATTCTTCCAGAGAAAAAGGACGATAGCTTTACATTTCATCCGTTCATTAAAATAGGGGCTCTTAAAATGGGATTGGGGTCAGTGGAAGTAAAAGTAACATCAAGCTCTGTGCTTCGACTGGGTCTCCAACTTGAGACATTTAAAGAAGAAAATTACCTGATCTTCAAGGATGTGTTCAGACTTTCTGAAAAGCAGCTTGTCAAATTAGACTACTAATATATGCCTGCACTGAAAGAAAGTCACTGTATGTTCTCCCAAGAATTTTGTAAAGCTACATACTAAGTTATTGTAAGTTAAAATGTTCTTATTTGACACTGCTGTAACAAAGACTTAAAAATCAAAATCTAAGTAAAAACTGAAGAACTAACCACAGTTAAAAGCTGCCCAATGAACTAAGTTTTGAAACAAAGTTAAGTAAGCAACGCTGACACATGTACACTTCATGAATACATTTATCCTACTCATGCAAGAGGACAATGGTTAAAAATTATTTTTTCCTACAAAGTACATCCGTAGTAAAAAAAACCCAGAAGATCATGTAGGCATTGTTGTCTATTTTTAGATCTAGTAAAAAAATTAGAACCCCCAAATTAACACCCCACCAAGTGAAAAAATTCATTTAATCTTATTTAAGTTTTAAATAGAAAAAAATAACCCCTCACTTGTTCTTTGAGATTAAAAAATAGTTGCAATTAAGTAAAAAAAAAAAAAGTAACAAAATTTCTCAGGAAATTGGGGAAAAGGGTAAATGGAAGAAAGTCAGCTTAAGGTGCTGGGATTCTCCTATCAGTTTTTATGCTTCAAGGGCACTGACATATTAAAAAGACAGCATATCATGGCACTTGTTAAATGAATATAATGTATCACTGTCAAAATGCCCTTGTAATCTAATGACTTGCTGAATAAAATGTTGATTACTGGCTATCCTATAGCACAGCTCATAGCTATGAAAATAAAGACTGCTGCTGCCAGCACTCTAGAATTAAAGCAGACATTGCTATCAAGTTCATTTTGGACTAAACAACAGTTACTAAGAGTAAACAGAGTAATGTTTTCTGAAAATTAACCAAATAATTTTCTATAATGTATTTAAAGTTTTTACAAATTTTCCTTAAGAATGCAATTGCCTGAAGTACTTCTTCAATATAATTTATTCACACATGATTACACCAAGTGCAATTAGCTGCCTGCTATTTCAAAAACATGCAGTTTTTCATCTGCAAGTTGCCAAAAAATCCTTGAAACTCACAGACCAAGTTTTCCTTCTACTCTTACACTAGTCCATTAACTACCTGACGGAGTTTGTTGTTTTTCTTGAATGATTCTTACAATATAGCAAGAAAGGAAGTTACAGAATAACACACTTCATTACCTCATTGTCACAATCAAAAAAGAGAACAAAAGAAACATCTGCCTTTCCATCCATAGTTTTATTCCAGCCCTGAAGATTATCTTCATTCCTGGGAAATCCATCAATCAAGAACTTGTTCTTCTGGGAATTGGCAGCCATTGTTTGATCCATAGCCTGATAAAAGAGAATTCAATTCATGATCTCCTGCACATACAACCATTTATCTACTTATTAAATTACCCCCATAATGTTGACATGGTAAGTTGAGAAGCATTTACCTTAGGATTATTGCAGATTTACAAAATGTATTTTTGTTTCACCTTCAATGCATGCTAATTAATTCACTGATGTACCAATATAGCCTTCTTTCAAACTGAATTCACTATTTCATAAAGCTCAAAATCTCATAAGACACTACCCCAGCTTTAAAGTTAATTTTCTACAAGATACTGGAAAGTGCCAATACACAGTAAGATGCCAAAACATCCCTGATCTAGAGTTAATTCAGATAAACTCCAGATAAATTTAGTGCCATGGGCAACAGAAGCCTTTTCTGTCTTAAACGAGATACTCTGGTTGTCTTCCTGGACCTCTAATAAGGATAAAGGCTGGAGCTTTTCCTTCCACAGGAACATTAGCAGGTGCTCTTCTCCTTCACCTGGCTATTTATTTTGATAAAACTTACAGAAACTTAGTACCTTTAAGGCCTCTACCCTCCAGTCAAATATGACTGAGCTGACTAAGAGGTCCAAAAGCTAGTTAAGGGAAATAAGAAATACAGAGTTTCATTGATTTCCCTAGAGCTACTAACAAAAAAAAAAAAAAAAAAATCCATTCTCACAGATCCCCAGGTATTAGAGGCCATCACCTACTGCCCTCCAACTAGCCAGAAAGAAACCTGAGTAATTGCTAAGAGGAGCCCAGCAGGCGATGTGCACGTACGTGTCTGCCATTTCATACTACTCACATCAGAGGAAAGGCGATTCTTCCAGAATACAGCCACTGCTTTGTTGCTTAGTCTGCAAGAATGAACCAGCAAGGAAATAGCCCTTTCCTTACCCTCTTCAGCAAGCTGATTGTTATTTCAACCGGTACAATTTCCCCCTCCTTAATGTAGTTCTCAATGAGTTCTCCATACTGTGAGCCTGGCCTTTTTCGTTCATCTCGAAGGAGGTCACCAGCAGAAAGGTGCGTGTAGCCATATTTCTGAAACGTGCAGAACAAACAGGCATAATTCCCTTGAATTAGTACACATGCAAAGTTAACATCAGTCAACAGTGTCAACCACATTTATCTTCACATTACAACAGAAAAATACAGGGAATAGCAACTTGCTAGTGACAGATCTATTCCATCTTCAGTGTGTAAGCTGACAACACAGCACGCTCTGCACGCACAGAAAGCACAGCAGGAGAGAGATTCTTGGGTAAAATGCTCAACAGGGCTTTGGTCAGGTATTTGTGTACTGTTTTCACAGGTAATTTTTTCGTGTTTGGAAACGCGACTATCTCAATGCCCCCAAGGGGCTTCCTGCAATGTTACACTGTGCAATGAGATGTTTAACAATCACCAAATTAGATACAAGCTATACCCCATCCTAACAGTTCAACTACTTGAAAATTGTAAGTGGTTATCAGTTACTGAGTCAAGTCTTGATTTACAAAGTGAAAAAGTTGAGATAGTGCCTTTCTTTGCTATGTTAAGCAATAGGTTTGTAATTTTATCTAATTCACTACTTAAAGAAAAGCACGAGGTGATTCCAGGTCTTTTGGAGCTGGAGGAATGTTTCAAGCACAGCATGAGTCAGAAATTCTTACCTTCCCATTGTGGTTCTGGAACCAGCTTCCTCCTCTACCTTTGTCTAATCACTTACAACTCCGCATCTAACACTGCAGCTACACAAACAGTCCTACACATGCACTCCTCCAAAACCAGCCCTGCATGCCTGCCCCTGCTACCTCCTTCCCCGGGATGAACATGACAAACTCGGAGCGCAGCCCTTGGCGGAGGCTAGTGCCTTCTCGTAACGATGATGTGGCAGATGAAGGTAAACAGCTACACTGGTCCCACCCTATGTCACGCCGGGTACAGTAAACAGAAAGAGAGCAGAGAGATCACGTCCAAATCTATCAACTTGATACCAGTATGCAGGAAAACAGCAAACACCATTACTCTTTTCTTTCACCTCAAACTACATCTAAAAAAGGTTGCTAATGCAAAATACCAATAAAAAGTATTTATTACACTTGAATTTCTCAAGCATTTACCATCATAAATAGACACCTAGTGCAAACATACAAATACACTCTTACCAAAAAGAAATGCATTGTTATAAAGGAAATTTCAGAGCACAAAACGATCATTTTCTCTGCTCATTTAACACCACAAGAAAACTAAGTATACTATGCTCCTTGACCAAATATAGTCCATAAAAACAGGAAATAAAGGCACCTCCTTGGTGATTACGTAAGCTAGCTATACCTCCAAAACAGAGTACACCTATACATACTCATCCTAAAGTTTTTACGCAAAACAAAAGCAGCAGCAAAAAACTTCAGGGTTATCAGCTTGGCTGCAGCAACATCCAAAGCAAATTTCAAAAAAGGTGTCTGAGCAGCATAATAATGTGACTACACACTTTTTAAGGCTGCGAACTTGGGATTTAAAAACTTGGCTACTGGACTAAGTACAACAAAAATATTACACAACCCACTAAGTGACTTTAAAAACATTTCAGTTGCTTTCCAATTTCACCCACAAAAGCGTGGAAAGTTAGTTCTGCCATAGTCATAATTTAAGAAGGGATATAATTACCTAAATCTCCAAAACTCTACACTGCTGGCAAAAAAAAGAGAAGCAAGATTTTGCTCTAAATAACTGTGAAGAAAAAGCTCCACAGACATCCTCTATAAACTCACTGTACTCCTGCTTTAATGCTGCATTTGGATATGCCTATTTAATTGCAAATCTAAATATTAACTATGAACTACAGAAGCCATAAACCAGAATAAATCTTTCCTTACAAGCAAGAAACCTTACTCTGCTGAACCCTAAATTAACATGTAGTTCTTCTTGCTAAAGTTAAAGAATGATGGTATTTTTAACATCAAGTTTCTACAAAAGAGAAAACAGGAGGAAAATATAATCCCTTCGGTTTTAGAGGATTACCAAACCATTTAATTTTCCTTGGCATTTCCCTTTTCATGCATGAAAACGAAATTGAGTCAGACAACTTTTGGAATTCTCTGTCTTTTACAACAGCAAAGTAAAATAGTTTTTAACGGCTGAACAGGAAAGTAAAAGATAGAAGTGTTTTAAAGTGCTGTTGTATAAATAGACTTGTTTGAGATAATAGTAAATTGTATTCTTGAGTAACCTTCAGAATGGATTAACCAGGCAATAAGAAAAACAAACCTCTCCTTCAGGGGCAAAACATCTATTTGTTAACTGTACTGTGTCAAGAGCCAAAGAAAACATGTCGGTTTAAACAATGCAAACAAGCACAGAGAAAGGCTTGGCTGCTGCTCCATACACAGAAGGCTTCAGAGATGTAGGGCTCACGCTACTCTTGCCAGTTTTAATCAATGCGTACAGGACACAAAGTTTTCTTTCATCTTAGGTGAGATAAACCCTCAGCAAGCTTCCCGAATTGGAGAAAATCGTCACATCCCCAAGAGCTTGCAAGAGAGACTGTGACGTAACTGCACAAAAACCAGGGTAACACGGTCTCGAGTCTTGCCAAGGTTTGCATTGTGCCAGCATGACTTTCCAGCAGAGCCAAGTACATCTTGATGCAATCCCCAGAACGTGACTTGTTGCAACTACTGCCTAATTCTCCTCCTCCAAAATCAGAAAGGGAGAAGGACTGTGGCTGCCAAACAATGAAAAAGCAGTTTCTCCACTTCTTGAAGGATGCATATATGCTAGATTCATAATGTGAGACTGAAAGGAAGACCTGAAATAGTAAGCAGGTTAAAAAAATTTTCCAAATACTTGGATGCCAAGCACCCAAAATCTGGACAGATTTTTAGATTACAGAGAAGAAAAAAGAAAATATACAATTAACTATTCAAAAACTTGTTTCAGAGATAATGTTTTCTGCTATGCTAGCAGACTGGTGTGCTGTTCTGTAACAAGAAAAAAAGATTAAATCAGTAAGTTGCTATTACACAAGTTCTCATTATTTTTAAAACTATTTTTATATTTGGAGAACTGTAATCCAAATCTCTTACAAAAATTAACTATGAATGAAAAAGATAAAAATCAGCTGTCTTCAGCACCACTGTAGACATCTTCCTCCTTTGCTTTCAAAAAAAAAAAAAAAAAAAACAAACACAGTGATGTGGAAAGACAAGCTCAAGTTTCCATCAACCCCATCATAGAGGTGTTACTCAGAACAGCACTTAGCAGTACTGTACAGAGCAGAGCAGAACATCGCTCGCTTGTTTGTCTCACAGGGGCCTGGTAAATCAGTCCCCAAGCAGCAGGACAAACTGGGACGTGCGAGCTGTATGCTCCACATCTCCAAATTACAACCCGAGACTGCACTCTCCCTGGCATGCCCTTCTCTCCCCTGTCCTATAGCCACTTCTAGCTTTCCTCTGCCAGCCAGGATTTGCAATTTCCACTCCATAGACAGAACATGCTTTGTTTTCAGTAAATAAAATAAATAGATGAATACAACTGAAAAATACATGAGTCATATTTGTGTCACACTTGAATAAGGCGGAGTCTGCCGTAGCAATCTTCTCGAGGCAGTAAGAAAGGATCAGCGGTGTGCAGCAGCTGCTGCCGGGACTCCTTACACAGCCAGCTTTCGAGGGGCACAAGGTTTATTTCTGATTCAGCCCTGTGTGGTCCAGCAGCACATCTCTCCACTAAACACACAGCTTGAGACTTCCTTAAGTGAGCAGAAGCCAAGAAAAAGCAAGAGAAACACAAATGACTACTTTGACCTTGACTCCTATTTTGGCTTATCATTGTTACTCTGAAAATGAAAGTCACAGGGCTCAAGATCTAAACAAATAAAATACAAACCTTTATTGCCCTAGTTCTGACCTGTCATATCTTGGGCAACCTTAATAAACAACCGAAATTTGCTACATACACCATTCAAGAACTAGTTAAAATAAAAATAGAACAGTGTAAAGCCTGCAGCCTTTGTATTCTTTTTTTTTAACCTAAAAAGTTTTTGTCTGTCCTATTAGCAATTAGCACACGGAATTAAAACTTTGGGGTATAAACTATAACACAGTAATAGACCTTCTGTCTGCTTATTGCAATAAAAAAAATTGAAGACATTTTCTTAGTTTGAAATATGTTCTTGCCTCTGGGAGAGGAAAAACAAACAAAAAACCACATTACCAAAACAAAACGCACAAAGGAGATCCCACTGACAGTGCCCCCAGGGAAGGGGGCGGCAAACAGAGCACCCCAGTGCTTCAGGAATGCTGAGCTCAATAAAAGGCACCCAGTAAGTTCAATACCCAGTGTTCTGCAAAATGGAAGCGTATAGGGATAAATCTTCAGGGGGTAGATTTAAACGATCACTCACCATGTTTTTAAAAAAGCTCCAAAGTTCAGAAATATAAACTTATATTCCAAAAAACAACTATGAGAACATAAGGCTAAGTAGAATACTATTACTTGGCACTCTTGAAAGAGATTTCAGAAGTTGAGTTTAAAGCAAACATTTTTAAAAACGTGTTTATTTCACAGAAGTTAACGCTGTTTCTCAGCGGACTTCCAGAAGACAATTAATACACGATGGCAAACCTAAATCCACTGCTACTTTCAGAGGAATGTTTCTGATACAATGAGTTGTTCTTTGCATTGTTTTTTTCACCCTAGGAAATCTCCTTATCATATATCCCAAAGAAACTTAACAGCTTTGTCCATTCGGATATTAACTTATGCTCTTATGAAAGGAGAGGGCTCAGCATCCCACCTTGTGGAATTAATTTTAGATTTAACCACAAACATAGAGGATAGGGCTGTGGTGGCAGTGAATTATATTTTAGGTACACAAAGAGGGATGTCTTGCATACCCCAAATCCCTACAGAATCACCTTGCCAAAACAAACAAACAAAAAATACAACTCAAATCTTGCTTGGAATAAAGACAAGTGATTTAGTTACTATTCTTCCCACCAACCAGAGAGCTTTGCATTTTAGGCAAAGGTTGTAAGGATTTAAAATTTAAGTACATGAAAGCATATTTTGTGCAGATTTGAAGAATTCATTTTTTTCCCTGACTTTACCACAACCATTTTATATGCAAAGTTCAGAAGTCAGCAATAAAACACATTCATTTTGTCCCACGCGCACACCTTACTGTCACAGAAGATACAAACACTGTGGAAAGCATGAAGGTTATTGCAAGAACCTGCATTCAAATGACATCACTCAACTACCTGCTGAAATATTATGCCTCACACGACAGCTACGCAACAGTCCCAGATGATGGCAAGCTCCACCTAAACGAGCTGTGGAAGGTTTCAGGAGTTAACCTGCAGAGCTGGAAGGCAGAGGATAAGAACTTAAGAGGGAATTCGGCTTCATCCCTTCCTAAATAGGAGGAACTGGTCCAGAGCAGCAGTTCTGCTGAATTTGCATCTCAGTGACAATTCTGTGAGTTTGTGGAATGTGCACGAGTCTTCCCTCCGTATCGGAGAAAACCAGCCTGGTTCAGCCGTCTCCTCCAACCTTATCTGCAAAGATAAAGCAACCTAATCGCTTACCTGCTGTTCCCTTTCATACGCTGTGTCAATACCCATTTCCGCTTGTTATTCCGTCTTCTTCCCTCAAATCATTTCTCCATTTGGTCCAAATTTGGCATGAATACATGCATTCTCCAAAATGAGGGACTCCAGCACACACATAACAAGCAGTTATGATTTAGGCTAGTACTTAACAAATACATATTTTACCTACAACATGCGATAGCCATCTCCCTTTCCTGGGAATGTAAAGCATAGTCAGCAAAACAATTACAACAATTTCTTTGAGAAATCGTTCCCAGGTAGTACATAATACTCCCTTTACTCTACAAAACACAGCTGCCCTTGGTTTGTTAATAAAATCATTTAATGCTAAAGATCTCACCTCAGCAAAGTGAGACTACTACTACATGCGATGTGCTCTGTCCCAAATCTCTAGTTTGAATAGCAACCAAGAGATATTTATAGCTTTTACTGACTTTTCGTTCAGCACAAACTTCAGATTTACAGCAAGATACTGGGTCAGATTCATTCCAAATGTAAACTAATATTATTCAGTCCATTTACAACAAGAATGAATGAGGTTTATTATTACTCTGCTACAGCCCCTTTTCTCTGTGGCAAGTTGCCAACAGGGTTTAAAATCCGAACAAAAATACACTTTCAACCTAAAGGCAGCATTGACTGCGTACAGGCTATTCAACCGCCTGCACCAGGGCTCTCTGGGGGGCTGCCAGGGGCCAGGCCAAGGATGTGTGCTTAAAAAAGGTGCTGCTCCCCAGTACCTCTGCTGCATTTCATACACGCTTCCCTGTTCACATCCCCTTTTTCTAAAGTTTTCCAGCAGGCTCGCATCAGTCCCAGTCTCCCTTCAACTACCGCAGACCCTGTCCCCCTTCCTCTCCCCCTCAAAGTTTAGCCAGTGGCTCCTGTAGAGATGTCTGAGCAAGCAGGAAGGCTGTCCACTGCAGACAGCGGGTCCGAGAGCTTTCTACTGTCAGCTCACTGACTTCAATTAGCTTCCTTCCAAGCAGTGAACAGGATTAGCAGAATTAAAGCAAATTTATATTTATTAGTATTTGGACTTCCCTTTCCAGGCTCAGAAAGAAAATAAATACAGTACAATCAAAGTTAACTTTCTTCTTTCATTTTTAGCTGCAAATACAATTTGAGTAGCAATGACTCATTTGAACTTCTCCTAATAAAGTGGTCTATATCTAATTATATAGCCCATCAAGCCAAAGGCATTTATATTTCTAAACATAGGCCAGTGGCCACACAAGGTACTTCAGCCCTGAGGCTACATTAATGGTTTGGTGAAAGCCATTAACGACAGCCTACAAGATTCCCCTACAGTTTAAGCTCATTTGTTTGCTATGTGCCAGGGGCAGAGTTTGACTTTACCAAAAAGGCTTTATGAGCACTATGAACCTTTCATCCCACAATTTAATTTAATGAATAAGCCAGTTTGAATGAGAGTCTGTAATTTGAGGTTAAAATCCTTCAGAACTAAAGTCATAACGGCATTTTTCAGTCTGGACCAAATTCGCATAACTTTGTTATACAACACCGAGGACTGGGATATAATGGCAGCGTGGATAAACTGTAACAGCACTGCCAGAGCATCACCAGAATAGACGACACACAGAACATGTCAGTGCCAGGAGTTGTAGGGTTTTTTTTTCCACCAATAGTTCAGAAACATGGGCATTGCTACAGTTCTTAGTCATTTCTTTCAGTGCTTGTATGGATAAACTTTGATCCTACATTGCTTTCAATAAGAAAAATATATACAACTGCTCAGGAAAAAAAAAAAGAAAGAAAAAAAAATCTGTTTCAAATCCAACATAACACACATTTGGAAGCATTCAACCTTAACTACTTCTGTAGTTATCCACCTGAATACAATGCAATTATCCCTGGGTTTTTTTGTTTTTAAATGGACAGTACTACACCACGTAGCATTCACCATTCTTTCTTAGATA